>NC_092351.1:53512338-53858871 GCF_963676685.1 Mytilus edulis | reverse complement strand
TGTTTCGCCGTACACCATTTATTCTCTGGCTTTCGCTATGCTGAGTCTCTGGTTCATTACTTCTTCAATTCGGTTATTAGCTTCAAAAGCAATATTTATTGGTGGTGGTAGGTTTATGCCATTTAGATCTGTTAGGTCCACATCATCGACGTCACTGTCGTTCATTTCATAAGCAGCGATCGCGAGTGCTTCTTTCTTTAATGGTGGATGCGCACTGTCCATTTTTCTTCTCTTCTTTAATTTTAGCTATTATCTTCCTGTATTATACATACATGACATGATATGAATGAAAATAATCGAACTAGGCTAACAGAGATTCTTTTAATTCTTTTTTTCATAAATAAACACGTGTCAGCAAATGTTTTACAATGACGGGATTTCAGAATGCCTTGCAGAAACCCTTATCAAGTGTGAGTCCCTGAGAACAAGAAATACGAATCAACATCAATCACAATTGAAGCAATACATGAGAAGGTACTAAAAAGACCTTATTATTCTGAACTTCTTTTTGAAGAACTAAACAAACTAGAACTCATCTGTATGGTTGCATCTTTGTAACGTCTTTTATTTGGTGTCGTTGGGTTTCTGTCTTGTTGATGGTTCCTCAAATCGTTTCAGATTCATTGATGGAAACAGATGAAAATCCTTTGATAAGATGCTACAAACTGCATTTTTAAAACGCAGCATTCAATTTTTGAGAAAAAAAAATTCTCAATGATTCAATCAAATTTTGATCTTTTGGAAGACAAACATAATCACAACAAAAGAAACCAAAGAGTTGTCCTCAACCATTATTTCGACATTAAGAGTCATTTTCTCGAATCAAACTGCAAGATTAACTGAGTTATGATATATTGATAAGTGGCACCACTTTAAACACTGTAAGTTTTTTTATACATGTAGTCGCCAATTTTTATTGTTAGATCATCCAAACAGGAAAGTCCTTCAAAAGTGAGATAAACGTCGCACACCGCTGCCACCCCTGCCGTGGCATGTGGTCATACTTACAGCATTCGTTTATCAAGACTTGCAATGAAGAATGTGTGTGACTTAGTCCACGCAGGTACCAATATCTCTCCATACCGGTAGTGTGCAACATGGCTAAATATAAGTGGTAAAAAGATGTTGATACATTGAACGAAACATATGTTACAACACTCAGTATTCTTGTATTTCCCACCTAACTGAATTCCTAGTTAAAAGATTTGTACTGAAAAAAAAAAAAAAAACATTTCTAGAAAAAAAATCCATTTAATCATAACACATTACTTTTTTATATATTTATATTAAGTTTCTTTAATTTACAATTTATTTGTTCATAGGAAGGATCGAATATTTTTACATTAAATCTTATGTTTGTCAGCCGTTAACAAATAGTTCAACCAAATACACTAATATCACACTAAGCTCATTAGTGACATTCTCTTTACAGAAGTGTTGTGTCTTTCATCCGGATTTATTTCCACTGACCGCATAAATGCTTGTCGGGCGGATTCACTGTCTCCTAATAACTGAAAAACAGTTCCAAGAATAGTGTATGCTTTAGAGTGTAATTGTTCACTATTTTCTATAAAATAGTTTTCTTCTATAACATGTTGTAAAGTGTACAGGCAATCCTGACATTGTCTGGCATTATTGAGTTGATAATGACATAAAATATTTAAAAAATAGGAATAAACTATAGATGAAATGTAATATGATCCATTTTCTACTTCCATTTTTAGTTCCTTTGGTATAAGCGAAGAGTTTATGGTGAATTTCATTAAATCTACAAGTATTATTTTCCACAATTGAGGTACACTTATCTTCTGGAATAATTTCAGTTTGAGCAATTGGTAATGAATATTCGACATATCAACGATACGGTGTATTTTTTCAGGAGTATACTTCGATAAAGAATATGCGATGATGTGTAACGCTTTACTATATTGTTTAGAGTTATAAAATAATGATGCTAACATCAACCATCCAGTAACAGCGTCATGATGAATATTCTGTAGCAGAGTACAAAGACGTGATTTGTACTGTGTGTATTGGTGTTTATTATTACCTTTTGTATTGTTTAATGAGATAGACTGCACAACTGAGGCATACGCCAATGACATATAGTATACATATATATATTTGTTTGATGATTTGTCACAGGAAACTATCTGATGTATTCCAGTGTTGTATGCATTCCATTTCGAATACAAATTATCTATTAAAGCATTTGACACAAATAATGATTTGGATTTCAACACTTTTCCAAAAGCGTTATTATGTTGATCTATGTTAATGTTATACATTGAATCATGAAAGTTGGATAATTGATCCGAAAATAAAATGCATCGGCATCCGTAACTATAAAGGTGATTAAGTTTCTCTAAAAGTATTTCACGAGCGCTTCCCTCTATTTTGTTCTCAAACATGTTATTTTCTGGAATGAAGTAGTGTAAGCAAACTGAATAGTCGACAGAATAAATCAGTCTGCTAAAACATCGCATAAAACAATTTAAAAGATTTTCTGGTTTCCATATTGATTGTGGTAATTCTTCTGATATCCAGAAAATAATTGTTTTTAAGAAATATGAACAGAGCAAGCCTTCACATTCGGTGTAAGTTTCTATTACATCTTTCAAAAGAATTTTAAGGAGGGCATAACATATAAGTTGAGTGTGTGTAAAAGTATTAATTAGAAATTTTTCGCCAACAGAAAAAGACATTCGCCATTCAGTATCCTCTTTTGGCGATCCCTTAACTCCGATTGGTACAAATAGTACTCCATGCTTCAAAATACTTTGTTTGACATTATAACTTGGCCATGAGTTGTTGGATCTTCTTATCCACTGTGATGCTTGTGATATCCATGTTGTACAATGTAAGCACACGGCATGGTCATAGTTTCCTTCTGAATCTGATACACATGGTCCATGAACTACATGATCTGTTTTACCCAAGATCTGTTGTTTAAATTTTGTGCTTGAGAAATATTGTTTTCCGTTAAGTTCCACAACGCAGTTTGCCAACTGTATGTTGTATAATACCAACTGAGTGAAACCAGGTTTGACATCATCTGTTTCCATTAACGCATAAAAAAAGTCTGAATTATTAGTATTTTGAACGTTTTCAAACACCTCCATGATTTTTTTAACATACATTATATCCAAATCGCTTCCTCTCATCTCGAGTCCTTCACCAAAACTTCCACTTGTGATAACGGTTTGAAACATGTCACTTTCAATATTATTCCTAACTGTGTTCATGAGTCTGAGTGTTTTAACCTCATTTTCTGATCCAACTATGTTCTGACACATATAACGATACAGTGCTAATGATGTGATTGTTGTGTCTGTGTCTGAAATAAACATGTATTCAATAAAGCTATAGAGAAAGATGTACAATGTTCATCTGATTGGTGTTAACATAGATTAACTAGTGCAATTTAGCTTCAACGAATTTTTGCGATTGCAATTCATCTTGAAAATACATTAGTTTTTGCTATAACTCTGTTGATTGGGAAAACATTGCTTTTAACCATTTAAGACGAGAGGACGAAGATACCAATGTGATATTCAAGTCGAAGATAAACTGAAAACACTAAGAAAAGAAAACCCTTGAAAAGCGACCAAGGACAAAGAGCATCCTATAAAAGTACGACATAAACGTTAAATCTTGAGCAACACACATCATGCGTCAAACACCTTCATGTTAGGGGATATGAGGTACTCCGGTAGGGTAGGTTAATATTGATGGCAACCGTTAATTTCTCAAAATCTAAATTCATAATGTAGCATATCGGTAATGTTAACAAATAATTTCTTTAGAAGTATTTGTATATTATATGAAAATAAATATAGCAGAAACATTTGTTAGTGTTCTATTAAAACACATAAAGTGCTTGAAATGCATGGTTTTGGAATAAAGTCTATGACAATAGATGACTGCAAACATCGCAATATAAGTAGTCATAAGATCGATTCAAAATGATTATGTATGATACTAGTTAAATGGTAAAATTTGATGCAAACCGACTGGCTACATGTAATAGAAAAATCATTTTATAAATAACATTTGTTCTCGTGGGAAATGAGTCGAGCTTTTTTTTATTTCAGAAAGCAAATTAATATGAAACAACGAGAAAACGTCTATTCGTCCAAGTAGAAGTACTTTCGACTGATTATTTTATATTTTGCAAGTGTGTTATTTTTTTTTTAACGAACCTTAAATGACTTAAATGTCCTTATGATGCATCCACTGGGTAATGCATATGATACAAGTGTTCTAAACTATCGATGATAAAATACGATTGATACTTTAATGGTCAATACAGTAACAATCAATAAGAACAAAAGACCACCATGTGAATATTAAAGTACGATACATATACTAATATACTGATAACGTAAGTCACGGTTTTGACAAAACGCTGTGTTAAACAAAATATACAAATAGAATAGAATAACACATATAGGGATAATTAACAAACACTGAATTACAAACTCTTGGCATTTCGTAAAAGAACAAAAAGAACATGTTGGAGCTCAACATGTTTGTGAACCTGTCCCTCAGCTACGACTTGGGCCAATTTTTGGTAATAAATAATTCATATATTAACTCCATTATGTGACAGCAGTGTAACAACATAACACACAAAACCATGATGCAAAACAGGACAGGAAAGTCTTACATGAATGTGAGGTTTACCAAGCACAAGAGAAAATTTAATATAAAACGTACATAATTTACCGAAGTATGAGTAGTTACAGTTAAACATCAAAGCTGATCCTTTCAATTACTATTTTGTCAAAAAAATTGAAAAATACCAATCTAGACACGTAAGATATCCCTTATATCAACTTTTTTATCGCAATATCTTTTATGAATTTACAATATGGGTTATTTTTATTTCGAGGTGTTGGTCCTGCATGCTTTACAATTTCATACTTCATTTGGCTTTTAAACTGTTTTGATTGTAGTAGTTAAAAGTAATATGTAGAAGAAAAATACGAAGTTTTTTGTCCATTCATTCCTAGTAATGCATACATATTTGCTTTAATATAGATTGGTTCTTTATTGTTTTCCTTGTGATAGAAAAAAATGAAGTATATCAATCTTTTAATCGAAATAACTCGTAACTATTTTATTAAATGCATGATACAGAATGATAATACCGATAAGTCATAATCAAATATAAATGTCTTTAAACTGACTTGATTTTAAAGACTATTCATTCTACTTCGAATTTTATTTTAAAACTTAAGAAAATCGGTATAATGCTGTTTACATTATCAATATATAGTCAAGCATACTTTGGCGCTGGAAACAAAAAAAGAGGGAAAGAGGGAAAGAGTGTAAACAAGTTTAAATGGCTACAAATGTGCATGTTTGATGGAAAAAATGTCATTGTTAGTTGATGAGAGTTGATTCAAGTACATAATCATAGACGTATTACATGTGGGATTTACATGTAATTTGTCCTGTGATAATTGAGCACGTACGTTCATTGTTCATTGAGGAAAATAAAAAAAAGGATTTTCAACTTTAAATGTATTTCCATCATCTATCAATGTTATAGATAAGAAAAAAATACTAGCCATATCTATAAATGATTTTCGGATACAGATGGTGTTTTTTTATATCAATTTTGTTGATTTCAGTTGCATTGGGTACTAACAAAGTATCCGTGTGGTATAATTTTACACGTCTCGTTTCAGTTCTTAATGATTTAAAATTTTGATCAGGTTTGTACACACATGTGTGTAGTATGTAATCTAGAAATGGAATATGTTTAGAAAAAATCCCAATTCTACCTAAAAATAAATATTTTGTCTAGTTTTCATTTTTACGTTTGTACAGAAAACTGACATACGATTAACTCAAACAAAGAAGCTTATACCAAATCACGCTTTAGTTTAATAAATACACTCCTTAAAATGCTTAACAGTTTCACAGTTTTGAAAATTGAGATGCATAAATAAAATTTGTCTCTGTAAACTCATTTAAAAACCTCATTGAATAACTTTTTTAAAATAAATCTGACACATTTCATTTTACCAGTGTTATTAAAATGGCTTGTCAGTATACAGGAAATCACCAATTCACCAACATTCCAACTGACTCCATTTTCAGAAAACGAAATCTGTAACAAACATAAACTTTTAGCCACCGCTTAACAAGCAGAGCCAAATACAATGAAAGTCCCAACTATGTATTGGCTTCCGAAGCTACACAAAACCCCTTACAAATATAGATTTATTTCGTCTTCAAGCCATTGTTCAACTACTAAATTGTCTATTCTTCTTTCATCTTTCCAGCACACTTGGTACAATTAAAAACCTTATAATAAATTGTTCAAATAAGGCCTTCGAAAATAGTGGAATAAATTACTTTTGGAGTGTCAAGAACTCGTTGGAAGTACTTGATAAATTGCATGCTTATATTGGTGATTTTGAAGCTGTTCAAAGTTTTGATTTTTCTACCCTGTATACCACATTGCCTCACATTCTCATTAAGAAAAAATTCACACACCTAATTAAATGGGTATTCAAAAAATCAGAATGTGAATATATATGTTCAAACTCTTTTAGATAAAGGCAACAGTAGTATACCGCTGTTCAAAACTCATAAATCCATGGACAAAAAACAAAATCGGGGTAACAAACTAAAACCGAGGGAAACGCATTAAATATAAGAGGAGAACAACGACACAACACCGAAACGCAACACACACAGAAACGGACCAAACATCAGACAAAATACCACGAGAATAACAAATATAACATCAAAACCAAATACATGAATTTGGGATAGACAAGTACCGTGCCACGTCTTATCTTAATATCTCAAAAATAAGAAAAAAACAAACGACACAACATTAAAATGCAACACACACAGACACGAACAATAATATAACAATGGCCATCTTCCTGACTTGGTACAAGACATTTTTAAAGGGGAATAAAAATGGTGGGTTGAACCTGGTTTTGTGGCATGCCAAACCTCGCACTTTAATGGCAAAGTTAAATATAACATTGAAATGACAACATAATATTACAGGACTACAATACAAATAAATAGGAGAACATATTAGACAAAGAAAAACATGATTAATAGATAACAAAAAGCATCAGGTTTAAAATTCAATACGCCAAAAACGCGCCTCGTCCACACAAGACTCACCAGTGACGCCCAGATATAAAAGATCGAAAGTGAAAAAAGTACAAAGTTGTACAGCACTGAAGATCAAAAGTTGAAAAGGTTGTGCCAAATACGGCATTGTTTTTATGCCCGGGATCAGAAAATTCATATTATATAGAACAATACATGCTATTGCAAACAGTAAACTTTATCAAATGAATATGAAACAGATATACATAATGAAACTGAAGTGTTAACTAATTACAGAAAACTAAACCCGATTAAATAAAGCTAAGTCCAACACAGAATAGACACACCCGAATCAGTACAGGCGTCATTTTTTAGTAGCAATAAACAAAAAAACTATGTTAATTGGACATGCTTTGATACTATATATGCCCTTGAAATTTTACTAGATAACATTTTTGTTCGCTTTGGGGATTCCGTATATCGTCAGATTATCGGAATTCCAATGGGGACTAACTGTGCACCACTTATTGCGGACCTCTTTTTGTATTGTTATGAGTTACAATTTATGACAAAAATAAGCAAAGACCCATCAAAACAACATCTGATAAACAAATTTAATAATACTTTTAGATATTTGGATGATATTTTGGCTCTCAATAATGACGACTTCAGTATGTAAATTAATGAAATTTATCCTGCTGAACTTACTTTAAATAAACATAATACTAACAATGACCACTGCCCTTTCCTCGATCTTGATATCTATATCACTAACGGAAAGCTGAATACTACAATTTATGATAAAAGGGATGATTTTTCATTTCCTATCGTTAATTATCCGTTTTTAGATGGTGACGTTCCCTTGTCACCATCTTACGGTGTTTATATATCTCAACTTGTACGATTCGCTTGTGTATGTAACAATGTTTTAGATTTTAACGAGAGAAATTCATGTATTACTGAAAAACTATTACACCTGGGTTTTCGATATCGAAAACTAGTCAAAACATTTACTAAATTTTATCATCGGTATAAAGACATCATTCGTAAACATAGCTCAACATGCAGACTTCTTATACGTTCAGGTATTTCACATCCAATTTGTTATGGAAATATTCTTTATAAAGCACAAAGGTGTCAGTATTCAACTCAGAAACTTACAAAACCTTTGAATAGAAGGGATATAATTACGATACTGTTGTCAAGTCATTAAAGATTGCATATTTTGGCGTTAATATTGAGTCACTGATAAGGTCTTTGCGTCGGAACTAAACACATTTATTCTAAGAACAGTTGTTGGCATGACACGGGTTATGTTCTTCTCATATATGTTATGATGGTATTATACTAAACCCCTAACGGGAAGGATTGTGCCTGATGTTCTTATGATGAAATCATAATCTTTCAGTCAGTTTAATTAAAGTCTGGAGCTGGCATGTCAGTTAACTGCTAGTAGTCTGTTGTTATTTATGTATTATTGTCATTTTGTTTATTTTCTTTGGTTACATCTTCTGACATCAGACTCGGACTTCTCTTGAACTGAATTTTAATGTGCGTATTGTTATGCGTTTACTTTTCTACATTGGTTAGAGGTATAGGGGGAGGGTTGAGATCTCACAAACATGTTAACCCCGCCGCATTTTTGCGCCTGTCCCAAATCAGGAGCCTCTGCCCTTTGTTAGTCTTGTATTATTTTAATTTTAGTTTCTTGTGTACAATTTGGAAATTAGTATGGCGTTCATTATCACTGAACTAGTATATATTTGCTTAGGGGCCAGCTGAAGGACGCCTCCAGGTGCGGGAATTACTCGCTACATTGAAGACCTGTTGGTGACCTTCTGCTGTTGTTTTTTTTATTTGGTCGGGTTGTTGTCTCTTTGACACATTCCCCATTTCCATTCTCAATTTTATATTGGTTAGATATAAGAATATGTGGTAAGAATATGTGTGTTGATCTTTTTTAAAATGTTTACTTATGATCATTTCTATTGGGAATATTTGTTCCATCAGTAGACGGTAGTATGCACGTTTTTATCTAAATTCATTTCTTATTTTCCACTAGACTTAAACTATTACCAACATAACATGTTTGCTAATGTGCTGTGTCTATATGGCTTGTTTTGTTATAATGGTACTTTGAACTGATATCGTGCTTCTATGAACAGTTTAAGCAACAAACTTCTAATGCCTCTGTACATACTGTTTCCGTGAAATAACTGTTTTATCATAAAAATTTACAGTTGCACTAAAATGGGATCGTTTTTATATTGATGTTTGGTGGATAAAAATTAAGATGCCAGATATATGTCCAAAAACAAGACAATGTACACTGCGCATGATGTTCCTTCATCCAAGCATATCTTGGATGTGCAGGATGAAGGTCATTCTTAGAATATGAGCCTGAGGCTCGAAAGTAATGAATTAGCTTAACTTCTCTTTGAGGGGTGAAGCTTACATATAATATCTCTGTTTAAAGAAACAAACTATACCTGACCAGACCATATAGCTGGCCAGTGACCTTGACCCTAGTATATAAGCACCTGTTGTCATAATTTAAAGCAAGTTTGTGTCGACCAAATATAAAACCCAGTGGAAAAGGGTGGGTCTGACTGATAATCCCTAGGGTGGGAATTAATTACTTTCGAGCCTCAGGCTCATATTCTAAGAATGACCTTCATCCTGCACATCCAAGATATGCTTGGATGAAGGAACATTCTTATTCATATTTCGCCTTCGGTCTCAAGTAATGAATTAGCTTGTTTAAAGTGTAGACACAAACTAAAAACAAATTTTTATATAAATGCCAACATTTAATAAAGGATAAAAATCACAAGATCATCCAGTAACTACAACTGAATTGTATTTGTGTTTTAGTACTGATACTATTTACTTTCCTGTTATAGAACTTGAAAAAGTTTTACCATATGTCCAAACAAAATTGTTGCCATAATGTCCTTAATAGAACATCCTGAAGCAAAATGCACTTAAGAAGAGGTTCCTCTAAATGAGTTAACCTTAAAACCTCGGATAAAATTAGAACTTTCTCTAACTATCTAAACTTTACGAAAAGACTTAGATGAATTCTCTCCCTATTTTGTACACAAAACTTGATAAATCACTGTCTTAACAACACAAAGTTTTGGTTTATCAAAACCTTTGATCACCTCATTAGGTAAACTAACTAACAGATCTAGTATTTTTCAAAAACTCATGTATATGAAAAAATAAAGTGCCATGTCTCTGAATGAAAGACATAGAATGTAAATCTACAGCTGATAAAGATAGTACTTTAAGGCAGATGTAGTCAAGGCAAAAAAAGACACAAGTATAAAAGACAATCTTCAATGTTAAATACTCCAATGAATATTAAGAACCTAAAAAAGATAGCACTAAATTCATCTCCCAAGTGAAAGAGTATCTAACTCTTCAATTGCAGATTCAGGTTTAAGCAACCTTACACAAATACATGTAGTAAACAAACAAATTAAGTAACATCTTTTTCTTAAAGGATAAAGTCTGTTTCAACATAGAACAAGGAAAATTCACATTAAACATGCTGAATATGAAAAGCTTGTGTTCACAAAAATTTCAATAATCAATAACATCCTTTTTAGATGGTGATAAAGAATTGATCACACCAAATAAGGAAATTTCTCAAAAAATATTGATAATGCTTGATTATAGATGCAAGGTCTCCAAGATGAAGTGTAAATATATTTTACAAATGATTCTGAAATTTCCTGTTTATATTAAAGTGATTTCTGAGTATAATACACATGTTTTTACCCTACTGCACAATCAACCCTTCAGGTGTTGGTTCACTTATATTTTTTACAATATACAGTTAAATTAAGTCTCTTCCTGACGGAAAGACATTATCTTCAGTCAACATTGTTACTAATTTTTATGCTTAGCAGTTTAACTGGCAAATAAATTAAAATTGGTCTTAGCAAAGAAAACCAACTCTGATCAAGCCAAAAAGGATAACCAAAAGAGCCTTCTGAACTTTATCACAAATAATTTTCTTTATAATTATCCCCAACAATGAAAAAGATGGGAAAATATAAGGTCTTAATTCTGATCATGAAAAATACAAACATCTCTGAAAGGAGCTTGTTGGTCTAAAGACAATGAAGTAATTATCTACAGATTTGAAAATGAAAATGTAATAACAACAAAACAAATACATCTTCTTTCAATTGCCATCCTTTTGAATCTGTAAATTTTTTAGACATATGATAAGCATCAAAAATTTTCTTACCAGGAATATAAAGAGCTGTGATAAAAATGTTCTTTCTTGAACACCAAGCCCAAATAATGAAATATTTGTAGTAAGTATGTTAAGTGACAAAGAGGTTTAATACCTCCTATTGCATAATAAAAGCTACTGAAATAGTATTTTCTGATTGTATAACTCTCTGACTAAAACTTTTTCTCCAAAAGAAAAATATAGCCAACAATACTATGAAATCTATATTAAATTAGTGCATACTCTTAAAGAAGCTCCAATAAATTCTACCAACAGAAACATTTTCTTCAAATTTGGATCCCAAATCCTTCTTTTGTCAGAGGAATCTGGTTCAATCCAAAAACTTATTTGGATGGGTCTATAAATCAAATTTTTAATTTCTGATTTTAAATTGTTAAAAAATGTCACCTATTGATGATAATAAACACTGTAACAACTATACAGTGTTTCAACATTATTTCTCGTCATGTTTCTGCAATGTATCATTCCCACAGATACTGCATTTAAAGCATTCCTCACAAGACCAATATATGATGTAAATCATCTAAAATACAGTTACACAATTCTATTTAAGAAAAATTTCCCAAGGGAGATAATTTTACCATTTCTCATCTGTCAGAAAAAACTTAAATAGCTCAGTATCAATAATGAGACAAAGGAAAACAATGTGCTTCCAAGGAATGAGTACCAACTTCTCAAAATTTATTCCGAAGCACAGCTTATGAAGCATTTGCACCACTTCTTCTGTATTCACAATACAATCATCTAAACTCTGATCCATAATAAAAGAATCATCAATGTATAAACTATAGCATGTATATACCTCAAGTGACATTATTTCATAAATACATAAGACAGGTTTTAAAACCTTAGTAAACACTCTTGATGCAGAAGCCAATCCAAAACAAAAAACATAAATATCATATCAATGTCTTTCCCACATGAATCAGAAAATTGTGATATAATCATAAATGATACCTAAATATGCATCTGTGAGATCTATAGATGTTAGCTCTCTCTCTATATATATATAGATAATTATTCTAAAAAGAATTACATCTAAACAAAAGATAAATGGTCCTGCTCCAAATGCTGATAAGCCACAAACTAAGTTTGTTTGAATTTTTCAAATAGATACAGGCCTTGAAGACCAATCTTTCTTAGGAACTAAGAAAATATAGGAAATAAACTGATTTTCCATTGATCGATCAACCTCTTAAATAGCTCCCTTAGCTATCAATTTTTGGACTAATGAAAATAATTCATCCTTATGAAAGGTGAAATGTATTTAATTCAAAAATGATAAACCTTGTGGTACATCATTAAGAATAATTTTATAACCATTTCTTAATATATCTAATATCAATAGATCATTAGAAACATTTTCCAAATCATAATATTAAGTTATCTACTGTATATATAGCAACTGGTTGAGAAAAGTGACCTCTTCGAAATTCTCTGTTCCCTTTATGGAAACCTCTCCCTCTCAATGAAGGGAATTGCCTACTAGTATAGTACACTAGTTGACCAACAGAGCATCTGCAGTTAAAAAACTGATATTGCCTTTCCCATAACAGCTGGGAGTAAATTAATTGTTAGACCTGGAACCTCTTCCAATGAATCTATAATTTGCTTTAGAATCTTTGTATAAACACAAGTTTGCTTTTTGCAATCAGAACTAGAAATGTGAAAAAGCAGCAACTATCACAATAGAATTACAAAAAAAAAACATTTATCATCTAAATATTTCTGAGCATCTCCTATGGGTTTAACCAGAAACCCATGGTCAAACAAACAAATAAAATTTTACAATAAAATCCTTGTATTATCAAGATCCAATGGCTCATTCTTACAACAAGAAAAAGCCAACTCAACAATAGGGGTGATGATCAACCCCTTAAGAAAGTATCTCTGGGTTTCCTGCATCTTTGAAACCACAGAGTGGGCCTGTCTAGGCAGTGCCATTTCGATTTATTATTTATCCTAGACACACTAGGATTGTCACAGTTCTCAGTGTGATAGAATTATTTCCTCTATGAACTTTATATTTTCCTGATTTTATCAAAATCATGATTAAACTGTTCAACAAACAGGATGAGATAATGGACCATTAATCTCACTAAAAGAAGCCTTAAAGGCTTCTGAAAACCTTAATGCAGGATCAAAAGACGTATACATCAAATTCAACTCCGGCTGGACTATCATCAGCCATGGCACAAACTCCAAAAAGAGGTACATACACCGTATCATTTCAGTAGCTCAAATCAAAAATTAGAACTAAATCTTCATAAAAGTAAGCCTCTAATGGCAAAATTCAAATAAATCTGCTAGAGTTGAAGGCAGTGAAACTGTCTCAAACCTCATGATTCATACAGGTTCTTTACTACATTAACAATAATGAGTAAATGTATCAATATACATGCCTATCTTAAATCTCAACAGCACTTTCGTGAGAAACATTCACGAATCAAGTAGATTTTGAAGTTATACAAGTAGCACTAGATTTTAAAACTTACTTTTTACAGGTTCTGTTGCTTTGTCAATTATTCCCAATTGCCATGCCATTATGACCTATTATAAAACTACTAGGTTTTATAACTGTTTAAGAAGAGGATTTATTCAAAATACCTCTTGATTTCCTATTAAATTTATCATCTTTAATTTCAAAAACATTCCAGAGGTGATGAAAATCATAACCATCACCCTAGTAAGTGTAAACATCATTCTAAACATCTTGCAAAAACAATACATTTGCATAAACAAATTCAGCCATTGTAATACAAAAATGTGTACATGTACCTGTGCAGGTAAAACACGTGTAAATTGTGAAGAGTACTCACGACCTTCAGGTGAATAGAAATACTTTTAAATATCTTAATGAAAATATAAAATTGTCATACATCGTAGACAATAAAATATTTAATTAAATTCCCATGAACACTTGTCATACATCGTAGACAAGAAATTTTTAAATTAATTTCCATCAACACTTGTCATACATCGTAGACAATTGAGGAATTATTATTTGTAAATAACAAAATAACATTAGAACTTGTCGTACTTCGTAGACAAGTTAATGTAACTTTAAGAACTTTCTCCCAAATTTAAGATAAAAATGAAATAACTAAAAAGAACTTACGTGAAGTGTCCACTTCCACCCTCAAGAAAAATAATGACAAGTTATTATGGAACAGGTGCTTATATACTAGGGTCAAGGTCACTGGCCAGCTATATGGTCTGGTCAGGTATAGTTTGTTTCTTTAAACAGAGATATTATATGTAAGCTTCACCCCTCAAAGAGAAGTTAAGCTAATTCATTACTTGAGACCGAAGGCGAAATATGAATAAGAATTATATATTCTATCCATTTCTTTTGATTCATACTTACACTGTCCATATTTTACCTCTTTTATGATGATTTTTTGAAAAACAGACAAATGATATCGGATCGGAATGACACATAGCATTATATCATTTAATTCCTTGCTAGTATATTTGTTCCTCTTATCTCTAAATTATCGTTTGGTTTTGTACATTTGTATAATATTTGATTTTTTATATGTTCTTATTAATTAAAATCTAGTTGTTCATTTCCGCTTTGACAAATACATACCTACACTGTTATTTCCACAATGATGTCTTTAACACGCAACAGTTAACAAGTGAACACGGAATGAGTATGTCGATCACTCTTAATGATTTATTTATGTCATTGGAATTTGAATATCCGTACTTTTCAGGTTTTTTTTTATTGATAATGATTTCGACAGTACGCCTACGATTCGTTATAGGAATGACATATATTATAACATCATCTCAAGACATGCTGAAAATGTGTCAATATTCTAAACCTAGATTTGCCATTGCGAGCAATAGCGGATGGCACCCTTCCCCTATTGCCAGGCGAGCGGCAGCCATTTTGAAAATTCGAAAGTCAAAGAGTGCATCTACACATGCAAATTATCATTTTGGTAAAGTTTCATTAAGTTGAGAGCATTTTGAAATTTTGGACATTTTTGCTGTTTCCATGGAAACGGCGGCCATTTTGAAAACTAAACTTCAAAATGCAACCCTCCTAATACCAGCTACCATTTCTGTAAAGTTTAATCCAGTTTGCAGCATTTTAATTTGAAATTTTGGACATTTTGCTGTTTCCGTGGTTTCAGTAGATAATTCCAAAATTTAAAAAAAACAGACAACTTTGGTGGAATACTCTTTAAAAAATGCTTATTGTATGCATTTCCCATAGGGTCAATGTAAAACTTGTCCCCTGTTTTCATGGCAAAGGCAGCCATTTTGGACTATCCAAATATTGTCTTGACATCTTAGCATACCGGGTAACATTTCATAAAGTTTAATCCAGTTGGGTCTAATAACGAAAGAGTTAGAATTTTTGATATTTTAGCTGTAACCATAGTAACGACAGCCATCGGCGTGACCTTACACTGACACACCGCATCGTCATGGGATACCTATAACGGAATACGGAAGTATAATACCGATGAGTCCTACATATATATACATGTCATTAATCACCTGTATGGCAAGCCGGTTTTCTATTTATTATAACTTCAAGATATCTCATAAACTTTATAAGATATCTTATATAATATATAAGATATCTTATATAATATATAAGATATCTTATATAATATATAAGATATCTTATATAATATATAAGATATCTTATAAAATATACAAGATATCCTATATAATATATAAAATATCTTATATACAGGGTTTCCCCTGAGTAAATATTATTTTCCCCAGCACTTTCACCAAAAATTTTTTTTTCGCCACTTCATTATTTTTTCGCCAAGTAACACAAATTTGTCTTCTTTTAAAATTTTCCTTTTTTGCCAGACCCCCCCCCCCCTGAATAAGATAAGTTTGCCCCATTGATGTCTTTATTATTGTATATAAAATATTTTATATATTATATAGGAATATTTTTTTTCAAGCACATTATATAACCAAGACCAATTAACTGATATAGATTTTGTAGTTCATGGACCATGTATATCTTACAAAGAAGGAACGAATGACCATGCCATATGCTTACATTGTCCAACATGGATATCAATAGCATCACATTGGATAACAAGATCAAATAACTCATGGCCAAGTTATAACGTCAAACAAATTATTATAAAACATGGGGTACTTTTTGTACCAATCGGAGTAAAGGGATCTCCAAAAGAATGGCGATTTTCTTTTTCTGTTGGTGAAAAGCTATTATAAGATAAAATTAACGGTGCCAATTTTGTTGCACCAGATGCGCATTTCGACAATACATGTCTCTTCAAGACACAACACAGATCGTACGCCTGAAATTTTTGATATTGTTAATTTCTATCCATCTCGGGTTTTTAATATAATCACATCTTTTTGTTAAAATTATAATACATACCGATAGTCCAATATTTTGAGGTAAATATCGTCATATAATCAATCAAATGATCAATTCCCAATGAATATTTTTAATACTAGGTAATAAAACTGTCGTTTTAGGGAGTAAAACTTGTTATCGATTGCAAATGCACACTGTCTATACCATTAAGGGATATGAGTTTCAAACATTTGACTGTTCTGCCTCGATCATACGTATTACCCTTTATAGATTCAAGAATAAGTCCAACTTGTTGTTAATTAAAAAAAAATCAAAAAAAAAAAATCACCTGGACTATTCCGGTCTGACAATAAATCAAATGACGAGGGATGGGATTTGACGTTCGTGTCACAAAGCGGGATATATTCTATACACAGAGACATCAAGAAGACAGTCAGAAGCATCAAATGCAATGCTGCGTGTAGGTAGAGTGATGCACGTTAAAGATATATTACACACCTCATTGTGTGTTTCTACGAGGATATTTTGCTTGTGGCTGTCCATATGTTCATTCATTTTATTCGATTTACCTAGTTTGCAGAACCTACTATTTGGATATTTGCAATATTTGTTATCGTTTGGAATAAAGGGGAATATAAATATAAATTTGCCTGCGATATTCATATTCTGCCTTAAAAAGTATAATAACAAAAATACTGATCTCAAAAGAAAGTCAAATATGACAGTTTCTTATCAAACGGCACAATCAAAATCTCAAAAATAAGGGTACATCAATCTTACGAGGAGCGTTCGTATTGCTGTCACTCGGAGATATATAAGGGGGCTCGCGGATATAAATCTTTTTGTTTTAAATATAGGATTTTTTCTTTTTTTTTCTAAAAATAAACTTTATCCTATATCTAATATAAAATGAAATAAAAATATGGGGTAACCGTTTATTTTAGCTCACAATCTGCCTTCGAAGGAAGAATGCATTTTTCTTTATAGTCAAGTCAAAATAGGATTTGACTTAAAAAAATGAAACAGAATTTGTTTTTGTATTTTTCGATTCCAAATGGCTTGCTTAGTAACATACTAAAAGTCTACCAAGATATCTGAGTGGGAACATGGATTTTTTTGGGGTGAAAAATAGCAACATTTGTCAAAAATAGCGAAAAACTGAGAAAAGCTTCTTAAACATTTATTGTTTATGATAATCAGGTCAAATCAAAAGTTTTACAACAGTTTATACAGTGTTTATGAAATTAAATAATAAGAAAATAGTTTTTTTTGTATAAACATGAAATTACGGTGAAAACATCCGATTTTTGTTGGAATTGGAGATTCACATTGCGTGAATTGATTACCAAAACAGACAGGGAAAATATTTTTTGATTTTTCAATAAAGACAAATACCTTTATTTTAATAATTCCAAAACTTTTCACCAATTCCTTTTTATGTAAATGATGATTTTTGGTAAATATCGCAAAATCAATCAAAATTGGTTAAAAACTGAAAAAACACCAATTTGGAGTTAAACTGCGTAGAGTCACTCCAAAATAGAAAAATGGAAATTATGATATCATAATAATCAAATCAAACAAAATTCATTGTAAAACAAATAGTAAAATTATTGATTTTGTGTGAAAAAAAAGCTAAATTTGTCTAAAAATCGTCAAAAAGGTATGTTCACAGTTTCATCTAATAATGTTAAGACGCTTACCAGGTGTGTGGAAGTTCCATCAAAATTGGATAAAGTTTTCTATGTTTGAATTCCCAACCATAGTCTGTAGGATGTATGTCAACTTCTTCTGATGACTTCTTCTGATAGTACACTCGAAGACTATGAAATTGCCCGAATCTGATGTTGGTGGTAAACTTTTCACCTGAACCAATGTGTTTCCAGTAATTATTATGGATTTTAATTTTCTCTCGAGAAGAATTTCGAGTCCTTCTAGAGGAAGTCCTCCATATAAACATATTAGCGCTTCTTCTCCTGCTTTGATGGTATCTGCTTTAATGAAGCCTTATTCATGAAAACTTGGATCTCGATTTTGATTAAGTTTTTTTAATGGAAGTCCTTTGCCTATTTCAAAAAGTCTAGATGATGAGGTACAGCCTGTTATAAAATGCAAAAAAGAGCAACAAATTACAAACATCCTCCAAAAGAAATCCTTTAGACTTATCTATGTTCCATATTTTAGTTTTTTCAGATTTAAAAAAAACCTGTCTGAACTGTTAATTAACATGATGAAAAAGTAACACTAATAGATCCGTATCTTCACCATTTACTATGACTTCTAAAGACAAAGCACAATCCAAAGCTGTTTGCACAATAAGAAGATCTTCATCATCAGTCACATTCTTACATTTAATGTTATCATCATGTAGCTTGTCACAAAGCACGTTAATAAGATAGATATAGGAAGATGTGGTTTGATTAAACTGTTTAACATGGAGCTTTGGATTGTGCTGTGTCTTTAGTAGTCATAGTAAATGGTGAAAATACGGATTTATTAGTGTTACTTTTTCATCATGTTAATAAACAGTGCAAACAGGTTATTTTTAAATCTGATAAAATGGCAATGAACCAAAAAAACAAAAATATGGAACATAGAACAGTTTAAAGGATTTCTTAAGATTTCTTTGGGAGGATGTTTGTAATTTGTTTGTTATAACAGGTTGTAAATCATCATCTAGATTTTTTTGATAGGCAAAGGACTTCCATTAAAAAAACTTACCCAAAAATAGATCCTACAGACCATGCAGACTGTGGTTGGGAAATTTCACGTGGAAAACTTCGTCCAATTTTTATGGAACTTCCTTCTGCACCTGATAAAAGTTTTACCATTACAAGATGCAACTATAAGCAAAACTGCAACACAAAATGATGTGTATGTAGACAAATGGATGCAGTGAATGTTGTGGTTTGAGTTGTTCCCATTGCTGAATCTGACTTTACTGATGAAAAGATATTTGTTGTATACAGAAAACTATGGAATAATCTTTAAAAAATATGTTTCCATTTACTTTAAAATCACTATCCGTTTTGGTCAATGAGACTTGTTACCTCTCATTATGCATGGTCAGAAATTCTTTGATTTTTTCGCTTAAGGAAGTTCGCTGCTCAGTTTCAAAATAAATAGCTTCCATTACATTAGTATATATTGCCATGATAGGGGATTAATTGATGAATCAAAATAGCAAAAAAAATATAGGGGTCAGTGTGCTTGTTTTCGAGATATTAGACATTATAATTTTGGCAGGAAAATGTTCTCTCTTGATTTTTCATAGCTTTGTCATTGACCAGTTAAAGTTCTCCAAAACTATTAAAAGAAATAAGATTTTATAAGACCTTTACAAATGGCTTATAATTATACATGTAAATGATTTATAAAAGAAAAATGGGGGTCTATGGGCAGACTTGGGGTAATTGTTATTGTAATCATCAATCAGCTGTAATTGATTACAATTTTTCAAGTAATCATTGTACTCATTAATCAGCTCAAAATCTGATTACATGCAATTTAATTTAATCAATTTCATTCCAAAATACCCTGTAATCCTGATTACTTTATGATTACATTCTGATTACAATGAAAAAATCTAAAGCTGTGTTATTGTCAATACATTAACCTTTTTTGTTATTCTTATTTGATAAATATTTATCATGTTAAGATAGTTTGGTTTACTGTATAAAGCATGTTAATTCATTTCTATACTTAAGCATGTTTAGTAAAAAAATAAACTGTTACGGTATTAAAAAGTCACCATTAGCATAATAAGAGACATCTCTGGCCTAGTAAAATATATTGTACTTATATTCACAATTTAAAGATGTTCTTTAATATATATATTTGATAATAACTGTTACATTCAAGTAATACTTTTGTTTAACCCTGAATTTAATCTTATTAAATTCTAACTGTGAATCAAGGTTTGTTTTTATTGCAATTACCAATTGAGTATAGCTGTAGGACAATTTATATGACAAAAGATTTATCAGACATGTGGAAATTTACTAATTAGCACAAACTAAATTAAAAGATGGACATATATATTTTTGAAAATAAGCAAAAAATTAATTTGTATGTGATTGGACTGGACATGTAAAATGCAATGATTTTTAGTACTTGTATTTTGTTAACAATTTGACAAAACAATTCTATCAAAATTTTACATAGTTTTTAACTGGTAACTTTATTTCATCCATATTTTAACTTTCATAAACTGCACCTTGAAACACATATAAAGTCTGGAAAATGTCAGAAGACAAACACCTGAATAAATCTTAATAAACATTTATTCAATTGAAGTCAAAATAATTCAGAGGTCAATGATGATAAAGTGAAATGGGTAATAACCAATGACACAATGTTCATGTATGTATGTAGTGAACTTTTGTGGTTTATCAATTAGATGGAGTTTGAAGTTATCATTTTATAATATATATCAAACGAAATCCTTTCTAGAAAATGCTATTGTTAGATTAAACGTTTATTCATTCACATCATTCAAAATGTTTTTTCTTAAATTCATTGTAATCAGATGTAATCACGATTACTTTGCCAATGTAATCATTAATTTAATCAGAGACTTTCAGAAATGATGTTATCATTAATTTAATCCAATCGTACAAATGACAAAGTAATTGTAATTTAATCAATTACATTGAAAGTAATCAGACCCATCTCTGTCTATGGGCAAAATTTTGTGAGGCATTCAAAATGGATAAAACCAGCGGATTTCAAATCTGACAAAAATTCCAAAGCATGACAAGTAAAAACTTGACATCTCTTGCTGGTTAAAATAGTATAAATTTAAGCATTGCACTTTTTCATAAAAAGAATATAAATTAATTTTCACGAACATCTTAACTGATTTCTGAAAAACTATGATTTTATCAGGTTTTTTTCCAGTTTTTGACAATTTTGGGCCAAATTTAGCTTTTTTCACCCAAAATCAGTTATTTCAAATTTGTTTAACTATTACTTTTGTTTGATCTAATTACTATTCTATTAGGATTCGCATTTTTCTATTTTTGTTCTAACACTTAAAATTCCAAATTTGTGTTTTTCCAGTTTTTGATGATGTTTTGATGATTTTGCTATATTTTACCAAAAATCACCATTTACAAAATTAAGAATTGCTGTAATGTTTTTGGAATGATTAGAATAAAGGTTTTTGTCTGTGTTGAACTATCAAATGAACCGCTATTACCTTTATTTATATTTTTTCCTGTCCTGTTTGTAATCAATTCATGCTTTGTAAATCTCAAATTCCAACAAAATTCGGATGTTTTCACCTAAAATTTCATGTTTCTAAAAAAAAAACTATTTTTTGATTATTACATTTCATTAACACTGTATAACCTGTTGTAAAACTTTTTATTTGAAATGGTTATCATCAAAAATGAGTGTTTAACAAGCTTTTTCCAGTTTTTCACGATTTTGTCAAATTTTGCTATATTTCACCCAAAAAATCCATTTTTCCACTCAGATTTCTCGGTAGACTTTTAGTATGTTACAAAGAAAGCCTTTTGAAATTGAAAAATACCAAAAATAATTCTGTTATTTCTGCAATTGTTTTGAGGTTGGCCACATTTTTCATCTATTTTGACTAAACTTTTAGTTACTTTTTTCTATTGAACTTTTATTGGAAACTACAGCAACATCGAAATAAAAAAAAATTAATTACAGAAATCACTTAAATTTTACAATAGTTTAGTTTAAATGTTAAAGGAGCACTAGCTGTCAAGTTCATGTTCACCGATTTTAATCAAATTCTCATATTTGATTTATAACAATGAAAAACGTTTATCCAAACTATTATAAGTCTGAAATAAACAATTAATAGGATACGGACATGAAAATACTTAGCTTCGTTTCGAGTGTATTTTAGTCTATACGCCATCTAATTAATTATCGAGTTGACCTCTAAAGTTACCGATGTCCGTATAAGCGATGTAAACATATTTATAGATATAAGTTGATTAAGCAAACTCGTGCTATTGGATTATTCTAGGTCTATTTAATTTAATATTATATTAATATTATTAATATTAATATTATTGTCAATGTTGACATTCATTTCCTTAAAATAACTTTACACATACCATTCACGTGTTATTCATCTCCAGCTAAGGGATAAAATTGAAGTTCACATGAATATGGATTCAATGAGGTCGAATTATTCACTTGTAAGTGAATAGTTCATATTTAATGTTTTTTAGCTAATTTTGACAAAATTGAACCATACTGACTTCTAAAAGCTAATTTTAATTTCACTTTTTGCATTTCATTATTGATTGAGCAAAAAATAAATTATATTATATTTTTTATGTATATCGTAGCCAGTGTCCCTTTAAGTACAGCTTATTTAAAAATAATAATAAAAAATATAGGTCACCGATGAACTAAAAAAGGTATTTCAACTTTAATGAAAAAAAATGACATTTTTTTCACCAAAGGGAGATAATTTGGAGCTTTTTAAAAAATATAAACATTGTAACAGTCATCTGGGCCAAAATGAATTGATTTTTTTGGTTAATTTTTGTACCATATCACAACGTAACAACTGGTAGTGTGTTCACGCAATGTTTAAATCTGAAGGTAAACTTTTAACTGCGGTAGGCATTTTGTTGTCCATATAATTATACCGAGCATTAGAGAGGCAAAACAAAATGTGTCAAATACGATGTCTTCCTATGTTGACATGAACATACGATATGTCGAGGGTATACCTTTGATTTTTACTAGAAAAAATAAGAATGGTTGTTCTTCGAAGTTGACCTTTACAGCACAAGAAAAGGACAATTATTTTATTTGAAAATGCGTTCTCGAAACAAAACTTTTTTCAGTTATACAGTTAACAGAATATTTATATATGTATTTTTAGCACGTTCTTCTTTTGATTTAAATTCAATTTCTTTTTTCGAAATTTTAAAAATAACAACAAAATATATTTACTCCGAATGTTAATGTGCAAACATAAAATTAATGATCATATATAAATAAAGACATTTTTAGAAAACGTTAACTATGTAAGCGTTATGTTGTATACAAGTTTATGATTTAATGAGTATACAGAATTAACAACATCAGTAAATACATGATACCTGCCATTTTAGTCTGTAACCGTTAACGTTCATTAAAATAAAAGTTAAAGTATTTTAAATCTTATGGTTTCTAAATCCTAATTAAAAGACTTGTCTCGAGATGTTAAAAATAACTGATTTCAAATAAAACAGTATCATTTTTATTAAAAAGAAGAATGATTTTTGGTATTTCAAATAACGCGAATAAAATTTTAGTATGATTTCTCTGACATACTTTTAATTTTATGAAAAACTACCCATTCTTAACTTTATACAGTAAAAAAATCAAATTGTGGTCAATAATTTCCATTCAAATGAAGAAATGATTGCATTCTTGTTCAACAAAATTTAAAGTAAACAGATACTTATTCTTCAAATATTCACATCTTATACGAAACTAGTCATAAAAAGGAATTTATAGCAACTGATTGCAATTGAAGTTATAATATTTTTAAATATGTGGAGAAATTTTTGCATTTTATGCAATGCGTACAAAAATTTTATTTCTTTTTCCTTAAAGTAAACATAATTTATCCATGCATATTGTTATAAGTAGCAGTCAAATGTTAAACCATAATTTAGCAATAAACCATAATTTAGCAATAAACGGAAATAGAAAAAAGGTTGAGGTATAATAGACGGAAAAAGTGTCTTGAATATTTATTTTTAAAAAATTATAAAAAGAATGGTTCCAACTTCCCACAAGTAGATAGACAAGTAAATGACATCCCTAATACCATTCACACAACAATTTACACGTTTTCCATTAAGTAGATACACATTTAAAGGACATCCACAATACAATTAACGCAACTATTAACACGTTTTCCCGTTAAATAGATTTATATGTTAGGGACATCCATAATACAATTCACACAACAATTTACACGTTTTCCGTTTAAGTAGATAGATATGTAAAGGACATTCATAATACAATTCACACAACTATTTAGACGTTTTCCCGTTAAGTTAATAGACATGTAAGAGTCATCCGTAATGCAAGTCACACAACTATGTACACGTTTTCCTGTTTAGTAGATATATATGTAAGAGACATCCATAATACAATTCACACAACTATTTACACGATTTTCCGTTAAGTAGATAGACATGTAAGGGTCACCTATAATGCAATTCACACAAAACAATCGATAATCTCAATGACCAACCAATAACAACGCTGATTACCTGTACCTATTGGTAGTACTTCACATTTACTGGGAACATATGCAAGAAACTAGTATTGGTTTTACATAAAAGTTTTACTGAAAGTATAAATCCGGGAAGTGTTACTCTTAACAGATACATATGAAATGTATAATATTATGATTATGCATTCACCATCGAATTTCTTCTGTTCTCAGAAAAATAGCAATTATGTTCACCCCGGTTCTCTGCAAATGCCAAAAATATAATAAATATGATGCAAAATAAATGAAATACATATGTGAACGATGAAGTGGATGGGGTCCTCCATTACCATTTTTTCTTCGTTCATTTTTCTCTATTCTTTATATTTTTCGCTTATTATTCTGTATTCTTTAAATTTCAGCACCTGATTATTCTTCATATATTTGACTATTTGTTTCTATTGTTTTGTAGACGTAACATTTATTCTGAGAAGTTTTCCCATGCATTGCCTCATGAACCCAAAAGAAAAAGAAAAAAAAACAAGATTTAAAATCTTTACGGAATATTTAACATACGCAAAATGCAAAAAGTTAAGGTGTAAAATAGTGAAGGTAAATATTTCCAAATCTTTTTTTACCAAACTTGTTCTCCTACATGTATCATATTTTAGTTTTGTTATCTTCACCTGAAGTGTTTGTTCGTCCTTTTAAATATTTACATTCCCTTAATGACTTATTGATAACAGGAAAATAAAGCTTATGATGTTTGATAACAAATAGAAATGAAAGTTGGTATGAACGTACTGGAAATATCCAACTTAACAGCTAACAAAATGGCAGGTACGTAATTTTGTAAGAATTTTGAATTTGTACATCATTTAAAAAGTATAGATATGAATTCATCTTTATTCGTTGTCGAGTTTTTATATCACGTACATTGAACGCAAAAGTAGTTCAAGTAGTATTTACTTTTCGCAGTCATTGAAACTCATAGATCCTTCCTAAATATTATTTATGGGGTATTTGTGTCCTGTCGATAACCTAAAAGTAAGCCGTAACACCTAAATCTGCAGATTTGTCACTGCGGCATAAACAAGCTAGAAATAATAAAATATCCTAACAAAACTAACAATGGTGTGTTCTATCCTGAATATGTGCTTTATATTCCAAATTGCTAGAAACAGCAGAATAATTTAGGAAATTTGAGGTTCCAGGGGCAAAAAACATAGAAAATTGCCTACCCCCTGGGTCATAAAACAAATAATTTAACTTTATTTTTAAATTTTATGATTTTAAAGTTCTTGATATGGAAGACAATAACTATGCTCGAAAGTTATGCAAAAATCAGATGTTAGCAGTCATCTCTATAACATTTTAAGTAAATTCATATCTCAGACTGGTATCTGCATACATACAACTATTACAAATATGGCTTTGTTTGAACACTTCTAGTATATATATCCATATGCACTACAATTTCTAAATTGTGTCAGATATATGGTTATAGATGATACTTTTGTGACAAGAAATCTAAATTGACCATTTGAGGCAGAAAATATGAACTTTAATTTACAAATAGGCATACAGTAAGATGTGGACTGGAGACAGAGGCAGGATTGGATACTCTATATAATCTTGAATGTTGTAATGATTAACTGCTTAACATTACGTTTAAAGTGTTTTGATATGCTTCAATATGTTATCAAAATAGTTTTAAACAGGTTCTAGGCATTTTATATCAGAAAAAAAGCAAATAGGGTAAGCTGGCAATAATTAAAGTCTTGTTTTCAAATTCTTTTAAAAATTGTAACAGGGGTGGGGGTATCAAATGTACATAAAGAAAAAGTAAGAGTATATGCAGTGATTTCTTTAAAGCTATAACTCTGATAAAGGAATATTCATGTGAGAAAAACTGATTTTAGAGAGTTTTCTTTTTGAATAAATGTTTGTATAGGTTGCACTTTGTAAATAAAGCTGTCCCTCAAACCACGACTTTTTTGGGGAGATCTTGAATATGCTTAGACAATTAATTTTGTTTACATACTGATTCTCAGTTATCCTCTCTATGTTCCATCTCAAAGAGACATAACTTGGTAATGTTGCCAGTCAATATACATCTGCAGATTGTTTACATTGAAATCTGTGGTAATCCTTCATCCGAGGTAGGGGTAATTAAGAAAATTAGTGTTAGTTTACACTCTGAGAAGTTCAGGGCATATAAAGGTTGAAAATATGTCGCACAGCCCTATATTTTGACATTTGAAAAAATTGTAGTGCATATGAACTTTTAATTCTAGGATAAGATTTTTTTTTCAAAACTTCATAGTAAAAGTGGTACAGATTTAGCCGTAAAAGGAGTTCCTATGGGAAATTGCATTGTCAATATTTACAAAAATGCAACCTTTAGGGAGTAACATTTGTTCTCGATTGCAAATGCACACTGTCTATACCATAAGTGATATGGGTTTCAAACATTTGACTGTTCTACCCTAATTATATGTTTTACCCTATATAGATTTACAATCAATGTAGAAGAATAAGTCCAATTTGTTGTTATATAAAAAGAAATCCAACCTGGACTTTTCCCGTGTGACAATAAATCAAATGATAAGGAATGGGATTTGACGTTCGTGTCACAAAGCAGGATGTATTCTATACACAGAGACATCTAGAAGACATCAAATTCAATGCTGAGTGTAGGAAGAGTGATGCACATTAAAGATATATTACAACACGTTGTTGTGTGTTTCTACCAGGATATGTATCTTGTGGCTGTCTATGTGTTCAGTCCTTTAATCCGATTTACCTAGTTTACAGAACCTACTATTTATATATTTGCTTTATTTGTTATCGCTTGGAATAGAGGGGAATATAAATATAACTGTGCATACGATTTTCATATTCTACATTAAAATGTATAATAACAAAAATACTGATCTCAAAGCAAAAGTCAAATATGACAGTTCCTTATCAAATGACACAATAAAATCTCAAACACATCAAACGAATAGGAAACAACTGTCATATTCCTGCCTTGGAACATGCATTTCATAATGTAGAAAATAGTGGATTAACCCTGGTTTTATAGCTAGATAAACCTATCACATGTATGACAGTCGAATACAATTTCGTTATATTGATACTTTTGTGTGAACAAGGCCAAAATCTAAAAAAAAAGGTACATCAATCTTACGAGGAGCGTTCGTATTGCTGTCACTCGGATATATATAGGGGGCGCACGGATATAAATCTTTTTTTTTAAATATAGGATTTTTTTTCTTTTTTCTATAAACTTTATCCTATATCTAATAGAAAATGAAATAACAAATATGGGGTCACCGTTCATTTAAGCTCACAATCTGCCTTCGAAAGAAGCATGCATTTTTCTTAAGTTACTTTTTTTCTGTTGAACTTATATGAGAAAGAATGGTAACATCGAAATAAAAAAAACTTAATTACAGAAATCGCTTAAGTTTTACAATAGTTTAGTTTAAAGGGACACTAGCTGTCAAGTTCATGTTCACCTATTTTAATCAAATTCTCATATTTGATTTATGACAATGAAAAACAGTTATCAAAACTATTAAAAGTCTGAAATAAACAATTAATAGGATACGGACATGAAAATACTTAGCTTCGTTTCGAGTGTATTTTAGTCTATACGCCATCTAATTAATTATCGAGTTGACCTCTAAAGTTACCGATGTCCGTATAAGCGATGTAAACATATTTATAGATATAAGTTGATTAAGCAAACTCGTGCTATTGGATTATTCTAGGTCTATTTAATTTAATATTATATTAATATTATTAATATTAATATTATTGTCAATGTTGACATTCATTTCCTTAAAATAACTTTACACATACCATTCACGTGTTATTCATCTCCAGCTAAGGGATAAAATTGAAGTTCACATGAATATGGATTCAATGAGGTCGAATTATTCACTTGTAAGTGAATAATTCATAATCAATGTTTTTTTTAGCTAATTTTTACAAAATTGAACCCTAATGGCTTCTAAAAGCGAATTTCAATTTCACTATTTGCATTTCATTAATGATTGAGCAAAAAATAAATTATATTCTATTTTTTATATATCTCGTAGCTAGTTCCCCTTTAAGTACAGCTTATTAGAAAATAATAATAAAAGATATAGGTCACCGATAAACTAAAAATGATATTTCTATTTTAATGCAACAAATGGCATTTTTTCACCAAAGGGAGATAATTTGGAGCTTTTTCAAAAACATAAACATTGTAAAAGTCCTCTGGGGCCAAAACGAATTGATTTTTTTTGTTAGTTTTGTACCATATCATAATGTAACAACTGGTAGTGTAATAAATAAAGTTTGTAATGTTCAAATTTTTGCTGATTTTTTTTGTACCCTCGAGCCTCCTTAAATACCGAATTAATGTGTTCATGCAATGCTTAATTCTGAAGGTAACCTTTTAACTGCGTTAGGCATTTTGTTGTCCATATAGTTATACCGAGCATTAGAGAGGTAAAACAAAATGTGTCAAATACGATGTCTTCCTATGTTGAAATGAACATACAACATGGCAAGAGAGTATACCTTTAAAGGGCAATTATTTTATTTGAAAATGCGTTCTCGAAACCAACTTTTTTTCATTTTAGTACGATCTTCTTTTGTTTTAAATTCAAAAAGAAAATTTTCTAAATTTAAAGTGTCATCAAATATATTTACTCTGAATATTAATGTGCATTCTTAGAAAACTTCAATTATGTAATCTTTATGCTGTATACAAGTTTATTATTTAAGGATCAAACAGAATTAACAACATCAGTATATAACATACCTGTCATCGTAGTTGATCTGTTACCGTTAACGTGGCAATCTGTGTTCTCGTTTCTAACTGTAATTGTTTGCTATTCTATTTAAATATCAAAATACCACCTACACATTACTTATGGCTGTATGTCAATCATACTTTTTCATTGGATAAGTTTATCATGTAGGCATATTGTTATAAGTAGCAGTCAAAGGTTAAACCATAATTTAACAATAAACGGAAATAGAAAGAAGGTAAATGTATAATAGACGGAAAAGGTGTCTTGAATATTTATTTTCAAAAAATTATAAAAAGAATGGTTGCAACTTCCCACAAAGAGATAAACATGTAAGGGACATCCATTATGCAATTCACAAAACAATTTACACGTTTTCTGTTAAGCAGATAGACATGTAAGGGTCACCCATAATGCAATTCACAAAACAATTTACACGTTTTCCGATTAGTAGATAGACATGTAAGGGTCACCCATAATGCAATTCACACAAAACAATCGATAATCTGATTGACCACTGATGCTCATTTAATATATCTATTTCCAAAAAATGGCACTAAAACCGTCGCGAAAAGTATCACCATTACCAAACAAAACAACAAATTGAACAGTTCTTTGGTTTAAGTATTATTATATAAAGTCAACGTGAAATTAAAAGGATACACACACTACAGTTGTTTAAAGTATCAAAATGCATATAAATCGTTTTAGTCATTTCTGCGTTGTTAGCCATTAAAGGTCACAATTTGGTAGTCAGTTATGAGGTATAACTGTTAAAAATTATCTTCAAATTTATAATATTGATTTAATTTCTGGATAATTGCTGACAAAAGGTCAACTGTGGTGTTTTTTTGGTGTCATAAAAATGTTGATATTGAAATATTTTACCATGCTTTGTCACTTTACAGATAATTGACATGAGTCAGAGATTTACACAGTGAGATATTATACACATTAACATCTTTATGAAGCACATTTTGTAGTACATTATCTTAATTAGGAAATACTGTGGCTCACATCTAAAAACAAATACGAGATCCTAAAATACAACAAATATAAAGTAAAAAAAAAAACAACAACATCATGACCGGAAGAAGGCGAACAGACAAAGCACAGAACACAAAACACTGTGTTTCAATTTCAGTTATCGTGAAAAATATTCGTATTTTTGTGTTTTTAAATTCATAAGGAAAAAGTTTGTTATTTTAAAGAGTCACCAAGCGCATATCAAATCTCTACATTAATTTAAACACAGAAATTAACGATCATATATAAATAAAGACATTCTTAAACGTCAAGTATGTAAACGTTATGCTGTATGCTAGTTTATCATTTAAGGATCATACTAAATTAACAACTTCAGTTTCTGATTGAAGAACAAATTAGAATGTTAATTATTAAAAACAAGAAGATATTTTTAGGTCGGCATATATAAAGAAATTATTAAATTGTAGAGCTAATTATTCATAAACAGATAAACCAGAATCATATAAAATATACTGAAAGGTAGCAATAACTACTTAAGCCACCAACACCTAATTGATCTTTAAACAAAACATAGAAATACACAGAACGTTCAACGTACATATGAACAGAAGATGTGGTATGACTGCCAATGAGACAACTCTTAACAATAGACCAAAATGACACAAAAATTAGTAATTATAGGTCACAATACAGCCTTTTCATATTTAAACTACACGTCGTAAACCTGTAACACACAAAAGAATAGACGCACAATGCAAGCTTAAAACAGGATAACCACAAACTAGAACGAACAAATTTAAAAAAAGCAATTATTTGGCACATGGATTATAATCAAGTATGTTGAACATTGCTTACTTCTTGTACACTTTTTATCGGCAACTTTCAATATGTTATATTATATTATATACGCAAGGAAAAAGATATATTTAAACAATACATCTAGTTTTCAATTTCCTTTTAACAGGAAATCTTCACTTCCACTTAAAACTAAAAATAAATATACTTCTATTCATATTCGCCCAAGACGATAACAAAGAAAGCATTTTTGCTTTTATAAAGTACATTTAAAAAAAAAAACATTTTTCATGTACATTTTCACACGCTTTATCGATTGATTTTTGTTTGCTTTAGATAAGTGGCAAACATTTCAAAAATATTCGGAACGAGAAAAATTAAATATCAGAAACAATATGTAGGTCTGGATCAACTGGGATGAAAGACAATGGATAATGACTGTCAGTAAAAAAGGAGGGTAATTGTGATAAGGAAAGTGATTTAGCCTTGCAAAAAGCTTCCAATGGACCACAACAAGTTATCATACGGGTTATTTAACGTTTAGAGACCAACGCATTCCCTCATAATAAAGAATTAAAGTCAAATTCCCTATTCTAATCGTCTTTGCCAGGCTGTTTACTATCGATCGGAAGAAGCCAATAATGCCTATACTGTCTTTTTGTATGTACGCATATCAAATGTTATACATCTTCCATGAAAAGACGCATCAGATCGTTTTAAAAAAGGTAAATAAAGAATGAGACCAAAATAAGTCAATCTTTAAAATACTTAAGTGTATGAACGTCATCCGAAGTTACGAAATATTTTATTATCTAACGTATTATTACCCCCTCCCCCACTAAAATATATTGCGTAATGTCCACCTTTGTCCTTACAAGGTATATTGACTGACGGATGAATGGACAGACGTAAAGACAAAATTTATCCTACATATATTTCACTTGAGGAAAGTAGTGCCCGATGAATCAAGTTCTAATCTAGAGATTTTGGCGAGCTTGTCATCATTTCCTTGGTTAAAAGTTGATGTTGATAGACTTTAAACGACTAAAAGTATTAGCAGAAGAAAAGAAATACTGCACCAATATCGAGCTCCAAATTTTCAAAATAGGAAAGTCTCAAACTTACAAGTTAAACCAAATTCATGACTAAACACAAATCCATGAGATAAAGAATAGACCAGAAACACTGTTTTAATCGTGATACGAGACATTTGCATAACCGCAATACAGTTGTAGTGGATTGCAATAACGAAAAGCTATATTTACAAATATCGGGGATATTTTCATTTTGTTGAAATGTGTTACAAAAGAAATTGCGTCATAGTTAATTTTAGGTCTGTTGCGATTGCATCTACTTTCGTATGTAAAATACTGTGAATTCAGTTGTATTTGTTAGGTTTATATCGTTTTTACATAAACCAAAGCAGGACGATATCATTTCTTCTTAACATACGAAACTAACTTTACTTTACACCACATGAGATAAGTATTTTTATTTTCCTATCTCATGCTCCTGAATCATCGTCGTAAGTGTTTCGTACTTTTGTTCTAACTTCCATTTATGACCATACTCAAAATTGCTAAATGTTTCCCTTTTATGTGACAACATAACATAAATCTCCTTATAACCAATTGTATTTGCTTATTAAAAATTAAGCGGAATAAAATAATTTCAGACAGCAGAGAAGTTAATTCTGTTTTAATTGGTAATTACTAACCGACTTCAATAATAGAGTGAGCTATTAATACTCTAAATGTATGATGTCTCTAGTCTGGTCAAAGGGTAGGAGTGCCTTATTTCATTAAAAGGTAAATTGTTGAAACTAGATAACATGTTTTCACGTGCAGACAAAATTCTCTTATAACCAATCGAGATTGGATTTCATCTTTCTTATTGATCAATGATCTTGCGGATCAGCATGCGTTCACGTGTAAGTGCAATGTGGTAACTGCCTTTTATCATAAGCATTTGATGTGTTAACTTGTGATTCTTATTGAACAATTTTTTTCAAAATTTTATGGATAATTTTGGACTGAAGTGATTTCATTTTAGCTATTTCAGGTAAAATCGAACTATGCTTTCATTTTTTAAGCTATTCTATGCTTACATTTTGAACACACGTAGAGTTAATTGTTTTCAACAATTCTTCCATTCGGATAGAACACAGTTTGTAATACATGTTTTTAATGTATTATTTTAATTATCTTTTTTAGTATAATTCATATACATGATATAGTTTGGGTTTCGATGAAAGTAATTGATAATTTTTATGCCGATACTTATGCACTGTAAGATCGTGTGATGTTTTCTATATACTAGATGTATTGATAAAAAAAAACATTAGACAAGACATATACATGTATATATACTGATGAAAGTTTAAAGTTAATACTCTTCATTTAATACATGATATAAACAAAAAATCTTTTCTGTTTAATGATTGATTATAAAAGAAGAGAAACTATGATAATTTAATTATCGCATATTATTCCTTAACATGCGTTATGATTGTGGTGCTTGAGTAAGATCAAGTTTTTTTTTAATAGGAATTTAATTTTATCCATTATTTTATATTCTTATTTTGTTTATTTTATGCTTTAACTATGGACAAAGAGCGCTAAGTATGGCATTCATCTACGACAGAACTTTCCCCATTGAAGGAAATGTGCTATAATGCGTGATATCAACAACTAACATATACTTTCATTTGTCAGCGGTAAGTCATAGTTCCGATAATACCAACATACGACTATTGATGGGTTGCTGCTTCACTGACATTAATGACACATACCTAATTCCGAGATTAGAATTTTGATCCAGAAGTGCGAGTCGTATTAAGATGACTAACCAAAGCCTTATTTGACTGTTTTATAAATACAAATTTACAAAATACGACTTCGATCAGCATTTTGATACACAACTGGAACCCAGTTACAATGAAAGCTCAAAGCACCTATTGTTATTCAACCATATCTTTAAAGTTGACTATGTCGTTAATTGTCAAGGACTCTCGTAACTTAAATACAGCACTAAGTTTTAGAGGAGGAAAATAAAACAAACAAAGACTTATGCCGCAGTTCATGGATGGAATGGTCCTAATAGTATCCGTGATTCAAGGATTGAAGTCAAATGCGTTTATGGAATTCTTTAGATTAAGAGAATAAATTTAGTATCAAATCCATTGTATGTTGGATGTGTACGGATTTTGATTTCTTAGTCTTAGAGGCATGATTTTTTTTTTTTTTTTTTATATTAGTTGTTAATGGCTTTGAACTAGCTGTCAGATAACTGCGAGTACTCTCAGATCTGTTCATTGTGATTTTTGTGTCGGGATGTATAAGTACCCGGCCACGTCCACTTATGTTGTACTGTTATACCACTGTACCAGGTTAGGGGGAGGGTTGGGATCCCGCTAACATGTTTAACCCCGCCACATTATTTATGTATGTGCCTGTCCCAAGTCAGGAGCCTGTAATTCAGGGGTTGTCGTTTGTTTGTGTGTTGTATATTTGTTTTTCGTTCATTTACATAAATAAGGCCGTTAGTTTTCTCGCTTGAATTGTTTTACATCGTCTTATCGGGGCCTTTTATAGCTGACTATATGCGGTATATACTTTGCTCATTGTTGAAGGCCGTACGGTGACCTATAATTGTTAATGCTTGTGTCATTTTGGTCTTTTGTGGATAGTTGTCTCATTGGCAATCATACCACATCTTCTTTTTTATATTTATACTTCAGCTGTTGCGGGTCGGTATTACCTGACAAAACATTTATGATCTTTATTTCATACAATATCAACTGTCTTGTTTTGTGTCAGCATTGCCTGCCAAAAAGTTTTATGATCATTATTTCATATAATTACAAACTGTCTTGTTTTGGGTCAGCATTGCCTGCCAAAACATTTTATGATTTTTTCTTATATTTATAACTGTCTTGTTTTTGGTCAGCATTGCCTGCCAAAACATTTTCCGATTTTTATTTCTTATAATTACAACTGTCTTGTTTTGGGTCAACATTGCATGCCAAAACGTGTTATGATCTTTATTTCATATAATTACAACTGTCTTGTTTTGGGTCAGCATTGCCTGCCAAACGTTTTATGATCTCTATTTCATATTATTACAACTGTCTTGTTTTGGCCAAGCATTGCCTGCAAAACAGTTATCTTTATTTCACATAATTTCAACCGTATCTTGTTTTGGGTCAGTATTGCCTGCTAAAATGTTTATGATCTTTATTTCATACGATTTGTGTCTTTATTGCCGCCATCCTGCCGATGCTGTCTTTACACATTGTTCAGACTGTCAATGCGATCATTCGATAGGCTACCTTTAAATTATTTTTAAATTTCATGGCCTGTTTGTATACATGAATTGTTCGTAAATCATGTTATGGTTTTAAATGTTGCCTATCTAATTCTTATTAATTATTCAAATTATATATATATAAAAAGACTTGATGGTTTATTCCAATGTTTTACTAAATGCTATGGTCATTAGAAGTAAATCCATCACAAATCAAAGTTTTTTTTCTTTGGGTTAAATGTTTAAAGTATGTCACAAAAGCTATAAATGTTTTCTCTGTTAAAACTTACATCTTTTAACTTTCATCGCAATAAAGGTACAAAATAATTATATGAAACAATATTATATTGTTCATTTTACAACTTTATTTACTACTATACAATATAAACATTTTAAATGTATTGCATTGGAATAACAGTATGTTAAAATAAGTTCTGCAGCATGCCAGGAAGAAATCAATTTATTTCATGTAAGTTTTAAGTAAGTTTGGTGTATTCCCCCTTTTTTATAGTGGTATTATCGATATGAATTATTACTATTATTCAGTCATTAAATTTCTAAAAAGCTGTATATTCAAAATTGTGACTTAAACTTTTCTTTTAACCGTATCAGGTAGTCCAGGCATTTTCTTTTAAATATATTGGTTCCGCAGATACTATTTTGATTGCAACTTTAAGCTTTTGAATGGCATGATCGTTCTGATTTGTAATTATTTCGTTGTCTTTTATCAGCTAGTCAATACTGAATTTTCGGTCTTGAGTATGTACATTAACTTAAACATCTTGCTCTTACAAGTAATGGTAGATTCGTTGTGTTTCCAGTTTTTCATGGCGTTTTGATTGAGAATCATCAGATTTTGTAATATGTTCACGTTTAAGAACTTTGCAGATGTTTCTCCTATGGCTACAACGCTACTGTCTTTTGCATTATTACGCCAGCCATGTCGAGCATCTGTCATTGTGTTAATTCTTGTCAAGTCATTGTACATTCAAATTTCTTCTAATACTGTTGACTCAATACTTTCATTGTATTGCTGTTCAATAAGATGCTTGTATCTTCGAAACATGTTTACTTTTGAAATGTCCTATTTTATCAGCATTAGCAAATCTGTTGTAGTGCACTGGTAACATTCAGCTACAAGCATATCCATGAAATGTCCTCAAGGTGCAAGGTGTTCATCGTTAGGTAAATAAAGAGACGATGACCATAAAATAGAGAAGTGTTTATCAGTCTTACAATTAAAACGCACTGCAGATACATGTCATTTTGGTGTCAACTTATGTATACTGAAATGTCCATTGCAAATAGAATAGTGGTTTTCTGCAACTTTGATAATTTTCTTGAGTGATGTTTCAGCCTTTTTTTTTCTTTTTTTTTCTATACCTGCCAAATCTAATGTTGTCATATCAGACTTTGAGTACTGTTCATTAGACCTTTTCAACAACTCTCGATACCGACTAATGACATTTACAGTTTACAGGTAAAATGAAAGGGCCGTCTCAAAATGAAACATAATTCATAAATAGCATTACGTTCAACCTTCCATTTGACGAAAGAAATGCTTACAATATATGAATATCTCTCTCTTTTATATGTCATTCTTCTTAACGACATGCCTGTCGATATTATTAAACCTACAAGTAAATAAATACTGCAATCATTCCCCATCGTAATCTGCTTATTCTCCTCTTTTAGTGAGTCTTTTGATTATGAGTATTAGATAAGCGAGTGTGTCAACTTAGATTATCCCACATGTCAATAGCGATTTTTTTTTTGTTATGCTACATACCAATTTGTGGAAGGAACATTTGAACAGGACTATCCGTTCGTCCATTACAGTTTGTGTTTATTGAGCCATCTTAACGTCACGTGTTGTACAAATACAATGTTGTGAGCAGTAAAAGCTATTTGTTTAAAAGGTCAAAGGAAATAACCACATCGATAATTGAGTAAGAGGAACTACTCTGCTTCAAGATACAATGAAAGTTCGGGTGTTTCTTTCTTAATTCACAAATAGGTTTAATTTTAATAAACACGTTCTTAATAAACCAGTTAAGGTACGGACAACAACAATTTCTTAAAGACACATCTTGTTGGATATTGTCTTCTATTTTACTTTTGAGACGAACCCTTATATCTCACCTGTCGTAGTCGTTATCAACTGTATGTGTAGACAGTTGTTGAAAAGGTATATAATGATAAAGAAGAAAATTGTCTTAGACCTTCGCTAATATGTCAGCATTATTTACAAGATGATTCAGTTGCTGCCAGAGTATAGTCCGATTTTTTTGTAATTTTGAAAGTAATAATTGGTTTTGACTGTCATCTTTCGGAACAGAAATTTTGAAGCAGGTGGTAAAAACAGTAAAAGTAAAGAAGATAGTAAATTTTAAAACTAATTTTGAAAAATGCTTCTCAATTCTTAACCCTTCCAAATATTTGAATAAATCATATTGTCATGAATTGTCTCCCTTTTATGTTCTAGACACAGTGTGTAACTACTAGTATCAATCGGACATACTTCTTCTAGACTGATATTTTGTTGAAGTGAAATTTATGTTTCCTACAATTACTCGTGTTATTGATAAATCCGTTTAATTATATGAAATGAAATGATAATAGAGTTTGCAAAGTACTAGCGTTGCAGAAACAAAAAAAATGAGACCTTCTTTTGATATGTAAACTCTTAAATGGTAATGTTTGCAAATCGCTTTAGATAGATGTCATTAACCTACCGGAAAATTACATTTGCAGTTAAAAAAAAATTGTTAGCCATTTTTTTACTATTCGCTTGAGAATTTTTTTTATTTTCACATATTGTCGAAGAAGCAATTCAGCTTACTTTGTGAAAAATCACACAGAGTCGAGGAAAAAATACACCGAAGAGGATATCACCGCCATGCTGGACTTTTTAATTGAAACATATTTGTTGAATTTGGAGGTTTGGTTTTCCAACAGACTATTGAAATCCCAATGGGTACCAATTGCGCTCCTCTACTTGCAGATTTGTTTTTGTATTCCTATGAAACAGAATTTGTCCATCCGCTTGTACAGAAAGGAGAAAAGAAATTAGCCCAGTTTTTTAATTTCACCTTTCAGTATATTAGTGATTTACTGTCTCTTAATAATAATACATTCAGTGATCACTAACATTTAATATATTTCAAGTGAGGTTGAAATTAAAGATAATACCGACACAGATAAATCTGCTTCATATTTAGACCTTTTTCTCGAAATGACTACGGATGGTAGGTTGAATACCAAAATGTATGACAAACGCGATGATTTTAATTTTTCTATAGTCAACTTTCCATTTCTGTGTAGCAATATCACGGCGGCACCAACATATGGAGTATATGTGTCTCAATTGATACGTTACGTTAGAGCTAGCTCAAAATACATTGATTTTGTTAAACGAGGAATACTGCTTTCTCAAAAGTTGCTAAGAAAGGGCTATGAATCAATCAAATTTAGGTCATCACTCAAGAAATTTTACGGTCGCCATCGTGAGCTGATAGGCCATTATGACAAAAGTGTGTCAGAAATCATATCTGATATTCTTCCTCAATAATTATAATCTTCCATCATTACAGAACTGAACAAAGAAATAACACGACGGGTGCCGTATACGGTGCAGGAAATGCTTACCCTTTCGGAGCACCTGATTTCACACCCGGTTTTTAGTGGAGTTCGAGTTTTTTCTTATTTATTATTTATAACTGTTGATGTAAAGTCCTTTGCTTTTTTGAGTCTTTGTTTAATCCCTGGTTCTGATTGTAATTGTCTTTGTATCTACTTATTTTTACTACAGTGAAATGCAATGATAATAGTTCAATTTATCACTGTAATAATTTGTAATTGATAGATCTTAGTGCGATAAGAAACTTCTCAACACGCATTTAAAAGAGGGACGAAAGATACCAAAGGGACAGTCCAACTCATAAATCTAAAACAAACTGACAACGCCATGGCTAAAAATGAAAACGACAAACAGAAAAAACAATAGTACACATGACACAACATAGAAAACTAAAGAATAAACAACACGAACTCCACCAAAAACTAGGGGTGATCTCAGGTGCTCCGGAAGGGTAAGCAGATCCTGCTCGACATGTGGCACCGTCGTGTTGCTTATGTGATTACAAATCCGGTAAATAGTCTAATTCGGTAGGTCGTATTCATGAAAGGGAAGGGGACTGTAGTTACGACGTAAGGATATCCGATATCATTTGTGAAACGGTTATTCCATAACGGTCAACCAACTCGTGATGGCGTCCGTAAAATTTACGAAGGGATGATTTCAACTTCACCATTTGGAACTCTTGGTTTAATAGCTTTCTTGTGAGCAGCAAACTTCTATCAAGAAAATCATGATAGGAAATGCAAGCACGGGAATATCGTATCAATTGGGAGATATATACCCCGTATGCAGGTGCTGCCGGAATGTTGCTACTTAGAAATGGAAAGTTCACAATTGGAAAGCTGAAATCATCTCTTTTGTCGTAAAGTTTTGTTTTTAACCGACCCTCATTGTCAATTTCTAGATGTAAGTCAAGATATGAAGCCGACTTAACTGTATCTGTAGTATCCTTTATCTCTAGTTCGATGGGATAGATGCGTTCCACATAGTCACCAAATTTTGAATTGTTTAGTGAAAGAACATCATCTATATAGCGGAAAGTAGAGTTAAAGGATATTGCTAACTTCTTATTTAAGTTCCTGCACTAAGTCAGCCTCATAATAATAAAGAAACAAGTCGGCAAGTAGAGGGGCACAGTTTGTAAAATATATCCCTTTTTAAGTCGAATAAGATATATCATTTCCAGGCGAAATAAGGTGATGCAGTGAATGTCAATTGGAAACCATCCCAAGTTCAGTTTGTGTTTTCAGGTCCGTAAACGTGTGTTAAACCATATACGTCCGTGTACATTTACGCCAAACATTTTTCATTTGAAAAATGCTTGAGGTTAGCAATTTCAATATTTTGTCCTTCAGAAGGAGATTGAAATTTGTTTCTTTTCTAAAATCAAATTCAAATGTTTTAATTTATTCAAACTGTTGATAAAATCAAATCTTTTAAAGACAAACTTATCATTACTTTTAATATTATCCTCGTGAAATTAAATAATGTAATGTCATGAAAATTACAAATTTCATAACGAAAATGATGTTTCAGAAGTGACCTCAACAGATGTTTGTTACATTTATCAAACCAATTAATTTTAAAATTTGTAGAGTATTTTGCAAAATCTATTTGTTCAGCTTAAAATGAAAAATGTTTGGCGTAAATATACACGGTCTCATATAGTCATATTTTTAAATTTTCAGTAAGAATCGCACCCAAATTTTGTTCTACATTACGTGCATTTAAGAAAACGATTATAATGATATTTTTATTGTATGATTTGTGCGGAATTGCACTGGGATTGAACTGAATTATTAGCAAAATCTTTACATGCCCAATATCTAAACTTACAGGCATTACATCTGAGTTTTAAATGCAAATAATGAAATGTAAGAGTGACAGATTTGATAGAAAATCAGGTGTTGTATACTGAAACTTGTTGACAGAAAATCATTTGAAACATTGCTAAACTATAAACTTCTGGTGAGTTTTATATGAATGTACACAATACCGCTAGTCTTGAGTCGTTGCAGCTTAAATATAAGTTGTGTATGATTGCCTTTATTGATACTTTTTTGGTTTAATAAAACATGTGTTTTATTGAATTACTTCATAACAGTTGCAAGTTGATTTATTTTTAAAAAGTTGTTTTCGTTTTTACAGGCAATTCTCCAGGTTTTACACGGATCGATTGAAAGGCTTTGTTTCGGGAATAGATATTTCATAAAAGTTGATTTATTTTATGAAGTTGACCTCATTTTCACAGGAAACTATTCAGGTTTTACACGTATCGGTTGAAGAGCTTTGATTCAGCATGTGATATTTCATAACAGATGATTTATTTTAAGAAAATTGACGTAATTTTTACAGGAAATATTTAAGTTTCACACGGATCGAATGGAACGTTTTTGTTTCAGAATGTGACAGTTCATAAAACATGTAAAATATCATTTATCTTAAGAAAGTTGTCCACATTTTTACAGGAAATTATTGAGGTTTAAAACGGATCGGTTGAAAAGCTTTGTTTCAGAATTTGATAGTTAATAATTATATTTTTTATTTTTAAATACTAAAATAGAGTTGCAGATATTTTTTTTCTTTACATTGGTCTGCAGATCGTTTTCCTATAGGTTGCACTTATTAAAACGATTTTTTCACAAACCTCGTTCCTTTTGGGAGAATTTAATTTTCAGAGATACTTTGTTGTGTTCACCAGGTCGTTTAAAGATAAGATCTTTTTGTTTCATCTCTTAGATACACAAATTGAAAATGTTACCTTTATAAATACACATGGGTAACGACCAGATTGAATTATGTAGAAGACCCAGAAGTGTAGGAATGGGTAGTACAGAATACTAGTATTAGTTTTAAATCTTCGAATTTCGAATTTCAAGGTATATAAATGTTGAAAATATACCTTCTTTTGTTTTGACCATTGCACCTTAACTTGCAACGTCAATCGTGAAATCATCAGTCACCTTTTTAGAAATAGTAAGGTCTCGTCTTATCCACTGATTGTAATAACAAAGACCTTATTATCACATACAAGGTTAAATAGTCTTGTACTTTTGATTCAGACTACTGGCAAAGTCGAAGGTTATCCTCAGGTTATAAAGAGCACTCTATATTGTAGGTTTTAAAATAGGTAACTATCATCAAGATTTACTAGGTATCAGATTCTGAAGATTGTAATAGTGTACAGACACAGGATTAAATCATGTATACAATGGGCCAATTAACCAGTAATCATCACTCCTTAAAAAGTTTATCTGTTTTTAACGCTTACCTTTCTCAAAGAGCAAAAGCAAAGGCCGATCACTTTCTTGTGAAATGATATCAAAGGAGTTGGTTCATTAAATGATAATTTTGCTGAAAAGTATAAGCGCTTTACTCACTGTGTCTAAACCACACCGGCAAAATTTGCTCGGAGTCGATGGTATCTAACATCCGGCACAATGACGGAACACCAATAGACAAAAGAAAGGTAGGTTTCTCCTTATTTTTTTTATCTTTTTTATGATATCGAAGAATATATATACATATACAACTATTTTCTATTGTGAGTTGCAATATTTTCTACAACCGTTCTATATTAACGGAGAAATAAGTCAAAATGCATGTCAAAATGACGAATTGAGTGGACCTTGCCTCGAAATTGTTTAATTTCTCGTTAAATTGTTCACATTGTACGGAAAGAAAGGTACGGGAAGATATATATTGACACGGAGATTGCAAATTTAATTATTATGAGCATCTCAATAATTGTATTTCTGTGTATGGAACGAAAGAAAAGGGTCATGTAAAATTAAAATAAACCGGTTTCGTCAATGTTGTTACTACACAATCACCCGGTTTCGTCTATATATATCACCCGGTTTTTTTTGTGTGTTTTTTTTAACAAACAATTGATGAAAAGAAACTTTGGCACGGATCTGAACATTGTCTTTCGAGAATTTAAATATATATTTATTGTAAAGTAAACTTGGCGTGTTAAAATCTATTTTAAACGGGCACTTTTGGACATAGTTAATTATGATAATACACATTTTCCTAATAATAGGCGTATCCCTTATTTCACTTCACTTCAAACTAATTTTAAATGGAATATAAATACTGAATAGCAAACACTGGTATCTAATTATTTTGTAACATTATTATATTTTCTTTGTTTATAATAGTAGTATGTAAAGATGAAAAATAAAAGGATGTGTTTTGATTGTGCCATAATTTTAATTTACTATACTATATTATATACACTTAGTTTACAATATTTACTATCAATTATTAATACATTTATGCATTCAATCATTGACGAACAGTCCCAAACCGACTATAGTCTATACTGTTCTGCACAAATTAATCATACATGCAGTCCTGCCAGATTTTCTGGTACTATATATACTGTGTTACTTGCGCACTAAATCGAGTTTTCACACTTAAGCATCCATAACATAGCAGTGAGATTTGTAACTTTCTCGTGATGGCGTCCGTAAAATTTACAAAGGGATGATTTCAACTTCACCATTTGGAACTCTTGGTTTAATAGCTTCCTTGTGAGCAGCAAACCTCTATCAAGAAAATCATGATAGGAAATGCAAGCACGGGAATATCGTATCAATTGGGAGATATATACCCCGTATGCAGGTGCTGCCGGAATGTTGCTACTTAGAAATGGAAAGTTCACAATTGGAAAGCTGAAATCATCTCTTTTGTCGTAAAGTTTTGTTTTTAACCGACCCTCATTGTCAATTTCTAGATGTAAGTCAAGATATGAAGCCGACTTAACTGTATCTGTAGTATCCTTTATCTCTAGTTCGATGGGATAGATGCGTTCCACATAGTCACCAAATTTTGAATTGTTTAGTGAAAGAACATCATCTATATAGTGGAAAGTAGAGTTAAAGGATATTGCTAACTTCTTATTTAAGTTCCTGCACTAAGTCAGCCTCATAATAATAAAGAAACAAGTCGGCAAGTAGAATGGCACAGTTTGTAAAATATATCCCTTTTTAAGTCGAATAAGATATATCATTTCCAGGCGAAATAAGGTGATGCAGTGAATGTCAATTGGAAACCATCCCAAGTTCAGTTTGTGTTTTCAGGTCCGTAAACGTGTGTTAAACCATATACGTCCGTGTACATTTACGCCAAACATTTTTCATTTGAAAAATGCTCGAGGTTAGCAATTTCAATATTTTGTCCTTCAGAAGGAGATTGAAATTTGTTTCTTTTCTAAAATCAAATTCAAATGTTTTAATTTATTCAAACTGTTGATAAAATCAAATCTTTTAAAGACAAACTTATCATTACTTTTAATATTATCCTCGTGAAATTAAATAATGTAATGTCATGAAAATTACAAATTTCAAATCTCATAACGAAAATGATGTTTCAGAAGTGACTTCAACAGATGTTTGTTACATTTATCAAACCAATTAATTTTAAAATTTGTAGAGTATTTTGCAAAATCTATTTGTTCAGCTTAAAATGAAAAATGTTTGGCGAAAATATACACGGTCTCATATAGTCATATTTTTAAATTTTCAGTAAGAATCGCACCCAAATTTTGTTCTACATTCGGTGCATTTAAGAAAACGATTATAATGATATTTTTATGCCCCACCTACGATAGTAGAGGGGCATTATGTTTTCTGGTCTGTGCGTCCGTTCGTCCGTCCGTTCGTTCGTCCGTTCGTCCGTCTGTCCCGCTTCAGGTTAAAGTTTTTGGTCGAGGTAGTTTTTGATGAAGTTGAAGTCCAATCGACTTCAAACTTGGTACACATGTTCCCTATGATATGATCTTTCTAATTTTAATGCCAAATTAGAGATTTTACCCCAATTTCACGGTCCACTGAACATAGAAAATGATAGTGCGAGTGGGGCATTCGTGTACTGAGGACACATTCTTGTTATTGTATTATTTGTGCGGAATTGCACTGGGATTGAACTGAATTATTAGCAAAATCTTTAATCATTTACCTAAGTACGCATTTTGTTCATTAAGAAATTAGTTCACTGGTATTTGAGTTAATATTAAAACGAGTTAAAATGCATTTTTGAAACTGTGTGTCGATCATGCTCAATATCTAAACTGACAGGCATTACATCTGAGTTCTAAATGCAAATAATGAAATGTAAGAGTGACAGATTTGATAGAAAATCAGGTGTTGCATACTGAAACTTGTTGACAGAAAATCATTTGAAACATTGCTAAACTATAAACTTCTGGTGAGTTTTATATGAATGTACACAATACCGCTAGTCTTGAGTCGTTGCAGCTTAAATATAAGTTGTGTATGATTGCCTTTATTGATACTTTTTTGGTTTAATAAAACATGTGTTTTATTGAATTACTTCATAACAGTTGCAAGTTGATTTATTTTTAAAAAATTGTTTTCGTTTTTACAGGAAATTCTTCAGGTTTTACACGGATCGATTGAAAGGCTTTGTTTCGGGAATAGATATTTCATAAAAGTTGATTTATTTTATGAAGTTGACCTCATTTTCACAGGAAACTATTCAGGTTTTACACGTATCGGTTGAAGAGCTTTGATTCAGCATGTGATATTTCATAACAGATGATTTATTTTAAGAAAATTGACGTAATTTTTACAGGAAATATTTAAGTTTCACACGGATCGAATGGAACGTTTTTGTTTCAGAATGTGACAGTTCATAAAACATGTAAAATATCATTTATCTTAAGAAAGTTGTCCACATTTTTACAGGAAATTATTGAGGTTTAAAACGGATCGGTTGAAAAGCTTTGTTTCAGAATTTGATAGTTAATAATTATATTTTTTTTATTTTTAAATACTAAAATAGAGTTGCAGATATTTGTTTTCTTTACATTGGTCTGCAGATCATTTTCCTATAGGTTGCACTTATTAAAAACGATTTTTTCACAAACCTCGTTCCTTTTGGGAGAATTTAATTTTCAGAGATACTTTGTTGTGTTCACCAGGTCGTTTAAAGATAAGATCTTTTTGTTTCATCTCTTAGATACACAAATTGAAAATGTTACCTTTATAAATACACATGGATAACGACCAGATTGACTTATGTAGAAGACCCAGAAGTGTAGGAATGGGTAGTACAGAATACTAGTATTAGTTTTAAATCTTCGAATTTCGAATTTCAAGGTATATAAATGTTGAAAATATACCTTCTTTTGTTTTGACCATTGCACCTTAACTTGCAACGTCAATCGTGAAATCATCAGTCACCTTTTTAGAAATAGTAAGGTCTCGTCTTATCCACTGATTGTAATAACAAAGACCTTATTATCACATACAAGGTTAAATAGTCTGGTACTTTTAATTCAGACTAGGTTATCCTCGGGTTATAAAGAGCACTCTATATTGTAGGTTTTAAAATAGGTAACTATCATCAAGATTTACTAGGTATCAGATTCTGAAGATTGTTATAGTGTACAGACACAGGATTAAATCATGTATACAATGGGCCAATTAACCAGTAATCATCACTCCTTAAAAAGTTTATCTGTTTTTAACGCTTACCTTTCTCAAAGAGCAAAAGCAAAGGCCGATCACTTTCTTGTGAAATGATATCAAAGGAGTTGGTTCATTAAATGATAATTTTGCTGAAAAGTATAAGCGCTTTACTCACTGTGTCTAAACCACACCGGCAAAATTTGCTCGGAGTCGATGGTATCTAACATCCGGCACAATGACGGAACACCAATAGACAAAAGAAAGGTAGGTTTCTCCTTATTTTTTTTATCTTTTTTATGATATCGAAGAATATATATACATATACAACTATTTTCTATTGTGAGTTGCAATATTTTCTACAACCGTTCTATATTAACGGAGAAATAAGTCAAAATGCATGTCAAAATGACGAATTGAGTGGACCTTGCCTCGAAATTGTTTAATTTCTCGTTAAATTGTTCACATTGTACGGAAAGAAAGGTACGGGAAGATATATATTGACACGGAGATTGCAAATTTAATTATTATGAGCATCTCAATAATTGTATTTCTGTGTATGGAACGAAAGAAAAGGGTCATGTAAAATTAAAATAAACCGGTTTCGTCAATGTTGTTACTACACAATCACCCGGTTTCGTCTATATATATCACCCGGTTTTTTTTGTGTGTTTTTTTTAACAAACAATTGATGAAAAGAAACTTTGGCACGGATCTGAACATTGTCTTTCGAGAATTTAAATATATATTTATTGTAAAGTAAACTTGGCGTGTTAAAATCTATTTTAAACGGGCACTTTTGGACATAGTTAATTATGATAATACACATTTTCCTAATAATAGGCGTATCCCTTATTTCACTTCACTTCAAACTAATTTTAAATGGAATATAAATACTGAATAGCAAACACTGGTATCTAATTATTTTGTAACATTATTATATTTTCTTTGTTTATAATAGTAGTATGTAAAGATGAAAAATAAAAGGATGTGTTTTGATTGTGCCATAATTTTAATTTACTATACTATATTATATACACTTAGTTTACAATATTTACTATCAATTATTAATACATTTATGCATTCAATCATTGACGAACAGTCCCAAACCGACTATAGTCTATACTGTTCTGCACAAATTAATCATACATGCAGTCCTGCCAGATTTTCTGGTACTATATATACTGTGTTACTTGCGCACTAAATCGAGTTTTCACACTTAAGCATCCATAACATAGCAGTGAGATTTGTAACTTTCTCGTGATGGCGTCCGTAAAATTTACAAAGGGATGATTTCAACTTCACCATTTGGAACTCTTGGTTTAATAGCTTCCTTGTGAGCAGCAAACCTCTATCAAGAAAATCATGATAGGAAATGCAAGCACGGGAATATCGTATCAATTGGGAGATATATACCCCGTATGCAGGTGCTGCCGGAATGTTGCTACTTAGAAATGGAAAGTTCACAATTGGAAAGCTGAAATCATCTCTTTTGTCGTAAAGTTTTGTTTTTAACCGACCCTCATTGTCAATTTCTAGATGTAAGTCAAGATATGAAGCCGACTTAACTGTATCTGTAGTATCCTTTATCTCTAGTTCGATGGGATAGATGCGTTCCACATAGTCACCAAATTTTGAATTGTTTAGTGAAAGAACATCATCTATATAGTGGAAAGTAGAGTTAAAGGATATTGCTAACTTCTTATTTAAGTTCCTGCACTAAGTCAGCCTCATAATAATAAAGAAACAAGTCGGCAAGTAGAATGGCACAGTTTGTAAAATATATCCCTTTTTAAGTCGAATAAGATATATCATTTCCAGGCGAAATAAGGTGATGCAGTGAATGTCAATTGGAAACCATCCCAAGTTCAGTTTGTGTTTTCAGGTCCGTAAACGTGTGTTAAACCATATACGTCCGTGTACATTTACGCCAAACATTTTTCATTTGAAAAATGCTCGAGGTTAGCAATTTCAATATTTTGTCCTTCAGAAGGAGATTGAAATTTGTTTCTTTTCTAAAATCAAATTCAAATGTTTTAATTTATTCAAACTGTTGATAAAATCAAATCTTTTAAAGACAAACTTATCATTACTTTTAATATTATCCTCGTGAAATTAAATAATGTAATGTCATGAAAATTACAAATTTCAAATCTCATAACGAAAATGATGTTTCAGAAGTGACTTCAACAGATGTTTGTTACATTTATCAAACCAATTAATTTTAAAATTTGTAGAGTATTTTGCAAAATCTATTTGTTCAGCTTAAAATGAAAAATGTTTGGCGAAAATATACACGGTCTCATATAGTCATATTTTTAAATTTTCAGTAAGAATCGCACCCAAATTTTGTTCTACATTCGGTGCATTTAAGAAAACGATTATAATGATATTTTTATGCCCCACCTACGATAGTAGAGGGGCATTATGTTTTCTGGTCTGTGCGTCCGTTCGTCCGTCCGTTCGTTCGTCCGTTCGTCCGTCTGTCCCGCTTCAGGTTAAAGTTTTTGGTCGAGGTAGTTTTTGATGAAGTTGAAGTCCAATCGACTTCAAACTTGGTACACATGTTCCCTATGATATGATCTTTCTAATTTTAATGCCAAATTAGAGATTTTACCCCAATTTCACGGTCCACTGAACATAGAAAATGATAGTGCGAGTGGGGCATTCGTGTACTGAGGACACATTCTTGTTATTGTATTATTTGTGCGGAATTGCACTGGGATTGAACTGAATTATTAGCAAAATCTTTAATCATTTACCTAAGTACGCATTTTGTTCATTAAGAAATTAGTTCACTGGTATTTGAGTTAATATTAAAACGAGTTAAAATGCATTTTTGAAACTGTGTGTCGATCATGCTCAATATCTAAACTGACAGGCATTACATCTGAGTTCTAAATGCAAATAATGAAATGTAAGAGTGACAGATTTGATAGAAAATCAGGTGTTGCATACTGAAACTTGTTGACAGAAAATCATTTGAAACATTGCTAAACTATAAACTTCTGGTGAGTTTTATATGAATGTACACAATACCGCTAGTCTTGAGTCGTTGCAGCTTAAATATAAGTTGTGTATGATTGCCTTTATTGATACTTTTTTGGTTTAATAAAACATGTGTTTTATTGAATTACTTCATAACAGTTGCAAGTTGATTTATTTTTAAAAAATTGTTTTCGTTTTTACAGGAAATTCTTCAGGTTTTACACGGATCGATTGAAAGGCTTTGTTTCGGGAATAGATATTTCATAAAAGTTGATTTATTTTATGAAGTTGACCTCATTTTCACAGGAAACTATTCAGGTTTTACACGTATCGGTTGAAGAGCTTTGATTCAGCATGTGATATTTCATAACAGATGATTTATTTTAAGAAAATTGACGTAATTTTTACAGGAAATATTTAAGTTTCACACGGATCGAATGGAACGTTTTTGTTTCAGAATGTGACAGTTCATAAAACATGTAAAATATCATTTATCTTAAGAAAGTTGTCCACATTTTTACAGGAAATTATTGAGGTTTAAAACGGATCGGTTGAAAAGCTTTGTTTCAGAATTTGATAGTTAATAATTATATTTTTTTTATTTTTAAATACTAAAATAGAGTTGCAGATATTTGTTTTCTTTACATTGGTCTGCAGATCATTTTCCTATAGGTTGCACTTATTAAAAACGATTTTTTCACAAACCTCGTTCCTTTTGGGAGAATTTAATTTTCAGAGATACTTTGTTGTGTTCACCAGGTCGTTTAAAGATAAGATCTTTTTGTTTCATCTCTTAGATACACAAATTGAAAATGTTACCTTTATAAATACACATGGATAACGACCAGATTGACTTATGTAGAAGACCCAGAAGTGTAGGAATGGGTAGTACAGAATACTAGTATTAGTTTTAAATCTTCGAATTTCGAATTTCAAGGTATATAAATGTTGAAAATATACCTTCTTTTGTTTTGACCATTGCACCTTAACTTGCAACGTCAATCGTGAAATCATCAGTCACCTTTTTAGAAATAGTAAGGTCTCGTCTTATCCACTGATTGTAATAACAAAGACCTTATTATCACATACAAGGTTAAATAGTCTGGTACTTTTAATTCAGACTAGGTTATCCTCGGGTTATAAAGAGCACTCTATATTGTAGGTTTTAAAATAGGTAACTATCATCAAGATTTACTAGGTATCAGATTCTGAAGATTGTTATAGTGTACAGACACAGGATTAAATCATGTATACAATGGGCCAATTAACCAGTAATCATCACTCCTTAAAAAGTTTATCTGTTTTTAACGCTTACCTTTCTCAAAGAGCAAAAGCAAAGGCCGATCACTTTCTTGTGAAATGATATCAAAGGAGTTGGTTCATTAAATGATAATTTTGCTGAAAAGTATAAGCGCTTTACTCACTGTGTCTAAACCACACCGGCAAAATTTGCTCGGAGTCGATGGTATCTAACATCCGGCACAATGACGGAACACCAATAGACAAAAGAAAGGTAGGTTTCTCCTTATTTTTTTTATCTTTTTTATGATATCGAAGAATATATATACATATACAACTATTTTCTATTGTGAGTTGCAATATTTTCTACAACCGTTCTATATTAACGGAGAAATAAGTCAAAATGCATGTCAAAATGACGAATTGAGTGGACCTTGCCTCGAAATTGTTTAATTTCTCGTTAAATTGTTCACATTGTACGGAAAGAAAGGTACGGGAAGATATATATTGACACGGAGATTGCAAATTTAATTATTATGAGCATCTCAATAATTGTATTTCTGTGTATGGAACGAAAGAAAAGGGTCATGTAAAATTAAAATAAACCGGTTTCGTCAATGTTGTTACTACACAATCACCCGGTTTCGTCTATATATATCACCCGTTTTTTTTTGTGTGTTTTTTTTAACAAACAATTGATGAAAAGAAACTTTGGCACGGATCTGAACATTGTCTTTCGAGAATTTAAATATATATTTATTGTAAAGTAAACTTGGCGTGTTAAAATCTATTTTAAACGGGCACTTTTGGACATAGTTAATTATGATAATACACATTTTCCTAATAATAGGCGTATCCCTTATTTCACTTCACTTCAAACTAATTTTAAATGGAATATAAATACTGAATAGCAAACACTGGTATCTAATCATTTTGTAACATTATTATATTTTCTTTGTTTATAATAGTAGTAGGTAAAGATGAAAAATAAAAGGATGTGTTTTGATTGTGCCATAATTTTAATTTACTATACTATATTATATACACTTAGTTTACAATATTTACTATCAATTATTAATACATTTATGCATTCAATCATTGACGAACAGTCCCAAACCGACTATAGTCTATACTGTTCTGCACAAATTAATCATACATGCAGTCCTGCCAGATTTTCTGGTACTATATATACTGTGTTACTTGCGCACTAAATCGAGTTTTCACACTTAAGCATCCATAACATAGCAGTGAGATTTGTAACTTTCTCGTGATGGCGTCCGTAAAATTTACAAAGGGATGATTTCAACTTCACCATTTGGAACTCTTGGTTTAATAGCTTCCTTGTGAGCAGCAAACCTCTATCAAGAAAATCATGATAGGAAATGCAAGCACGGGAATATCGTATCAATTGGGAGATATATACCCCGTATGCAGGTGCTGCCGGAATGTTGCTACTTAGAAATGGAAAGTTCACAATTGGAAAGCTGAAATCATCTCTTTTGTCGTAAAGTTTTGTTTTTAACCGACCCTCATTGTCAATTTCTAGATGTAAGTCAAGATATGAAGCCGACTTAACTGTATCTGTAGTATCCTTTATCTCTAGTTCGATGGGATAGATGCGTTCCACATAGTCACCAAATTTTGAATTGTTTAGTGAAAGAACATCATCTATATAGTGGAAAGTAGAGTTAAAGGATATTGCTAACTTCTTATTTAAGTTCCTGCACTAAGTCAGCCTCATAATAATAAAGAAACAAGTCGGCAAGTAGAATGGCACAGTTTGTAAAATATATCCCTTTTTAAGTCGAATAAGATATATCATTTCCAGGCGAAATAAGGTGATGCAGTGAATGTCAATTGGAAACCATCCCAAGTTCAGTTTGTGTTTTCAGGTCCGTAAACGTGTGTTAAACCATATACGTCCGTGTACATTTACGCCAAACATTTTTCATTTGAAAAATGCTCGAGGTTAGCAATTTCAATATTTTGTCCTTCAGAAGGAGATTGAAATTTGTTTCTTTTCTAAAATCAAATTCAAATGTTTTAATTTATTCAAACTGTTGATAAAATCAAATCTTTTAAAGACAAACTTATCATTACTTTTAATATTATCCTCGTGAAATTAAATAATGTAATGTCATGAAAATTACAAATTTCAAATCTCATAACGAAAATGATGTTTCAGAAGTGACTTCAACAGATGTTTGTTACATTTATCAAACCAATTAATTTTAAAATTTGTAGAGTATTTTGCAAAATCTATTTGTTCAGCTTAAAATGAAAAATGTTTGGCGAAAATATACACGGTCTCATATAGTCATATTTTTAAATTTTCAGTAAGAATCGCACCCAAATTTTGTTCTACATTCGGTGCATTTAAGAAAACGATTATAATGATATTTTTATGCCCCACCTACGATAGTAGAGGGGCATTATGTTTTCTGGTCTGTGCGTCCGTTCGTCCGTCCGTTCGTTCGTCCGTTCGTCCGTCTGTCCCGCTTCAGGTTAAAGTTTTTGGTCGAGGTAGTTTTTGATGAAGTTGAAGTCCAATCGACTTCAAACTTGGTACACATGTTCCCTATGATATGATCTTTCTAATTTTAATGCCAAATTAGAGATTTTACCCCAATTTCACGGTCCACTGAACATAGAAAATGATAGTGCGAGTGGGGCATTCGTGTACTGAGGACACATTCTTGTTATTGTATTATTTGTGCGGAATTGCACTGGGATTGAACTGAATTATTAGCAAAATCTTTAATCATTTACCTAAGTACGCATTTTGTTCATTAAGAAATTAGTTCACTGGTATTTGAGTTAATATTAAAACGAGTTAAAATGCATTTTTGAAACTGTGTGTCGATCATGCTCAATATCTAAACTGACAGGCATTACATCTGAGTTCTAAATGCAAATAATGAAATGTAAGAGTGACAGATTTGATAGAAAATCAGGTGTTGCATACTGAAACTTGTTGACAGAAAATCATTTGAAACATTGCTAAACTATAAACTTCTGGTGAGTTTTATATGAATGTACACAATACCGCTAGTCTTGAGTCGTTGCAGCTTAAATATAAGTTGTGTATGATTGCCTTTATTGATACTTTTTTGGTTTAATAAAACATGTGTTTTATTGAATTACTTCATAACAGTTGCAAGTTGATTTATTTTTAAAAAATTGTTTTCGTTTTTACAGGAAATTCTTCAGGTTTTACACGGATCGATTGAAAGGCTTTGTTTCGGGAATAGATATTTCATAAAAGTTGATTTATTTTATGAAGTTGACCTCATTTTCACAGGAAACTATTCAGGTTTTACACGTATCGGTTGAAGAGCTTTGATTCAGCATGTGATATTTCATAACAGATGATTTATTTTAAGAAAATTGACGTAATTTTTACAGGAAATATTTAAGTTTCACACGGATCGAATGGAACGTTTTTGTTTCAGAATGTGACAGTTCATAAAACATGTAAAATATCATTTATCTTAAGAAAGTTGTCCACATTTTTACAGGAAATTATTGAGGTTTAAAACGGATCGGTTGAAAAGCTTTGTTTCAGAATTTGATAGTTAATAATTATATTTTTTTTATTTTTAAATACTAAAATAGAGTTGCAGATATTTGTTTTCTTTACATTGGTCTGCAGATCATTTTCCTATAGGTTGCACTTATTAAAAACGATTTTTTCACAAACCTCGTTCCTTTTGGGAGAATTTAATTTTCAGAGATACTTTGTTGTGTTCACCAGGTCGTTTAAAGATAAGATCTTTTTGTTTCATCTCTTAGATACACAAATTGAAAATGTTACCTTTATAAATACACATGGATAACGACCAGATTGACTTATGTAGAAGACCCAGAAGTGTAGGAATGGGTAGTACAGAATACTAGTATTAGTTTTAAATCTTCGAATTTCGAATTTCAAGGTATATAAATGTTGAAAATATACCTTCTTTTGTTTTGACCATTGCACCTTAACTTGCAACGTCAATCGTGAAATCATCAGTCACCTTTTTAGAAATAGTAAGGTCTCGTCTTATCCACTGATTGTAATAACAAAGACCTTATTATCACATACAAGGTTAAATAGTCTGGTACTTTTAATTCAGACTAGGTTATCCTCGGGTTATAAAGAGCACTCTATATTGTAGGTTTTAAAATAGGTAACTATCATCAAGATTTACTAGGTATCAGATTCTGAAGATTGTTATAGTGTACAGACACAGGATTAAATCATGTATACAATGGGCCAATTAACCAGTAATCATCACTCCTTAAAAAGTTTATCTGTTTTTAACGCTTACCTTTCTCAAAGAGCAAAAGCAAAGGCCGATCACTTTCTTGTGAAATGATATCAAAGGAGTTGGTTCATTAAATGATAATTTTGCTGAAAAGTATAAGCGCTTTACTCACTGTGTCTAAACCACACATTTGCTGGTATTTGTATTCGATGGTATCTAACATCCGGCACAATGACGGAACACCAATAGACAAAAGAAAGGTAGGTTTCTCCTTATTTTTTTTTATCTTTTTTATGATATCGAAGAATATATATACATATACAACTATTTTCTATTGTGAGATGCAATATTTTCTACAACCGTTCTATATTAACGGAGAAATAAGTCAAAATGCATGTCAAAATGACGAATTGAGTGAACCTTGCCTCGAAATTGTTTAATTTCTCGTTAAATTGTTCACATTGTACGGAAAGAAAGGTACGGGAAGATATATATTTATTTCAGAGTTGACAGTGTTTATTTTTTTTATTTTTGCTTATGTGCTGTGTCTATATACCCTGTCTTTGAAATATATAACGTGGCTTTTTACTTTTATATCCTGTCATTTTGTAATTGTGCTATTGTAAATTTTGTATTCTTGTCCTTCATTCTTGTCAATATGCTTTGTCTCTATCCTTTTTTTTGTGCATCTTTTTTTACATATATGCTGGTTGTAATAGTGATTCATATAATAACACAATGTTGACTGCTGTACCCTTATGTTTTACAATTTTACCTATTATATCTGTTTGTTTTCATCTTCGCTAGCCAAGGGTTACGATCCACTCCCGCTCTCTTCACCCTCGGCGGATTGAGATAACATTTCGGAGACACAAGGTAAGGATTTTTATTGGTTGCAGTCAAAAATCACTGCATCCAATCAAAATGCGCCTATAACATGATCACGTGTACATGTAGAAAGTGTTTGTAAACAATTGCCACGTGTTTTTTGTGCAACAAGCCTTTACATCCCTAAACAAACGACTATATTTAATGAAAACTTGAATGTTTTTAATCAACAAATAGAAGTTCCTGTGTATGTTTCATGCACAAATGCATGAATGTTGACGTATGCTTCTATTTCCGGCTTTACCAAGTGTGTAGAATCTAGACGCTACCGTGTTTTTACTTCCAAATTGAAGAGTTCAAGTGCTACCATTGGTCAAGACTAATGTATTCAGAATTGTCGTGATTTTTATCTTCCGATAGATGGCGCAACATTGTTATCACAAACGTTGGCTCAATCCGCCAAGGATGAAGAGAGCGGGAGTGGATCGTAACCCTTGGCTAGCGAAGATGGTTTGATTTGTGCACACATCGTTGTCAATGCAATGAAACTGGATGCGACTGTCATACAAGTGAGAAGTTTAGCTAGCTTAACAACTAGTTTTAATCCTCCTTTTTCTACATAAAGAAATACATGTGCCAAGTCCGAAATTTAACAGTTGTTATCAATTCGTTTGATGTGTATGAGCTTTTTGATTTCGCCATTTGATTAGAGACTTTCCGTTTGGTGAATGTTCCTTGGAGTTCAACATTTTTTTTAATTTCACTTTTAAATATTATTGCAGTTTAATGGAAAACATGAAAAGAATTTTAATAAAAACTTGCATACTGCCGTCTTTTGATGGAAAAAAATATTCACAATAGAATGCAATGAATAGAAGAACGGTTAGAAAAACATGTAGAAAACAAAATGATCAACATCAACATACTTTAAGAAAAAGTCTGAAAAACAGACCTATAAGTCAGAAACGTTGGGTTCAGAGGTTGTTGTTTGTTGATGTTATTCAGAAATGTTTCTAGTTCTCGTTTGATATATAGATTTTGTAAATGGTTTTTCCGTTTGCATGGTTTCACAGTAGTCATTTTTTGGGCCCTTTATTGCATTGTGAGATGAGGCCCGTGTTTAGGACCGTACTTTGACCTATAATGGTGTACTTTAACAAATTAGGATTTGGATGGAGAGTTGTCTCATTGGTATTCATACCATATCTTTTGATATGTTACCAATGTATTTACAAACAAGCCATTTTAACTACACTGTTTAAATGACCCGAAAGATCTCATATTTTTTGAAATTTTTCAATGAGGCACTTAAACGGGTTTTACAGAAACAAATCTTATTCATGTCTCTCACTTTTCAGCAGCTGTTTAGTCGTTAAAAGAGGTTATATATTATACTAAAAGAGGGACGAAAGATACCAAAGGGACAGTCAAACTCATAAATCTAAAACAAACTGACAACGCCATGGCTAAAAATGAAAAAGACAAACAAACAACAGCACACACGACACAACATAGAAAACTAAAAAATAAACAAGTCGAACCCCACCAAAAAACTAGGGGTTATCTCAGGTGCTCCGGAAGGGTAAGCAGATCCTGCTCCACATGCGGCACCCGTCGTGTTGCTTATGTGATAAAAAATCCGGTAAATGGTCTAATTCGGTAGGTCACATTCATGAAAGGGAAGGGGATTGTAGTTACGATGTAAGGAACATATCCGATATCATTTGTGAAACGGTTATTCCATAACGGTCAACCAACTCGTGATGGCGTCCGTAAAATTTACGAAGGGATGATTTCAACTTCACCATTTGGAACTCTTGGTTTAATAGCTTCCTTGTGATTTAATATCAATTTGATTGTTTGATTTAACTGTTACTCAGTTTTCTGTTCAAACGTAAAAATTAAAACTAGCCAAAAAACGGAAGTTCAAATCTTTATCAAGGGGTAGAATGGGGATTTTTTTTCTAAACATATTCCATCCCTACATTACAAACTACAAACTTGTCTGAACAAAGTGCTCTGAATTATTTAAATCCTTAAGAACTGAAAAGGGCCGTTGAAAATTTTGCAACACGGATACTTTGCTATTACAAACATGACCAAATGTAACTGCAATCGGTAACATTAATATTGAAAAAAACACTATGTGATTTTGCAAATCATTTTTGAATTGAAATAATTCTATACGACTATTTTTTTTTTTTTTATTTAAAACATCAATGAATGGAAATACGTCTTCATTAAAAATCCCATTTTGATTGTCCTTTATGGACAATATATGGACGTGATCAATTATCACAGGACAAATTATATGTAATACGTCTTTGAAAATGTACTTAAATAATCTCGCATTAATTAACCATACATGTAGCACTATTGTGGGTTTATGTACAAGATTGAATGTTTTATTTAACCGGGACTCAGTTAAAATGTTCAAATGAAAACCCCGCCACATTCTTTATGCATGTGCCTGTCCAAAGTTCTGAGCCTGTAATTCAGTGGTTGTCATTTGTTTATGTTTAATATATTTGTTTTGGTTTACACAAGCAAGAGTGTAAAAACTGGTAGAAATCATTTAAAACATTAAAACTGAAAGGGACATTTAAGGGTTAGCCACAAGGATACTTTGCTATTACCCAGTGCAACTTCAATCGACAAAATAATTATCAAAAAAACTACTTTGTGTTTCCGCAAATTATTTTTAAATTGAAATAAATTCAATATGACTATTATTCTATTTATAACATTAATAGATAGAAATACATCTATAGTTAAAAAAAAAACATTCCCATTTTCCTCCCTTGAACAATAGACGGACGTGAGACATGAACACAGGACAAATTATATGAAAATCCCGCATGAAATACGTCTTTCAAAATGTACTGGAATAAACTCGTATCAAATTACTATATCATTTTTTTCACTTGTCAATTTTATTTACCACGCAAGCACAGTTGTAGCCATTTAAACCTTTTTTACCCTCTTTTTTCTCTCTTTTTTGTCTCCAGCTCAAAAGTATGTGTGACTAGTTATTGCTGAATGATGTAAAAAAGTATGATACACATTTTTGTAAGTTTTTATATTAAATTCGAAGTAAAATATAAAAGTCTGTAAAACAAACCTGTTCAATGACATTTATATATAAAGTAAGACCTGTCGGTATAATCAATCCGTATTCGTTTTATAAGGTAGATATTTTATCATATAAAAGAAAAGGAAAACATAAAAATTTCTGCGCTTCATCAAATAGTCATGCATCACTGAAAACAAGAAAGAAAAAAGGAAAACTAATTAACACATACGTAATACATTTATTTTTCCACAGTTCAAATTTAATTTTCATTCTCATTTTTAAATGATTTAACCTCATGTTAGTTTCAAACTGCAGAGAATAGTAACGTTTTAAAACTGTATTCACATAACCTAAAAGCCAAAAAAGGCAATGCAATTCAAACTTTAATACTGAAACTAATTATTATCAATACTAATATATATTTTCTAAATTAGGGCATTCTTACCAGGACAATGACATATTTTGTTTTTTATGCGGACAAAGAAACATCATAAATACTGTATCCCGACAAAATCACATCAAACCTAAACAGACCAGAGAAAATGGAAGGTGAGAAAATTAAGACATATATTTAACAAAGAAATGTTCGAATTGTTTTAGACTACTAGTCACTGAAAAAAACACATTTCATGAAATTCGTTTTCCGAATAATAGAATCTACTTATGACTTCTGACTCGAATAAAATATCAAGCTGTTAATCAATATAGTAGGACTTTATCTGGTGTGACAGTATGCACTGGAAATGTTTGATGTTTAATAGTTATGCATAGGATAACAGCTTAGCAATGGCCTCAAATATGTGATGATTAATTGTATTTTGCGATTAATTATCTATTTTTAGTTTTAACAAAGTACTAAAAAAATAGAGACAATTTAAACTAAAACCCACAAACGGATTATGTTTACTATCATACTGTTTCATTAATTCTGCGCCTCGAAGCGTAATTTTCTTTATATCCTTTTATTTTAATATTATTCTGAGAAATTGTAAATATCGATCAATCTGCCGGCGGCAATTCTTATCTCTAATATCAAACAACAAATAGCAAACCGACCGCTTATGATTGTTACTTACCGAATATACTTGTATATTAAACGAGGTACTCAACATATACGTTCTTAAAATGACCATTAGTTGCAAATTTTGATGTTCAATCTAAATAGGTGATGTTCTTTCACTTAATAATTCAAAATTTGCGGAGTATGTTGAACACATCTATCCAATCAAACTAGAGATAAAGCATACAACAGATAGAACGAAGTCTGCATTATATCTTGAGTAACATCTAGCATTTGACAATGAGGGTCAGTTGAAAACAAATCTAATGACAAAAGAGATTATTTCAGCTGCCAAATTGTGAACTTTCCATTTATATGTAGCAGCATTCCAGCAGCTCCTGCATACGGAGTATATATCTTTCACTGGTGTGATATTCCCGGGTTGAAATCTCGAATCATAATCGATGTCATTGATAGAGGGTTACTGCTCACAATGAAGCTATTAAAGCAAGAGTTCCAAAATGGTGAAGTTGAAATCATTCCTTCGCAATTGGTACGGACGCCATCACGAGTTGCTTGACCGTTATGAAGTACCCGTTTCACAGATGATAGCGGGTATGTTCATAACAACAACCCTGTTCCCTTTTTAAGAAAGTGACCTACCAAATTTTACTTTTGACCGGGATTGGTACATAAGTAACAGGACGGGTGCTACATGTGGATCTGCTTACGCTTACGGAGCACCTGATATCAAGTTTATGGTTGGGTATATGTTCCTTAATTTGATTGTTGTGTTTTGTGTACCATTGGTTGTTTGTTGGACCTTTTTTTTTCTAACCATGGTGTTGTCCGTTTATTTTTTATTTATAAGTATAAAGGTCCCTCTGGAGCTGATATATGTTTGTACGATATTTTCTATTTCGGTTTGTTTTTGTGTTACCTCCCTTTAACTTGCTGATATATTTATTTCATGTTTTGAGGAAACAGTGTATGCCGATGTTTGAATAGGCAGTAATTAAATGTTTAATTATACTGTAGGTGCTGTTTTACTTTTAGTAAATAGTTCATGCCCAGACAATACTTTTTAAAACTATTAATCGATACACAATCTTTTAACGAGGGAAAATCTTTGCTTCCAGTAAAAGAGAAGCGAAATTCGAAATAAACTGACAATGCCATGGAATTTAAAAAAAAATACCAAAAAAAATACAAACAACAGCTAAACTGGAATGAAAAACACGAACCCCCTCAAGAACTAAGCTGGTCTTTAGTGCTCCGGTAGGTTACGTGTGGCCACCATAGTTATACTTAAAAATATGTAATAAAGTTTAATTTGGTAGGTCACATTTGAGAAAAAGAAGACTGGATTACGTTCACAAAAAATCGAACATATCCGTATGTGAAGAAGATAGTCCGAATAACCTGTATCCTACCAGCAAATGGTTGGGTTTGTTTTTACAATTCACCGTTTATATTTAACTGTCATAGCCTTTTTCATACACTTTTGTAAAATGTAGTGTCTTTACGCGTCTATGAAATATAAAGGAAATGCGTACTAAACAGTTTTATGATATGTAATACTTTGGTTGAATTATCAAAATTTGATCGAAAACCAATGCATTAAGACATCTTAACACTGGTCTCATTTTCATCCCCCTTGGCTTTTTTTTTGTGTGTCAATGTTTGTGTTTTAAACTTCCTCATACTTGTTATTTCATCACCATAATCATGATAATAACCAAATCTTTGAATTTAAATAGTGTAAACAATAGATTTAAGAACCTATTTAAATTGATTATTCAATTGTATCTATAAACATTTCGTAGTGAAAAATACGATAAAGGGATAATTCAGGAACCACCTATATTTTTTTAAATATGATTTTAAAAGTTAAAAAAAATGAAAAAAAATGCAAAATGATCAAACATCAGCGTTTATAAACAAACACACATACTTTACATGTGAAAGAACCAAGAGTATTGTAAATAATTAGCAAATCATTCATTATAAAATTATAGAAAAAAAGATAAAAAAAAAACTGTGTCTGTAGTTAATATTGCTTGGTTTAGTCTTGAATTGAAGAATATATTCCATGATGAATACAATTTAATATGATCAAAAACTAGTTCGTTAGAATGTCATCAAAACATCATTATAGTACTTGATAGCACATATTTACCAATTAGACAAAATGAACACTTTTTGATTAACAACCTTTATGAAATGGGATTAAATCAAACATGTCAAATGATGACTACAGTTTTACAACACCTTATGCAAATATATCAGTGAAACTGACATCTATACTCACTCATATTACATCTTTTTATTTTTGTTTTGAAGTAAGACTTAAGGGAGGTGGATTTTTTGGGGATTTTTCAAATGAATTTTCTGGAATATTATAAAGAAGAATTAATCAAAAATTACTTTGTCAAAAACATGACGAAAAGCCTTCATAACTCATATTTTTGAAATTAAGGCAAAATGCAGAAAGTGAATATGTCCACACGATTAAGTAAACTTTAACACAAATGATTAGCAATCAGCCCTTTTTAATACCAGAATGACGCAATTTGTCTCCACTATTAACACATGTTACAGTGAAATTGTCTTTCTTTTACCCAGCTGGCTCTCCTCTAACATTATATACTTTTTATATACACCTGTACTGTTTATGGATGTGTATATCTTTGTCCTTTTAAACATTCATATTTTCTTCGTGCCTTATTGATTTAAAAAGAAAACATTTTTTATTTGATTGTTGGTTAAAAATAGACACGAAAGTAGATTTAAAACGAAATGGAAATACCCAGCTGAATTGCTTAAACAAAATGGCAGGTACGTAATTTTAAAAGAATCCCCAATTTCTATAAAATACTACTACTTAGACACGAGCAGACGAAAGCCGTTAGTTAAAAAAAATATTTATTTATAATGAATTTGGAAACAAGTTATTACAACTAATACTAATCCATTTCACTTTACTGGTGCGAGTGCTGCCTTATAGCGACATTAGCCTGCTCTTTTTCGAAATCTTCAAGGGACTTTTTTTTACTACCCCCTACCTCGAATAAAAGGTTACCACAGATTGCAATGTAAACAATATGCACATGTTTATTTACTGGTACCATTCCCAAGTTATGTCTCCGTGAGATGGAACACAGAGAGCATAACTGGGAACCAGTATGTAACCATGAATTTTTTATGAATATTCAAGATCTCCACAAAAGAGGCGTGGTTTGAGCAACAGCTGTATTTACAAAGTGCAACCTATAATGAGTTTTATACAGTTTAACCATTTGATCAGTATCACGAATTATCATAAATATTGCAAATCCGGCAATCATTTGATTCCTAATATTGCGATGTTTTTATTCCTGTTTTGTTTTTTTTATCTTCAACTTGAATATTTGACTATCACTTTCAAATTCGTATCTTCTTCCTCTCTTTTGAAATAGTTAAAACAATTGTATTGCAACCACTAGTAGATCTATGTTAACATCAATATCAGGGATAATGTATTTATAAAATAAATCTTTTTTTTTTATGACGTGTTTATTTCAGACACAGAAACAAAAACCATCTCATTAGCACTGTATCGTTATATGTGTCAGAACATAGTTGGATCAGAGAATCATGTTAAAAATTTGAGATTGATGAATACTGTCAGGGATAATATGAAAAGCAAATCGTTTATCACCTTTATCACAAGTGGAAGTTTTGGTGAAGGACTTGAGATGAGAGGAAGTGATTTAGATATAATGTGTGTAAATAAAAATATGGAGGTCTATGAAAACGTCCAAACGTCTTTAAATTCAAAAGATTTATATTTGTCAATGGATACAGTTGATGTAAAAGCTGGTTACGCTCAGTTGCAAGTTAAAAAAAATTATAGTCAAAGTCTATTTGAATACTTTGAAGAACATAATGGAAAAAATTATTTTTCGAGCACATTACATAAACAAGCAGTCCTGCTTAATTCAAATAATGTAATACATGGGCCATGTATATCTGACAAAGACGGAACATATGACTGTGTCCTGTGCTTACATTGTACTTCATGGATATCACAAGCATCACAGTGGATAACAAGATCAAATAACTCATGGCCAAGTTACAAGGTCAAACAAAGTGTTATAAAACATGGAGTACTTTTTGTACCAGTAGGAGTAAAGGGATCACCAAAAGAGAATATAGAATGGCGAATTTCTTTTTCTGTTGGTGAAAAATTTCTTATTAATACTTTTACACATACACAACTGTTATGCTATGCCCTCCTGAAAATTCTTTTGAAAGATGTAATATCAACCTACACCGAATGTGAAGATTTACTCTGTTCATACTTCTTGAAAACAATTATGTTCTGGATATCAGAAGAATTACCACAATCAATATGGAAACCAGAAACTCTTATACATTGTTTTATGCGATGTTTAAGAAGACTGATTTATTCTGTTGACTATTCAATTTGTTTACATTACTTCATTCCAGAAAACAACTTGTTTGAGAACAAAATAGAGGGACGCGCTCGTAGAATACTGTTAGATAAACTTTATAAGCTGCATAGTTACGGATGGCGATGCATCTTATTTTCAGATCAATTATCTAATTTTCAGATATCAATGTGGATGAGTCATATCGAACCACAATCATTGCATACTATCGAGTTAGCAAAAACTGTTCATTCAAAATTATCAAATTTGTCTAATGATATGTCCAATGTTGTTTTTGAGCAGGACACTATTATATACAAAAGAGGAATATATCAGATTATTTCCTGTCACCAATCGTCACTAAAATACTTAAAAACATACTTCTTGTCAGTGTTGTGTGGACAATATGTGCAGTACGTTCAACTGAATAGTTCTAGAAATAGAAATAAACATCAATACAAACAAAACAAATCCTGTCTTTGTACTCTCCTGCAAAATATTTATCATGACAGTGTATCTGGATGGCTGATGTTAGCTTCGTTTTTCTATAAGGTAAAACAATATAATAATGCATTACACATCATCGCATATTCGATATCGAAATGTACCCCCGAAAAAGTATGCCGCAATATGGATATGTCGGATAGTCAATATCGATTTTCCGACTTGCAATTATCCAAGAAAACAAGTTTCGTACAATTATGGAAAATAATGCTTGTAGATGTTATGAAATTTAGAAGAAACTCATTGCTTATACCAAATGAACTACAAATGGAAGTGGAAAATGGAGTATATTTTATTTCCTCTATAGTGTATGCTTATTTTCTAATGTTTTTATGTCATTATCATCTAAATAATTTCGGACAATGTCTGGATTGTCTACACACTTTACAACTTGTCATAGCAGAACACTACTTGATAGACAAAGATTCAAGTTTCAATTTACTGTATGCATCATACGATATTCTTGGAATTGCTTTTCAGTTATTAAGAGACAGTGAATCAGCCCGACAAGCATTTATGCAGTCAGTTTAAATATTTCCGGATCAACGATATAACACTTCTTTTAAGAGACTTACACTTATGAACTCGTTATGATGTTTGTGTATTAAGTTAAACAACTTGTAAAAGACTGTAAAACACATTTCACATTTAATTCAATTATATGGATTTTTTTTTTTTGATTTTTTACCACTTACCCAAATTTTTCTGTAGTTTATTTGTTGAAAAAAACCCACAAAAACCAAATAGCATAAACAAGATGGAAAGCCTTAAATGAATATTTGAAAAACCAAATTAATTGCCTGACAAAATGTGTTCAAAAGTGTGTACTTTATTTCATCTTTTCAATATATTTTACTCGGAAACGACCATTGTATACTTTTGAGTTGAAATTAGACCTTCATTGATTTATTCTTTTTTTTATTATTATTTGCTTTATATGCTTTTATGCCGATTATGCTTCCGTTTTAGCCAAACCCTTTTCACCTGATTTTACAAGTTGTTTTTGTGTTATTTTTAAACATCATCGTCATAGAATGAGGCTAGCACATACATTGTTAACTACCAATAACTGGTATTATTATACAATGTACTTCAGGTCAAAATGCCAGATTTTTCATTAAATAGTAAAAGAGGGACGAAAGACACCAAAGGGACAGTCAAACTCATAAATCTAAAACAAACTGACAACGCCATGGCTTAAAATGAAAAAAAACATACAAACAAAAGTACACATGACACAACATGGAAAACTAAAGAATAAACAACACGAACCCCACCAAAAACTAGTGGTGATCTCAGGTGCTCCAGAAGGGTAAGCAGATCCTGCTTGACATATGGCACCCGTTGTGTTGCTTATGTGATAACAAATCAGGTAAATAGTCTAATTCGGTAGGTCACATTCATGAAAGGGAAGGGGATTGTAGTTACGACGTTTGGAACATATCCGATATCATTTGTGAAACGGTTATTCCATAACGGTCAACCAACTCGTGATATGATAATTAACTCTATCCAAGGGCTTAGTGGGGAACAATTTTTTAAGCGTTAGTTTAAGCATTTATTTCCTTATTTTCTCTTTGCATTCAATGTATTTGAATATAACAAAAAACGGAGTCCACATTTGACAATGTTTTCTCGGAGTAACATCTGCTCTATCACCCTCTCAGCTATGTCTTATTTATATACTAGTCAAGGTGCGACAACGACTTGCGCACATGTTTAACTCAACCATTTGTTTTCCTTTGATTCACTCCTCATTCTATTAGATAAAGGCAATAGTAGTATACCGCTGTTCAAAACTCATAAATGGATAGAAAAAAACAAATCCGGGGAGAAACAAAAAGTGGAAAACAACGACACAACATTAACATGTAATACACAGACACTAACTAAGCATTAGACAAAGTCAGACGTGAATAACAAATATAACATCAATACTAAATACATGAATTTGGGATAGCAAAGTACCGTGACACGTCTTATAGTAATGTGAATTCACACTCAGATATAAGAGGAAACAAACGACACAAAAGAAACACAACGTTTAAATTTCTATTAAACAGGACAATTTAGAGCTTACTATAAGATATCGGTATAGTATTGGATATAGTACACAAAAATGAAAGCTAACACTTCAATATTATAATATTTTCATATAAATAATAGGAAAGGTTCGCCACCTCTACATAAAAATGTGATTTTATTGAATTTTACAAAAATATTTTTATTTTTAACATAGCTTCTCCCATTTTATTTTTTTCAGTATTTTCCGTGTCTCCCGTAAATGTTACCATAGAGCCATTGTTAAAGATTTTTGAGTACGATGATAATTTGTGGTATTTTAGATTTGTGACAGACAAATGAACTATGCAAACAAATGTTATTACTGAAATGTGATTTTTTTTAAAGATTTGGTCAAGCCTTCAAGGTTAAGGACACGCCAAATTTTTCATCAATTTCCATCAAGTTGTCCGTGTCTCCCGTAAATGTTACCACGTCCGAATTGAACGAATTTTGCACGGAACGTGAATGTAACGTTATAATATATAATTGTATTTCCCATTTACTGAAAGTGTAGCATGTTGTCTCTTTAGCATATGACACGTTCTGTGTGATGATATTATTTTGGGGATATTTTTTTTGAATAATTATTTAAATCAACAAGACAATTTGACTTCCATCAAAATTTTTTAGGCCATTTGCTGATCGTAAAAGCGTCGGATTTATAAAAGTATCATGCAAAAGATTAGGTATTTTTAATGCAAAAGAATTGCATTTTAAACCAAGTGACACAGAAATTAACAACTGTAGGTCACCATACGGCCTTCAGCCTATACTGCATAGACAGCTCTAAAAGCATGATTCAATCATGATTTTCTTGATATGATCCAGCGATTTTCATGTGTTACTTTACATGTAAATTTATCAAAATGTTATTCTAAATTTTCGAATGAATATATATGTAGCACAAGCTTTAAACATGCCGAAGCTTTCGTTTTTGGATTCTAGTAACATAGATGCGTCTGTTAGTACGATTGTATATGTTGTATACAATAAAAGTCATTTCTACGCATCCGACAAACAGACGCATTTGAAATTACTCATTATATTTCAAGGACTGTCGATCACTTTTTAATTTTAAATAAAATCAACAATTCTAAACTGCCGTTTTCGTTTTAAAATCTGAGGATGAAACTAGAATTATAGATAAAGCAAACAGAGGATAAATAGTAGCTGTTGCTGCGATTGACCTGAACAAGGATTATTTTTCATTATAATCTTTTTGAAAGACACATATTTACGATGTTGATAATATAATTTAAAGATCCTGAATTTATATTCGCGAACTGTAGTTAGAAAACTAGTTGAAGGTGGGTTAATAACATTTATACTCTTAAAGCACAAAAAGATTTGGTACTGGCTGTTTCCAATCGATATAAATGCCTAGTCCTAGATACTTGTGATGACGGAATTCTGAGAATCATAGAGGATATATAAATGCATTTTGCAACAATTGACATGCTTGAGCAGTGACAAATATTTGAAATTTACACTTTCATTTTGTTAAGAATATGATGTCAAACATATATACTAGTAATCAGTCATGTAATACCCCAGTCCCACTAGGCCACGATCGCACAATGATCTTTGAATAAAATGCAAATTTTGATGATCGTAGTGCGATCATGTAGATCGCAGTAAGGTCGTATCACGGTCTTGGTGAGGTCTTCAAGATCGTGAAGAGCGTGGCCAACTTTGAACATGTTCAAAACAATCGTGGTGCGGTCGTGGCAAAATCAGGTCGTAGTAGAAGCGTAGTGAGAGCGCACTAAGATCGTAGTAAGATCGCAAAGGTCGCTGTACAATCGTAGCGAGAGCGTAGCGAAAGCGTGATTCTATTCGGAGAGATTGCTCTACGATCGCACAGCGACGTTATCACGACCTCACTACGACCATAACGTTCTCACTGCGACCCAACTACGCTTCCACTACGACTATACCACGCTGTTCACGACCATAGTACGATTCTAGCACGCCCTTGCCGTCCTCATCACGCTCTTCCTACGACCTGACTACGTTCAAACTACGACCATCATTCTCATTGTCATTTTCACATAAAATATATAAAAAAGGTCCCTAGCTTTTGTTTGTTTGAATGTTATTATCCATTTGCTCTAACGGCTCAACCATGCTTCTCGTTTTTATATAGATTAGACCGTTGGTTTTCCTGTTTAAATGGTTTAACACTAGTAATATTTTGGGTCCTTTATAGCGTGCTGATTGATGTGAGCCAAGGCTCCGTGTTGAAAGCCGTACCTTGGCCTATAATGGATTTTTATAATTTGTTACTTTGATAGAGAGTTGTCTCATTGGCACTCATACCACATCTTCCTATATATATTGATACATCTATGTCATCTCTGCTATCGTTCACTAAAATATCGTCATTGAGCTTTATGGACCAGCAATAGGTTGTAGTTTAGGTTGGATCTCTGCTTCATCAGGATTCGTTACTTTGCTCCCTCTGCCTCTACATCAACTCCTACCACCATGCCCACGTAGAATGGTAGAATTTGGTGGCATGACTGTATTGTTTCCGAGAAATCTACGATTTAATCAGAAATAGAAGGAATTGAACTGTTTTGATATGGAACACGATGTTGACGTTATTGCTGAGAACGTAGTAAGATCGCGCTATGAACATAGTATAATCGTGGTAAGAACTTGTTATAATCACAGTAAGATCGTGTTGCAATCGGAAAACTCGTGGTATGGTCGTAGTGAGAACGTGAAGAGCGTTGAAAGATCTTGATAAGCGTAGTGAGGTCGCAGAATAAGCGCGGGGAGAACGTGGTATAATCGTAGCGGGATCTTTGTAGAAGCGTAGAGAGGACGTAGTAGCATCGTGAAAGCAACGAAAATTTACATTTTCATGCCGCTCATACTGCGACCTCACCACGATCAAAATTTATTTTAGATCTCGGTTAGCGTGGTGCGATCGTGGTCTAGTGGGACTGGGGCTTTAACATGTTTTTTTTTTTTTTAAATAAATAGTTAAACATCAAAATGCAAGCCGTTTTATAAAAAGCTGCAATGCTTTGACGTTTGGTACAGAAGTAGGATGAAATAATTAAAAAACGACGTCAACTAACGTTACCATTACTAAATCGAACACCGTGCGTAACGTCGCATTAGACAAAATCCGATGAGAATGACAAATATAACATCAAAACCAAATACATGAACTTGGGATAGAATAGTACCGTGACACCTCTTTAAGTAATGTGAATTCACACTAAAATATAAGAGAAAACAAACGACACAACGGAAACACAATGTAGAAATGTTACACACACAGAAACAAACTATGATATAACAATGGCCATTTTCCTGACTTGGAACAGGACATTTTTAAAGAAAAAAATGGTGGGTTGAACCTGGTTTTGTGGCATGCCAAACCTCGCACTTTAATGACAATGTTAAATATAACATTAAAATGACAACATAATATTACAGGACTACAATACAAATAAATAGGAGAACGTATTAGGCAAAGAAACACATGAATAATAGATAAAAAAAAAAGGCAGCAGGTTTAAGATTCAATACTTCAAAAACGCGCCTCGTCCACACAAGACTTACCAGTGACGCCCATTTTTAAAGTTCGAAAGTCAAAAAAATAATGTACGAAATTGTACAGCACTGAGGATCAAAAGTTGAAAAAGGTTGTGCCAAATACTGCAAGGGTTTTCTGCTTGTGATAAGAACATCCTTATTATTTAGAACAATTTATGCTATTGCAAACAGTAAATTTTATCAAATGAATATAAAAGATGATACATGATAAAACTGAAGTCTTAACTAATTACAGAAAACAAAACCCGAATACATAATACAAAGACCAAAAAATACAGAAAATAGACACACCCGACTTAGTCTAGGCCTCAACGATAAAAGTCATAAAAATGACGTCACAAAAACTTAAAATCAGGGGTCCCTAATAGGATAGAAAAATAAATTAGACGGCGAATTACCATAATTCAAAATTTTAGAGAATAAAAAATAACCAGTTACTAACCTGTTCATGCATTTTCCATTGTTTTTCAAAGCAGAATGATTATATAAGAATGAAGATACCTGGGACGATCTGACTACACAAAAGATCTTTTTTTTTTTACTTATGGTACCTCGAACTTATTATTTGCTTTAGTTGGACCCACTTTACACCACGTCGTAAATATTCATGACATATTTGCTACACGACATCAAGGGAGCAATTTACCATACAGCAACATTCATGATGTTGATATGTTTGATAACGTAGAGTAACATTATAGCCTATCCAACCATTCTAGGAGAAAGGAAGTATGACAGAAAAAAATCTGCATTGCGTTGCAATAACTCATAAGAGTACGACTTCCACAGTCCAGTCTAAGTGAAAAAAATTCCTGTTTCAAGTTATGTTTTATATCTTGAATATTAGTTGTTTTTAGCAGCCGAACAACCGAACTGACAAACCCTTTAGCAAGGGTAAACTGTCGGATTGGAGAGGTACAGAGATGTCAATATTCTATATTCAAGCCAAGCCATTGGTTTTGAAACAACAAATGAGACAAAAGGTATACATTAACGTGACAGCTACCCAACGACACAAAAAAATCAAAATGATAATAGTCAACTTAGTCTTTTGTTATAGAAAGATGCGTATACAGAATAAGCTCACTGTTCCATGACTAAAAATTACGGAGTTAATTTATCGTACTCAGATTCAAAAATCAACAGATCAAAATATCAGATTTTAATTGCGAGCACAAAAGTTTGTACTCCGATTACTGAGTGAAGTTTTACGATCAATGACCCAGTTATTGGCTTAATGCCGAGAAATAACAGTAATATTCTTGGTTATATTACTTATACAGTTTTTAAAAATAGTTAAGATAAGTTATTGCACTTTTTGATATTTCAACACCAACTCGTCACCCAAAATCTTTGATGTACATTGTTTTCTCCACTTTACTTGCATATCTGGAGTACATGTTTGTCTAGTGTGTAAATAACAACTATGAGTGGAATCTCAGTCAAGTACTTCTACTTATATATATTTGAATAATGATCAATAAACGAAATTTAATATTTTACTTATAGTCGTGAATGCGTGCTGTTCTAAATTTTTGAAATGTAATTAATTTTAAAGACGTGATGAAATCTGGGTTTTGACATTTGAAATATACTTGACAAATTCTTTGTAAAATTTCAGTATGGAATTGATTTAAATTCTATATCATTAACATATAACGAAATGGTCATGCGTTGTCAGTTTGTTTTAGATTTATGAGTTTGACTGTCCCTTTGGTATCTTTCGTCCCTCTTTTAAATACTTAAAAATATTATTAAGTGGTGATTTGTATTAAATGATATGTTTTATCGTGAACTTCATCTTAATGAAATGTATCCGTGTATATTTCTGTATTTGGCGAATACTGACATATAAGGAGGTCTGGGAGGGGTTAAAGTTTAGAGAAAAAAAAGTAAAAGTGCAAAAAAATTAAGTAAGGAGGCAAATAGGCTGAAAAAATAAAGAATGCGAAATAATGAGGTGACAAAATATAAAGAATAGAAAATATTTACTATAATAAAAAGAGAACAGAGACAATGGTCTAGAAAATAAAAAAGAAAGAAATGAAAACCCTCATATATACCCTCACAAATATGCGATGTAAAGAAAGAAAAACACTTTTTGATTAAAAGATTATGCATTGTTAATTTATAGAAAATAGTTTAAAAGATTTGCAACATGTATATATATAAAAAAAACTTGGTCCCATTACCAATGAGATAACTTTTCACAACTGACTAAAAAATACAAAAATTAACAATTATAGGCTTTCAACAATGAGGAAAGCCTATATCGCATATTCAGCTATAAAAGGCCCCGAAATTACAAATTGGAAACAATTCAAACGAGAACATTTCATTCAAAAAAAATCGCATTGTCCAGTGTTAGATATTAGTTGAAACGGAAACATAATCATATCTAAATCTGAGCACACGAAGGGAACTAGGAAATCACGTTGTTTTCAAAAACATTCCTGAGTCGTATTTCAGTTAAACAAAGAAACGTTACGATTTTAAAATAGTGTGTGTACTAGCTTCGGTGGAGGGACATATTTTCAGATTTAATGGTTTATGTTGATATTTGGATATATGTGGATAAGAGAACCAGCTTTTCCTATTTAGTACTATAGATAGGCATTCATATTCAACAAATCTTCTTTTTCTTAAGATTTGATACTATAGTTTATGCCTCATTATGTATGACAAGCTCAAAATACTGTAACGACTAAAATATCACATCTTCAAATTGTATTTTTTCAAGGAATAAATCGTCCTCAAACTTTTAAGGAAGAAATTTTTAATTTATGGGCTTAACCCATCTTTCAAAACATCCTGGGTCCGTGTTTGAAGAATAAACAAGCCGATTTTTCAAGTCTTGAAAACAACCACATCATGAAAATAACCCATAACTTCAATACAAGTTTAAGGTAAAGTCGAAAGTTCAATATTTTGTGATTTTATATATAAGCCTTTTATCTTTTTGGTATTTCACAAAGGCAGCGTCATATATTGTATACAGATGTTGATAGGAAAGCAAACAATTATGCATTTTCTTTTTAAGTTCAAAATGCCAGTGAGTGCATGGACTGCATAGCAAATAACGTCTTTTGAATTATCTACTTAGTATATAAGTTTTCAATCCAGAAGAAAATGTCATTCTGAGTTAACAAATATAGGTAGTTTTACATTAAACAATTAAACAAATATACTAAACACCTCAAAATGTCATAAAAAACTAGCCAAAAATCTAGAACCACGACAGTACCGATAAGGATAACTTATAATGATTGTCAATTGAAATTCAAATTTTCAATAGTATAAACAACAATATAATATTTCTAACAAATACGCATACCGATCACCGAGCTTTTACTGTCAATAGGTTGAATGGTCGACCAATAACAACGCTGTGTACATGTACCCTTTGGTAGTTCATTTACAGGGAACATATGAGAGAAACTAGTATTGGTCTTACATAAACTTTTACTGAGAGTATGAATCCGGGACGTGTTATTCTTAACAGATACACTTAAGATAAACTCACACGACCACTTAGCGATTCTTATGACCCTGCTTCTTTAAAAAAAACCAACAAGACTGCCGAAGCAACTATTAATAACCGAAAGGTAACTGAGAAATTACAACCCTGTACACCGCAATTGCCAAATATATAATAATTATGATGCAAAATAAATGAAATACATATGTGAGCGATGATGTGGATGGGGGTCCTCCATTACCTTTTTTTCCTTGTTCATTTTTCTCTATTCTTTATATTTTTGGCTTATTATTCTGTATTCTTTATACTTCAGCACCTGATTATTCTTTATAAAGGAGGGACGAAAGATACCAAAGATACAGGCAAACTCATAAATCTAAAACAAACTGACAACGTCATGGCTAAAAATGAAAAAGACAAACAGACAAACAATTGTACACATGACACAACATAGAAACCCACAGAATAAATAACACGAACCCCACCAAAAACTACGGGTGATCTCTGGTGCTCCGGAAGGGTAAGCAGATCCTGCTCCACATGTGGCACCCGTCGTGTTGCTTATGTGATATCAAATCCGGTAAATAGTCTACTTCGGTAGGTCACATTCATGACAGGGAAGGGGATTGTAGTTACGACGTAAGGAACATATCCGATATCATTTGTGAAACGGTTATTCCATAACGGTCAACCAAATCGTGAAGCCTTCCGTAAAATTTACGAAGGGATGATTTCAACTTCACCATTTGAAACTCTTGGTTTAATAGCTTTCTTGTGAGCAGCAACCCTCTATCAAGAAAATCATGATAGGAAATGCAAGCACGGGAATATTGTATCAATTGGGAGATATATACCCCGTATGCTGGTGCTGCTGGAATTTTGCTACTTAGAAATGGAAAGTTCACAATTGGAAAGCTGAAATCATCTCTTTTGTCATAAAGTTTTGTTTTCAACCGACCCTCATGGTCAATTTCTAGATGTATGTCAAGATATGTAGCCGACTTAACTGTATGTGAAGTATCCTTTATCTCTAGTTCAATGGGATTGATGCGTTTCACATAGTCACCATATTTTGAATTATTTAGTGAAAGAACATCCTCTATATAGCGGAAAGTAGAGTTAAAGGATATTGATAACTCCTTATCTTTCTTCCTAAGAAGTTCCTGCATGAAGCCAGCCTCATAATAATAAAGAAATAAGTCGGAAAGTAGAGGGGCACAGTTTGTTCCCATTGGAATGCCGATGAAACGTAATAAATATGTTGTCAATCAAAAAATCAAGCATCTTGATAATTTCAGTTTCAGAGAATTTTTTGTTTGAATCAGAGTGATCCTTTACAAAGTAGGATTTATTCCTTCCTAAGACAAGGTCTTTTAGTTTGGAATGTTGAATACTTGTGTAAAGAGTAGAAAAGTCAAATGTTTTAATACTGTTACAAGATGAAAGAGAGTTAGATTGTATGTACTCAAAAAGATCTTTGGAATTTTTAAGTATCCACATCTGAATCACGCCACCTCTAGAATAGGCAGTTTCACAATAACTTTGAAGCCCGTCTTTGATTGCTGATAAAATAGATGTTAATAATTTAGAAAGAGTTTACGTGGAGCAATTGGAAGACCCAGCAATATACCGTTGTTTGTAAGGACACTTATGTAGTTTAGGTATCCAATACAGTGATGGAAGATCCAGTTCTTCATCTTTGGTTTAAATTCCAAAGGAAAAAAGAACAGACCTATGATTATCCAGGATTTCCTCTTTGGTAAGTGTCGTGAGGGTATATGTTGAGTTTCAAAGTGAATTGCCAATACCTAATTCGTTTATCAAGCAGTTAATGTAATGACTTTTACATACAAAAACGATGTTATTTGGGGTTTTGTCTGCGGGGACAACAACATATTTATCATGGAGGTCGGATAGGTGTTTAGCAACATTTGGGTCTTTAAAGATTGACGTAGCATGGGCATTGATGGACCCATTCAGTTTCTTAATTCTGATTTGTATGAACGACCTCACTGCCTTAATCCATTCGGAAAGAGTGTCTACGTCTTCCTTCTCGCGCTTAGCCCATTGCCTGGCATAATCCTTGATTGAATCCATCAACATTTTAAAGTTGTATTTCCAATTGATGGATTTAGGCTCACGATATTTCGGACCTTTCGATAACACATTTCGTAGAAAAGTGTTATTAACAATGTTGAGGTCACCGGTAATGATGTGGCCAGCAGGATTATATGTGAATTGGGAACTAGCACAAGTGCAATCAGGAGGTTTATAATAGACTTGAAGTCGTCAATATCGAGATCCTGCAAAACGTGTTTGCAATTGAAAATTTTAGTTGCAATAGATTTGGTATAGGTATAAGAAATGATTGGTACAGACTGGTCTTTGAAATAAGGAGGTATTTTAGATTGAACTAATTTATGATGAAGGATAGTGCCTAAGTTGACGCCATCGGGACCTTTGTTGGCAAAGGAAAGATTAAGGAAAGATCTTTTCTCTTTTTCATCCTTTCCAATTCGGACTGGCTTGAAAAGTCTGTGACTTGCAATATCCGAAATCATAGCTTCAAGTTTGTATTGGTTTGAATGAGGGTTTGTAACAGTGGATTCCACACATAAATTGAACAGAGAATGAAGTTTTGTAAGGGGTAATGAATAAAGTTTCGTGCGAATGTGATGAATACCTAACGGCTTTTGTATAAATGGCAGCAGGTCATTAATAGAAACATCATGCAGAGAAGGTGATGTATAATGACGATGACCATGACTGCGTCTACGTCGAGGAGTCGAGTTGAAAATATCCATCACATTCACCGAGTTACACGAAGGACTAGATAGAATACCTATACCATCAATTTTGTCATTGCAACCATAAGGTGTCGCAGTTCCCAATTGTCCAAACCAGTAGCATTCTTTTTGTCTACTAGTACGGCGGCTTTGTGAAAATTGTGCACATCCTGCTAACTCTTTTATTTCAGATAGGGAGGCATTTGAAAAAAAATGTCTCACTTTCGGTAAAATCCAAATTGGCGGACGTCATACTTTAATCAGCCCAATATCGAAGGCTAGTGTGTAAAAATGTGGTATTATCATGCTACAATCATATTATATATTGTACAAACCTTTGTTTTTTTACTACTTTTGGATAATTTAAATAGATTAGAAGTCTTCAGAAACCCTACTTCCGGTTAAAATCCAACATGGTGGACATTGTACTTAAATAAGCTTATTTTTTAGGAAGGGTAATTGAAATGTGTTTTAACGTATTGCTACTATCAATACATTGTACAGGAACCTTTCTTTGGTGTTTCTGATGGATACAATGTATAAGACATATGTCTTAAAAACCCTTACTTCCGATATAATACCCAAAATGGCGGACAAAGAAATATCAATTTCTTATTCAAATTTTCATCTTTTTTTAAAATGTAAAGAAAATGATTTTTTTGTGCAGGTCATTAAACTTTTGGCTTTAAGTTATCCCCAAAACCACTTATTCTATCATGTTGCAAATGTTTAAATATAAAGTTGACATTTCCAGTAAAAATATGACCTAAATTTCAAAGATGAGTCCTTAATCATTTTCTTCGATTTAGAGTTTTGGATAGATTGATTTAAACAAAATAAAATCACTATTAATAGTACTTAAACATTATTGAAAAATTACTACAATTTTCGGCCAAAAATAACGATCACCACGACATTCACACATCGCAGTGAACGGGATACCCGATTTTCCACATTAAAAATGACCGTGGCATCCTTTCTTACATCCAAATTGCACAAGCTTCTGACAAAATGATGAGGTCTCAAAAAGAGTTTTTATAAAAGTTGTCCTATTTGTCCCCGCCTGGAGTGGGTAGCATAAGAGCCAATCCCAAGCTCGTCTCACTAAACACCTACCTAAGTATATTGCATGATTTATATGCTGCAAAAGACTAGACCGCGGTTGAGGGATAGCCTCAAAAAGCCTTCCCTTTTTCCGCAAATATTTATTTTCTTGCTTCGTTAACCATGTTATACCCATCTGTTAAGTTTGTGCGATCTTATAGTTAAACCCCGGTGATTTAGTCTGATCAATCATTATTCTTTATGTTGAAGTCGCATCTTCAAATGCAATCAATGTCTCCCACATAGTCTTTCTTTCCCTTTCAAGCAAAGAGAGAACCATATCACAACAGGTAAAGGCATGGATAACAATAAGTGTGTCAGATCACTCGTTGCCTAGTGCATTTCAAAGGCCATTGATAGATATTAATATAAAGTCTTTTGCCCTCTCAAACACAATCCATAGTTCGTCTACCCCTATGTCTCGGAATAGCGAAATAGAAGTGACAGCATCATCATTAACGACTGTTCGAATCATGACTCGTTTAAGTTCGTGTTTCACTGCATCAGAAACATGCACCATGATTCTAGTGTCTGCCTCTAAATGTGAACTTGGTGCTGAACTTGAAATACATCACGTGGTGGATAAGATAGAATATCCTGACCATTTGTTGCTATAACTACCATACGCATCCAAGACTTCATCCACTCGTATTACAGTTTCAAGGTATTTTATTAAGGTAAGGACATAGTACCCAATCAGCACACTCGTTAGGCCGCAATTCACAATCGGAGAGCTGATTTCCCACATTTACAAAGACTGTAGTATTGTTTCTCACATCCATCAATTCCAAAAACTCACATTTTCTTGCCTTGTTAACCCAATCTGTTTCTTTTTTCGATCTTACAACAAAACCACGTATCGTTTTAAATGACATTAAATTTATCAAATCCATATGGTGATGTTGGCTGGTCAATCATCATTCTAAATGCTAAAGTCACATCTTTAAACTCCCATTAATGTCACCAACGCAGTTCCTTTTCCAGCAAACGTGTTATCTTTTAATGCCTAGTGCATTTGAAAGGTCATGGATTGATATATATCTTATGCTTTTCCCCCTTCCAAATGCAAGCCAAAGTTTGTCTGCCACTATGTCATGGAATAGCGAAACAACAATGACATCAGTATCGACTGTTCGAGTCATGACTCAGTTAATTCTGTGTTTCACTGCATCCGACACATCGATTATAGTGTCAGTCTCTTCGTGTAAACATGTTGCTAAACTTGAAACATCATCAAGTGGTGGATAACACTGAACATCCTGAGCATTTGTTGCTACAACTACCTTGTACTCTTAATTGTATTGAGCAAGATGCTGTGAATGAAAACTTAAAAAGTTTTTTCTTATTGTCGTCATCTTTCACAAAACTTTGCCAATTTTGAAGATGTTTTTAACCCTGGATTTGTCTGTGTATTCCCTTTCCCCTAAATATTGCTCTTGCTTCTTTTAGCAGCTTTCAAACTACCAGTATTGTCTATGTTCGCATCCAACACTACATCCACTATTGTTACAGTTTCAAGGTGTTTCCTAACGAGTATGATGATTGGGTATTATGTCCTTACCTTACTAAAATACCATGAAACTGTAACAAGAGTGAATGAAGTCTTTGATGAGTATGGTTGTTGTAGCAACAAATGCTCAGGATATTTTATCGTATCCACCACGTGATGTATTTCAAGTGTAGCACTATGTTCACATAAAGAGACAGACACTAAAATCATGGTGCATGTGCCTGATGCATTGAAACATGAACTTAAACGAGTCATAATTTTTTAATCACTGATGATGCTGTCAATACTATTTCGCTATTCCTTGACATAGGGGCAGACGAACTATGGATTGTGTTTGGGGAGGCAAAATTTTTTGGATTAATATCTATCAATGGCCTTTCAAATGCACTAGGAAATGAATGATCACACACACTTATTTCTGACCTATACCTTTACCGGTTGTGAAACGGTTCTCTCTTTGCTTGAAAAGGAAAAAAAAAGACTGCGTGGGATACATTGGTGGTATTTGAAGATGTGACTTTAACATAAAGAATGATGATTAATCAGCCTAAATCACCGGGGTTTTACTGTAAGATCGCATAAACTTATCTGATGGAGCTAACATGATTAACGAAGCAAGAAACTCATGTTTGCACAAAAGGGAAGGCTAATTATAAGTGAGGCTATTCCCACAACTTGGTTTAGTCTTTTCAAGCATGTAAAACGTGCAATATACTAATGCAGGTGTTTAGTGAGAAGAGTTTGGGATTGGCTCTTATGCTACCTAGTCCAGTCACTAATGGATTGCGAAAGGACAAAGAGGGCCCTTTTAAAAAAACTCTTTCTGGACCTCATAATTTTTTCAGAAGCTTGTACATTGTGGATGTAAGAAAGGATGCCGCGGTCATTTTTAATGTGGAAAATCGGGTCTCCCGTGCACTGCCTTGTGTGCATGTGGTGGTGACTGTGAATTAACATGTATTCTTGGTCAAATAGTAGTAATTTTAAATATGTTTTAGTACTAAAGTGATTTTATTTTGTTTTGATCAATCTATCCAAAACTCTATATCGAAGAAATGGATTGAGGACTCATCTTTGAAATTTACATCATATTTTTACCGGAAGTGTCAACCTTATATTTAAACATTTACAACATGATAGAATAAGTGGTTTTGGGGATAACTGAAAGACAAAAGTTTAATGACCAGCACAAAAAAAAAAATCATTTTCTTTACATTTTAAAAAAAGTTGAAAATTTGAATAATAAATTGATATTTCCATGTTCTCCATTTTGGATATAACTGGAAGTAAGGGTTTTTAAGGTGCCTGCACAATGTAATGATAGTAGCAATACGTTAAAACACATTTCAATTATCCTCCCTAAAAAATAAGCTTATTTAAGTACAATATCCGCCATGTTGGATTTTAACCGGAAGTAGGGTTTCTGAAGACATCCAATCTATTAAATTTATGCAAAAGTAGTAAAAAACAAAGGTTTGTACCAAATATTATGATAGCAGCATGATACTAACACATTTTACACACTAGCCTTCGATATTGGCCTAATTTAAGTATGACGTCCGCCATTTTGGATTTTACCGGAAGTGAGACATTTTTTTTCAAATGCCTCCCTTTTTGAAATAAAAGAGTAATAGTTGAGGAAGGCCTATGCCAAATTTCATGTGCGTAGCAGGATGTGCACAATTCGTCTGAAATATGCTTGTAGCCGTCGGACTAATATTATACATTTCATAAGATATTTATACCCTATTTTGTTTGTAAAGCATTTGTCTAGATTTTCAAACTGTAATTAGAAAGCAAAAAAAAAATCATTTTTTAAAATTAAATATAACTCCTATTAAGAATAAACAATACATTTAAATAACGTATATGGAATGTCACTAATTCAAAATAAGCAATTATTCAGATTAGAACACAGCTTTGTTTTTGAAACAATAATCAGCCCTTTCAAATCTATAGGATGTTTATTTAGCAATATGAATGTATACAACTAAAATCAACAATTCACTTAAACACTGCAATAACATTCATTTTTTCAAAGTTTGGTTTATTGAAAGAATGCTTGGTAATAAAAAAGGTATCTGTAAATGTGCAAATCTTGTATTCTGCTTACATATAAGAACTAACAGAGAAGAGAATGAAATTGATTTGTTTTCTTCTTCTAGAAATGACTGTTAATGGTTATCTGTATAAAAAAAAATACATATTTAGCTGTTTTATTATCAAGTCTTTACTATTTAATGTTAAACTAAGCATTTAAAATTATATTGTCCAGTAATGCCCAGTATTATCCATTTCTGGTAGTATTACCCAGCCCGGGAAAACCCGGGTTATTGGTGTATCCATTCCAACAATCTGCATTTAATTGCTATAAAACATTGCATACAGGGTTGAAAATATATCACATTTTTTCCACAAAATTGGCCAAAATTATAATGTCAACCCCTTTGAGTGATACCTTTTATGAAACTATTAACATATACATGTATCTATCAAGATATCAAAATTGGTTAATTTGATGTTCCTTTGATACTTTAAACTGCCTTAATGGGTGTTTTTGTGTGATTTGTTTTAATGTGCATATATGTTATGACATAATCTCTGTAAAAGAGGAAATAAAGTCAATAATAATAATCGTCTCGATTTGTTGACAAAATGGGGTTATACATTTCGTCATAAAAATGTTTAGTAGGTGAATATTTGCATGTTGTACCCTGTGGATTTTTCAAATACGAGAGCTAGTGTCATTAAAATTCATTGTTTGATATCTGAAGATCTAAATAGCCTTCATTGTCGGATTATTGGAACATCAAGATTGTGTTATGTATGTAATATTGTATGTTCTCTGTGTGACAGTCCGTATATTTATATCCATACCAAAGATTGGTTCGATTATGCCATGGATACACAAAATCGTAATTACATTTCATCATTCTCAATTTAGAAAATCAAATCAACTGAATAAAACATGATTTAAACATTATTTGGTTCAATTTTAATTCTATTTTCTAACTGTTAATTTGTATATACTCCTAAATATGAATTGATACCTTAGTCATGTTAGTATGTTAGTCTGATGTACTCGCTTTCTATTAAGGATGTACACCTCCGGGATCCGGAGAGCCAACAATTTCTAGAATTAAACTTTTTTACTAAACCTGATTTTTGGGTTTTTAAGACTGTAAAAAAATAATCGTTGAAGAAAAAATTTTATAGTGGTGAACTTCTTTTTCTGCTACGGCCCTTTGAAAATACCCAATTTTGATGATTTTCCCATATTTCATCAATTTTAACCTATTTTTAGGCTATTATCGTGAAAAAAATGCCAATTCCACAATTTAACTTTTTTTCATGCTTTCAATAATGATGAAGTGGACCAATCTGAATAAATTACACTTGAAAAACTATAGGTAGGTGTTAATATCAGAAAGTTTTATCATATTTTGAGGCTTTTAGTGTCAAATTTACCTTTCTGTCAAATTTTTCTCAGTTGTAAGAACACATTGATATCATTTCAACTTTTTTGTCATAAATGATTGAAAAAAAACATATCTAAGAAATTTGGAAAGAACAAAATGATATGGGATGTACATGATTTTTGTAAAATCATTTTTTGTATCCTTCACCCAATTTCTCAAAATGTTTGCTAAAAATTCTGACTTGATTGGTCGTAAAATATAAAAACTGGAAACTATTTATTGTAAATACATTATTTTTTTACAGAGTTATGTTTGATAAATATATATTTTCAAATTCATTGATATTTTCGACTTTTATCACATGTTTTGGACATAATTCCCAAACAATATTTCAACGAGACTGAACGAGACTGAAACGTCAGAAGAATACATCCGTAAGGGAGGCAAATGAGAAATTAAGTTGAAGTTTTGTTTTTATTTTAACTTATTGCTATCTATAATATTCACTTATGTTCCTGTGAATTTATAATTGATAGCGACCTTCATAAAATCGGCAAAACATTGTTACATCTATTTTAACAGGGGAGGCACCAGATTTCCTACTGAAGGGAGCAACATTTACCCACAGGTCCGTAACACCTGTAAGACTGTGTTACTAAAGCGTTCGCGTCTATGTTGTGGTTCGTCAGCTGTTTGTATTTTTAATGTTTGTTTATCAATGACGTGAGTTTTATCTTTGACTTGTAAGTTTAACTAACTTTTTTGTATTTCTGCCTCTCTTTTCACATGGTTAAAAGCAATACTTTATTATAATCAACTGAATGATAACAAAAAACTCTATTTTGAAGCTTAATTGCAATAGTAGTTCCATGTTAATTGCCAACAGGGGGGTAATTGTGTGATTTTCATTTTTTCGTCTCTGTTTTATTTACTTCTTCATTTTTATTTTAGACACACACACAAATATCATATCATTAGCACTGTATCGTTATATGTGTCACAACATAGTTGGATCAGAGAAACATGTAAAAACAATGAGACTGATTCATACTGCAAATGATAATTTGAACAGTAACGAGCATCGGACCACTATCACAAGTGGAAGTTTTGGCGAAGGACTTGAATTGAGAGGTAGTGATTTAGATATGATACAAGTAGCAAAATTATGAGGGGTTTATGAATATGGAGAAAAACGACTTAATCCAAATAAAGTTTATTATAGAATGGAAACAGATGACGTTAAACCAGGTTTTGCTCATTTATCAGTACAAAATTCTGATTATACAGATGTAACACAAATCTACAAAGAAGTTAATGGAAAGCGCTATTAGTAGGGTACCCAGTGTCGAAAGAGACGTCTAGTTAACGAGTTTAAGTTAACGGATGACACGCGGCTATATTTATATGCAAACGATTGGAAAATCATTATATTTTTTAATCATGAATGTCGTCGTATGCTCCCTCGATCACGTTTTGCAAAATTTTGTGGTTTCTTTGGGTACCCACAGATACCTCATCATACAGACCATCTTCAACACGAAAAAAAAATATTGCTTTCTGTGTTTTTTGTTCAAATGATATTTATCATTTAGCTTAAAAACTAAACTTATCATATAACAAAAGCTGAACAGATTTATATAATTTAAGTATAAGTATTTCATGATTTTAGTAAGGCTATTTTTTTTAGTTGAAATTTACCACATTTTGAACCAAAGAAAATTTGTTACGTGTTACTTTCACGGGATTTTTGCTCTGATCACATCAATAACACATGGTTCCTATGTGTGCCAAATATCTTTTGTGTAATGTTAATCGGTGAGAAAAAAAACACAAATTTAGTGATAATTCTGCCTTGTTTCAAACACGCCTTTTCTCGTGCCGTTAATCGTTTTGTAGCTTACACTACTAGGTCATTAACTAGGACCATTGTCACTAACTTCATTTCTATTTTTTGCTTGTTGTATGGTCAAATTGTATATTTGGAATAGTCCAGTTAGTTTGAAGATCGTTGTTTTGTAATTGAAAATATTTTTTGTTGGTTTTTATAACTTTAATTGTGTTTTATTTTATTTATAGTTTCCTTATAATTGTAATATACAAATCAAATCCGTCGGTCCCATTTCAGACCCGGAATATGGCACACATTTACAGTCCTGTTAAACTATGCCCATGAAGTCCGAAACGAAGTAGGCATGACATACAATGGGATAAGTGTGTTATATGTCAGGGTTCTTCTACTGAATTGCTTATTAATAAGCGAAGAATAAGCACACACAAAAGCTTTATCGAGGCTATGGGAGCACGGAAAGATTTGAGTTTATAGCATGATGCTTCAGACCTAGACCATTTTCGTACTGATGATTACAAAATGTTGAAGCATCATTCTTGCTACAAATCTTACACTAGCAGACACAACTGAAGTTTTTTTTTTAAAGCTGAATCAAGTTCTTGTTCGTCTGTTAAAGTTTTTCAAGACATTAATAGAAGGTCGTCAAATTCCTGACTGGAAACAGTTTCTTTGAGTTAGTGAGATCCAACAGGCCTTAATCATATTTCTTGGGGAATTAATTGTTCAGCATCATGGTAGATCAACAGTTACTATGATTCACGAGGAGGTCATATTCTAGCTAGCACTTCCAAGGACCCTAAATCAGCTCAGAAAGAGTATTTAGGTTTTTATAAATTATTTTGTACGCCCGATGTAGTAGATACTCGCATAATTTTACATATAAAATCGAGAATGGAATATGCATTCTATTCATGTAGACAAAGAGATAGGTGTGAAAGGAATCAAGGGTAGGATAATAACAAAGTCACAAGATACAGATGTTCTAATCTAATGCGTTCCTACCATCCACTTCATGCAGCATACACATGAGCTATGGTTTCAAACAGACACTATAAGTTGTATACAAGATTTTCGCATCTATATAGATATAGGAAGATGTGGTTTGAGTGCCAATGAGACAACTCTCCATCCAAATAATAATTTAAAAGTAAACCAGTATAGGTCTATGTACGACCTTCAACAAGGAGCCTTGGCTCACACAGAACAACAAGCTATAAAGGGCCCTAAAATTACTAGTGTTAAACCATTCAAACGTTAAAACCAGGATAGGGTGTTTTACCTGTTTCTAATACATGTTTTGTTTTCAAAACTTTTTCTCCTCCCCCCTTTTCTCTGTTTGCAGAAAAAAAAATCTGTAAAGCAAAGCTATACACAGAGCTGTATATTCAACCAAATTCGATGTTAATTTCGAAACAAATCATTTATATATACTCTTTAACACCAAATAACAGAAATTTGATTTTTACCTAGAAATTGACGAACACCTTACTATCAAAAGACGTGAAAATAACATTTTTTTTTCAACAAATGATTGAAGTTAAGATATAAAAAAACATCTTTAGATAGTACTTGTACCGAACTTAATACAAAAAAATAAAATTTAGAAATTGAAATAGGTCAAGGTCACTGTTATTTAACAGCTATTTGAAAATTTTAAATGTGCACCCTATATGCAAAAAAGTCAATCTAAAGTCATTTTTGGCGATAAAAATATAAAATAAGTTCTAAATGTAGATACAAAAGATATTTTTCTATAAATTGGTTGTTTTTATTTTGCTCAAAACGCATGTATGTAGGAGAAACAAGCTATCTTAATGTTACTGTGCATTTCTCTTGATTTTTTGCTTTGACCTTTGACCCTGATTTAAAAAAAAACGTGACCACGACAGACAACGACGACAACGCTGTTTCGATGAGGCTTGTTCTCTTCTTTCCAACGATTTAAAATATAGCCGTGTGTTATTCCGTTAAGGCAAATCGATAAAATTTGTTGATTGGGCACCCTACTATATGTCTCTAGCACACGACGTTTCTTAAGCTTGTCTCAGGAATATGGTGGATTAATTCATGGCCCATGCATATCGGACAAAACCGGATTTTTTGGATCATGCCATTTGCTTACATTGTGATACATGGGTATCAAAAGCCTCACAGTGGATAACAAGATCAAATAACTCATGGCCAAGTTACAAGGTCAAACAAAGTATTATAAAACATGGAGTACTTGTTGTACCAATCGGAGTTAAGGGATCGCCTAAAGAGGATAAAGAATTGCGAATTTCTTTTTCTGTCGGGGAAAAGTTTCTTATAAATACTTTCACACACACTCAATTAATATGCTATGCCCTCATGAAAATTATTTTGAAAGATGTTATAGCATCCTACACCGAATGTAAAGAATTACTGTGTTCATATTTCTTGAAAACAATAATTTTCTGGATATCTGAAGAATTACCACAATCAATATGGAAACCAGAAAATTGTATACCTTGTTTTATGCGATGTTTTAACAGACTGATTTATTCTGTTGACTATTCAGTTTGTTTACATTATTTCATTCCAGAGAACAACATGTTTAAAAACAAAATTGAGGGACGCGCTCGTGCAATACTATTAGAGAAACTGTATATCCTGCATAGTTACGGATGGCGATGCATCTTATTTTCAGATCAAATATCTTATTTTCATGTATCCAATTGGATGTTTCACATCGCACGACATACATTACTTATAAGCGATTTTGACAAAACAATGAACTCTTAATCGTTAATTTTGTCAAATAGTATAATATCAAATTACAATATTGATGAAAGAAAAAAAACCACATAAGAGGAGTTCATACAATAGTTTCATGTGAGAAATCATCCATAAAATATTTATATACATATACCATGTGATTGTTGTGTGCACAACATGCACAGTGTATTCCACTACACAATACTAGAAAAAGTAATAAACACCAATACAAACAGTATAATTCCTGTCTTTGTACTCTGTTACAGAATATTCATCATGACGCTGTATCTGGATGGCTGATAATAGCTTCGCTTTTCTATAGGACAAAGCAATACAGTAAGGCAATACACATCATAATGTACTGTATACCAAAATGTAATCTCGAAAAATTATACTGCTTAATGGATACTTCGGATATTCATTTCCGATTGCCCGAATTGCAATTATTCGAGAATACAAGTAGTGTACAATTGTGGAAAGTAATGCGTATCGATATAAAGAAATTTACAAAAAACTATTGGCTAATACCAAATGAACTACAAATGGAAGTGGAAAATGAAATATATTTTATTTCTTGTATAATTTATGCTTATTTTCTAAAATTTGTATGTCATAATCATCTAAATAATCGCGGACAATGTCAGGATTCCATCCACAATTTGCAACATGTTATAGCAGAAAACGTTTTAATTGAAAATGCTGTAGATCTTCAATCTGAAGCCTACAATATTCTTGGTATTGTTTTACAATTATCAGGAGACCAGGAAGCCGCCCGTCAAACATTCATAAAGTCAGTTGAAATAGACCCGTGCAGCAAAAACACGTCTGTGAAGAGACTTTTGTTAATGAAGTCAAGGTAATATTTCCGTATGAAGTATAATTACTTATTTCGTCATCAAGACTGCTATTTCGATGAAGTCAAATTTGTGTTTTCTGGCAGTTTTTGTTAAACAATTTAATATAATACCGTTTTATTTCTGTAAAATACAGTAATACAAGGGTTTTCAAGTGTACTCCACATGCAGGCTTCGTTTCAAACATAATATTCAATATTGTTACGTTTTTGACAAGGTGGATTCGATAAAAAAAAATATAGAATTTGAAAACAATGTTTGATCTACAATTTAATTTATTTGAGTTTTTTTTATTTAACACATCTCTGACTATGACCTACCAGCATATTTTATTTTCAAGAAGATTCGGAGGAATCAATTGAATTCTTAGCAATGGTATGCTAGAACTGTCATTTGAATTGCATGCATATGTTTAGCTGATATAAACTTGTTAGAGTTTACATATGGAAGCGAAAGTATTTCATAAAGCGAATCTATGGTTAAAAGAGTAAACAACGAGCTGAGTTTATATGTAGATTTGACACTGTGAATATTTTTACATCTATGTTCTTAAATGTAGATTATCTTAAAAGTCTTACAAGTAAGTTTTGAATGAAAACCGTGTGCGGAATGGTAGAGGCAGCCTTCAAAGAAAATTATTGGTGTTACATAATGAAACTTGTTGACAAGGAATTATTTGAGACATTGCTAACGTATAGACTGCTTGTGATTTGTCAGTACATATATGGGGCAAGATCCCTAATGGCCCTTGAAATGAGGAACTTAAAAGTCACGTGTAAACAAAAAATATCTGTGTAGTGATATTTGACACATTTCTATGATAAACAAATGACTGAGCTGAACTATTTGTGTTAATTTAGAAAGTCAGGGAACACAGAATAAATGTGTAAAAACTATGGAGCTATTAAATGTGTTCAAAGTATCAAATTTTCAAAGAACTTATTGTATTAACAATGGGATTTTTAACAGTGAGGAGCCGTATCGCAAAAGGATACTCGGGGTTTGCTATTTTACGGAAAAATGAATCACACTTCGTACCCCGAAAATGTCACCACATATGTAAAAATGTCTCAGCTTCGAAAGAAGCCATCATACATATACAAGCTTACGATATGGGCTGAGCAACAGAAGAAAACGTTATCATTACCGCCTATGGAGAAACAATTACGCATATTGCCCCATATACGATACATGACGTTATGAGATGTTGCAACTTGAATTATCCTTGTGTATGATTGGAATTGTTTTACATTGTCATATCGGGGCCTTTAATAGCTGACTATACGGTATGGGGTTAGCTCATTGTTGAAGGCTGTATGGTGACCTATAGTTGTTAATGTCTGTGTCATTTTGGTCTCTTGTGGACAGTTGTCTCATTGGCAATCATACCACACCTTCTTTTTATATTTATATATATTGTGCTTAATTAAAAAAATATCGTTTTACTAAATTATTGAATTACAATTTAATGCCATGTCCCTAGTCTGTTATATAGTAGTAGAGTCATAGTAACCATTTCTTTCCTTTGATCAGGAAATTATTTAGGTTTTAACCGAATCCATGGATAAGTCTTCGTTCATGATATGATATTTTTTGCCTGCTTCCTATGTATTTTGGTAACTTAATTCGACTTTTGTTATAAATGTTTTCAAAACAAAACGAGTCAACCTTGATTAAACTTGAATTGCCTTTAACCCCTAGTCTGAATTATTTTAATATCGGTATTTTGGTTATTTCATTGGTGATCATCCTGGTATGTAAATTTGGAAACATCGACCTATTGTTCTTTTAATTCTCTATTAACATGATTAACAAAACAAGAAAACTAAGTATGGCTAGCTGTATTTCGTTTGTCTGTTTCACCGTTATTATTTCTAGTAAGACAATTTAAGACTAATTAAAATTTAAAATCTTTAAGTCTGAAAATGCCGGATTGATATTGATGCCTTATTAAGAATATATAATGATGGCATAAAGATCTATAAATAGTCTTGCACTTTAAAAGTCGGACTAAATACAAAGTCAAAAATATAACATTCGGTTAGAACTGTTTGAGACATAATGGAAACAATTGTGCATATCATGATACATTCATGACAATTTCCATCAACTTAACAAGAGGTATTACTTTGTTATGTTCAAATAGATATAGGAAAGATGTGTCATAAGTGCCATTGAGATTTTTATTGAATATATAAATTTGATATGCAATCGTTAGTGACGTCACAAGTTCTGGTGCACTGGTAAGATTCTCAGAAAATTAAATACCTCGTCAAGTTCACGCCACAAGTGTAAAAGTTATATCTCGCATGTCTCAAATCTCTGTGTGTGTTTATTTATAAATACAAAAATCGAGTACTGCTGTAACTATACTAATAGTTAAAAAGTAAAAACTTTTTTTACTGTAAAAATATATCGTATCGTAATTCCGAATTCGTTCATTAATTTACGATATAATTGATACATCCGCGTTTCCGGTTTACATTCAGACTCGAAAGATGCATATTGCAAAGGATCAATTTGCTAGATAAAGTCATTAAAAACCTTTTCATTTGTTAGAGTTTGCCCTACAAATCTGTTCAACCTCTTACATAACCCGTACTTATCGTTTTGTTGTTACTGGAAATCAGTAATACCGGTAATGGCTTCACGACTTCTGAATTTGACAGTGTCCTTGAAAAGTAAGCTCCACATTATTTAAATGAAAATTTGAATAAATTTATTTTAAAAAAAGCAATGCATCAGCCTGTTCACCATTCCTTACATGGAGGGATGAAACATTTTCGATCACGCTACACTGTTCGGCGTAGACACGGTCTGTGATGGTGAAAGTTCCTCCATCGTTCAATTTTCATTCATGAAGATTCTTGCCTTGTAAGGTCAACACACGTTTATATCTTTTAGAAAATATCTTTGCATTCTATGTTATTTCCGCAATTATATCGTCAACGCACAAAGAATAATATGTCGCGCTGAGGCATTATTAATAAATGAACTTTCCAATCAGCGTATTAAAAATATCTTCCCTTTTCTGTATTATTTAGGAGTAATGTTTGCCAATATGCACGTATATTATCACCCAATTCATTATTAAAAACGAAATGTTGTGCTGTAAAGAAACAATGTCACCATAAAGAACATGGACACGTTATTCAAATATAACTTTACTTTAACCAGATCAGCATATTCACATAAAAAACCTTTCTAAATATGTATGTGCATTTAAAATAAATTATATGAAGATAATGTAGATCACCCCTTGTTTTTTGGTGGGGTTCGTGTTGTTTATTCTTTAGTTTTCTATGTTGTGTCGTGTGTGCTGTTGTTTGTTTGACGTTTTCATTTTTAGCCATGGCGTTGTCAGTTGTTTTAGATTTATGAGTTTGATTGTCCCTTTTGTATCTTTCGTCCCTCTTTTTTTTAAAAATCACAAAAGACTAAAGTCAACCAGACAAATTTTACCTTAGTTAATTTGTCTATTGTTTGTAGGTACTTTTCGATCTAAAAGCTCAAATGTTGCGTTTGTTGTGTTATATTCTTGGATTACAAATATTCGGCTTTGACATTGACTGATGAAGGCGTATCCAGGAAAGCGCTTCAATTATGTAGCAAAATTATAAGTGAACCAACTCCTTTGATAGCATATGACAAGAAAGTGTTCGGGTTTTGTTTAACTACCAAGTGAACACAACAAAAAATCTCCGAAGATTAAATTCTCCCCAAAAGAAATGTGGGTTGTGACAAAGTGCAACCTATAGACAAACCAGTACGAAGAAACAAATTTGATTGGTTAACTTCCTGTGATGGTTATTTTCTTATATGCAATGACATGTTATGCGAATTTCTTTCTTTAATACTGTACAGGATAAAACTTTTACCCATGCCAAACATTTCTTTTTTTGAAACAAAGATAAATTCTGCAAAATTATTGAAAAGTGCAAATTTAACAAAGACTAATAGGGAAACATCAATGGTGGTATCACACCTACAATGCTCAATTCTAAAGTTAACTGCGGTAGGCATTTTGTTGTCCGTATTGTTATACCGAGCATTAGACAGTTAAAAATAAAATGTGTCCAATATGATGTCTACCTATGTTGAAATGAACATAAAACATTGCAAGAAGGTATACCTCTCACTAAAAAAATAAGAATGATTGTACTTCGAAGTTGACCTTTAAATCACGTTAGAAAGGCAGTGCTTGTTTTTGATAATGCGTTCTCAAAACTAACCGTTTTTCAATTATACAGTTAACAGAACATTAATAGAAAATAAATGAATTCACAGTATTGAAGATTATAATATATGTTTGTTAGCATTTCCTTAATTAAGAGATTGATGTAGATGTAAGTCAAGAGTATAAGAAGAAGAAAACTATAGGCTCTCAAGAACCAGTATCGCTGACCTGTATCTACTATGGTTGGGAAATCATGTTTAATAAAGTTAAAATTATAAATAGTTTAAAAATCCTTAATAATAATTATGGCCAAGTTTGATTTAATTTGGCCGAGTAGTCAAGTTAAAAGCAGAAGATTTTTTATTTATTTTTTACAAAATGTACAATTTGACTTATGTTGAATCATTTTTTTCAAGATTATCTGATGAAATGAAATTTGTTTGGATTCTTTCATCTGAAGATTTGTTTGTTACTTCAAACCTACCTAATTTATTGCACTCCCTTTTTGAAGAACGAAAGAAAATTATAGAAAATATTGTTGTTTGAAAAAAAAATAGAAGAAAAATATATATATATATATATATATATATATATATATATATATATATATATATATATATATGAAATAAAATTGATCAGGAGTTGTCTCCCACAGACCTAGAACTATATGTAAGATTTATGTAATTTCTCCAGGTCACATTGGCACCCATAACAACTATGTTTTGTCAATAACTTGTTTTATATCAGGTTAATTAGTGTAAATGTGTATTCATGTGGTTTTTTGTTCAAATGTACTTTAATCATTATAATCATTTTCTGTGCTTTATTTTGTAATTCATTTGATTGTATCATGGGCACCATGATTGGTTAATAAAATTATCTCTCTATCTATCTATCTCCTGAACAGATTTTCTCTAAATGCTTTAGTTTGAGAGATAAAAACTGCATTTTACCCCTTTTATATTTGTTTAGCCATGTCGATCATGTTGGTTGGGATGCAAGGTCATCAGGCACATCTTTTAAATAAGATACCCTAATGATGATTTTGACCAAGTTCGGTTAATTTTGTATCAGCAGTGTCAAAGAATACGATTTTTGAAAAAGATTACAAAAAGTTGTTACAAATTAACTGAAGGTAAATTTACAGTATACCGCCATCTTGGATTGTACACTCACAGTATAAAATCAGTCTAGTTATTTGCCCAAATCTGTGCAATTAAATAGTTAAACTTTTCATTTATATAAATTAAACTTGGTGATGTATTGTATTATTCAAAATATTTTAATAAATATCATTATTGTTTGTTTTTAGAATATTTTTTTTCAAATGAGCCATTTAAAGGGAGATAACTCTTTTAATAACAAACTATACTGGACTAATAAGGATTTTTTTATTTTTTCTTGTAGCTTGAAAACAAGTTCGGTAACACCATTTTTTCTTCTTATTTTCTTATAACATATTATAAAACCTATCTTCTCCCAATTTATTTCAAAATTCTATCTCATAGAATTTTTATATGCTCACAAATGTGTATTTTCACAATTTTTATAAACTAGACATCCTAATATTGATTGTGGGAAAGCTTTGTAAATTCGCCCAGTAGTTTCAGAGCAGAAGATTTTTGTAAAAGTTTATGACGACGGACGACGACGACGACGACGACGACGACAATGACGACCACTGACAACGACTACGCCGGACACCAAGTGATAAGAAAAGCTCATTTGGAACTTCAGGCCAGATAAGCTTACATACAGTTACATACAAATCGAGCTTCAAGTAAGATTTAAAAAAGGAAAGTAACTATAAAAACTGATAAAATAAACCAAAGACAGACAAAATTATCACACAAAGAACAGACCACAAATGACAAAACAAAATGATAAAACACATCAAACGAATGGACAACAACTGTAATTTCCTCACTTGGAACAGGCATTTTCAAATGTAGAAGATGGGGGATAGAACCTGGTTTTATTTATAGCAAGCACGTCGTTTGCACTTTGTATTTTTAAAGTTTATATCGTTTTATATAATCGAAAGCAGGAAGGTATTATTTCTTTAAAACACACGAAACTAACTTTACTTTACATTTACATCATATATAATTTTTATTTTCCTTTCACATGATCCTGAATCATTGTCGTAAGTGGTTCGTACTTTTGATCCAATCTCTATTTGTGACCATGCTAAAAATTGCTAAATGCTTCCTTTTAATGTGTAAACATAACATAAATATCCTTATATGTATATTTCAGTAAATAGAATTATAAGTAAATTGTACTTATCGTTTTTAAATATATTCAAAATTAACAGAATAGCATATATTATCTGAAAATAAAATTTAAGTTGTCGATCTTCACAAAAAACAAATTTATCTGTCTTTGTTTGGATTTCTTTTATGTGTCTTCGATATCTAATTCCGTCCTGAACTTTTTCGCCCTTGTCAGCCCATTTTAAAACTATCCATGCTTTTCACAATTCCAAATTTATGTTGCACAAAAAAATCAAAATAATTTTCATAGTTTATATATGCACATTAACCTCGATAATATGTTAACGTGTTATTTCTGATCTTATTTGCTATACAATTAATAACACTTCTCAGTAAGCTGTATAGTTTCCTATTTGGGTCCCTGTGGATTTTGTAAATATGAATGATAATGCTCAATACAATTTATTTTGGATAACTGAAGATCGAAATAGCCCTCAATGGGGGTCTATAAGAACATCAATATTCTGTTTTGTGGGCTGTGTTTTGTATAATAGTCCCCATTATCATTTAAATATCAATCATTGGTCCGTAATTGTTTTTCTCAAACTTTTTGTCACACGAACTTTGAGAACCAAAAGTTCCAAATAGTGAAATTATCCCTTCGTTAATATTCCGGACGCCATCAAGAGTTGGTTGACCGTTATGGAATAACCGTGTGACAGATGATATATGATATGTTCCAGATGTCGTAACTACAATCCCTTTCCCTTTTTACGAATGTGATCTACCGAATTAGACTATTTACCGGGTGTGTAATGAGCAACACGACACGTTATCCAGAGTACCTTTTCCGTAGAAGGTTTAATATATACTTCAACAATATGATACAATTCGCCTGTTTCCTTGGTCACTTTAAGTGTAATTGTGAAGCGAAAACATGTAATGCTTGTATTCAATTATGACAGTTCAACTACACACGTAGTCCATGTAGTTGTTTTATATTTACAGTTTAGGAGATGTATTTTGTTAAAATCTTTGAAATGCACCGTTCAAATGCGATCTCCAAACACAATTAACTATGATATTGACCCAAAGTATTTTTAATGGATTCTCAGAATCCTTTTATTGCAGTTGGTGAACTTAATGACGGGATTAGACATTTCATAGTGATACTTTCATTAGCACAATTAGTTTTTGAGATCAAGAAAATCTTTTTCAGCATGCTCAATGTTTATATAAGTGTATTAACGAGGTCCAGCTAAATATTCTCATACATTTTATCAACGATTTGGAAATTCTCAATTCATACTTATAATGACGATTTCCTTTGAATTCTTGACACATTTGAATAACTGCAGGTACAAAATACATGAAATATGGCATTTTGGATATTGTTTCTACCTACGTTATATAGATGTATAAGAGTATGAACTTGTTTATGGAATTATTTGTATGTGGTTTTCAAATTATCACAAAGTTCATTTCTTGACGGCCTCATAATTTCACGATGGTACAAATCGATTAACTGTTTTCTTAACTTCTCATGTTTTGTAAACTGTCATTTATTTTTTAACCAGAACCAGTCATAGGCATGCATTCTGCATAATCGTGCAAATCGTCGTTCATTGGTCATTTGACTTGTGGAAATTTTTTTCATACTTTTTTTTTAGATATATTTATTTTGTTTTTTTGTCTATCAAGTGTTCTGCTATGACAAGTTGTAAAGTATGGAGACAATCCTGACATTGTCCGACATTATTGAAATGATAATGACATAACAACTTTAGAAAATGAGCATACACTATTGAGGAAATAAAATATATTCCATTTTTCACTTCCATTTGTAGTTCATGTTGTATAAGCAATGAGTTACTTGTAAATTTCATAATATCTACAAGCATTTTTTTCCAAATTTGTACATAACTTTTTCTGTGAATATAATGAAATTCGGGTTATTGCAAACGACTACCCGACATATCCATGAAGCAATGTAGTTTTATAAGAGTACATTTTGACAAAGAATAAATGATGAAATGTAATGCTTTACTGTATTCTTTTGACTTATATAAGAACGAAGCTATCATCAGCCATCCAAAAACAGCGTCATGATAAATATTCTGTAACAAAGTACAAAGACAGGAGTTAAACCGTTTGTATTGGTGTTTATTACTACTTCTAGATATATTTATTGGAGTAGACTGTGCATGTTTTTCACACCACAATGATAAGTAGTATGTACATGAATAGTTTACTAGTGATCGGTAACAGGACACTATCTGGTGTATTCCTCTTGTGTATGTATTAGTGTCTTGTCCAGTAACATTACCCATATCATTTACTAAATATAACACTTTTGAATTAGGTGTTTTTGCAAACTCGATAGTATACAATGTGTGCGGTTTGATTTTATTCATCCACATTGATACATGAAAATCAGAAAATTTATATGAAAATAAGATGCATCGCCATCCGTAACTATGCAGGGTATACATTTTTTAACAGTATTTCACGAGCACGTCCCTCTATTTCGTTCACAAACATGTTGTTCTCGGGTATAAAGTAATGTAAACAAACTGAATAGTCAACGGAATATATCTGCCTGATAAAACATCGCATAAAACAATTTATGAGATTTTCAGGTTTCCATATAGATTGTGGTAATTCTTCTGATATCCAGAAAATCTTCACATTCGGTGTAGGTTGCTATTACATCTTTCAAACGAAATTTTAGGAGGGCATAACAAATTAATTGAGTGTGTAAAAGTATTAATTAGAAATTTTTCACCAACAGAAAAAGAAATTCGCCATTCTATATCCTCTTTTGGTGATCCTTTAACTCCGAGTGGTACAAAAAGTACCCCATGCTGTATAATACTGTGTTTGACATGATAACTTGGCCATAAGTTACTTGATCTTGTTATCCACTGTGATACCTGTGATATCCATGTTGCACAATGTAAGCATACGGCATTGTCAAAAAATCCTTCCTTGTCAGATATACATGGTCCATGAATTACAGTACCTGTATGAACCAAGAGCTCTTTCATATATAATGCACTTGAGAAATAATTTTTTCCGTTAAGTTCCTCAAATAATGTACATAGAAATTAAGGGTACGTTTGTTTTACTAGCAACTGAGTGAAACCAGGTTTTACATCATCTGCTTCCATTAAAGAATTCGCAACATTGAATTGTAAGCCGTTTTAATGTCCTCATAAATCTCCATGGATTTAGCTACATACATTAGATTCAAATCATTTCCTCTCATCTCAAGCCCTTCTCCAAATCTTCCACTTTTCATATTATCTGCATTCATAAGTCTGAGTGTTTTTACATGATTCTCTGATCCAACTATATTATGACACATATAACGATATAGCGGTAATGATATGGCTTTCGTGTCTGTTTCTGAAATACATGAATAGATAAAATATTAAGCGTAAGGAAATAACAAATAATCTTCGCCATATATTTGTTAACTACAATTGCAATTAACTTCAATGAGATGTTGCGATGACAGTTTTTCTTAAATAGGTATCAAAGGTACTTAAAAACGGACGAGATTGTGCAATGACTCTGTTGATTGTATTAACATAATTGCTTTTAAACCTTTCAATAGTGATGAAAATGATACCAAAGTGATAGCCATACTCCCAAGTCGAAGATAAAACACCAAGAAAAAATATGTCTTTTTTTTTAAATTGTAGAAGTCGAAAACAATTAGAACATTTCTTAGTGAAATGTATGTCTTAATTCTCTTACCTGCCATTTTCTCTGGTCTGTTTATCTTTAATGGCATTATGTCGGAGTATAGATTTTATGATATTTTCTTTGTCCGCATAAAAAACCCCACAAGATATCATTTTCCTTGTGAGAATTTCCTAATTTAGAAAATATAGATTAGTATTGACAATGTTTAATTTTCAGTATTATAGTTTGGATTGCATTGATTGTTGGTTATTACGAGACGGATGTCAAGTTGGTTCAATATTCAACATTCAACAATCAACATTCAATTTTTTTTTTTTCTTGTATCCATTTTTATCATTTAACATTCGTTTTCAACATTCGATTTTCAACTTTCAACATTCGTTTTCAACTTTCAACATTCGTTTTCAACATTCAACATTCGTTTTCAACATTCGATTTTCAACTTTCAACATTCGATTTCAATATTCAACATTCGTTTTCAACATTCAACATTCGTTTTCAACATTCGATTTTCAACTTTCAACATTCGTTTTCAACATTCAACATTCGTTTTCAACATTCGATTTTCAACTTTCAACATTCGTTTTTAACATTCAACATTCGTTTTCAACATTCGATTTTCAACTTTCAACATTCGATTTTCAACTTTCAACATTCGTTTTCAACATTTAACATTCGTTTTTAACATTCAACATTCGTTTTCAACATTCGATTTTCAAATTTCAACATTCGTTTTCAACATTCAATATTCGTTTTCAATATTCGATTTCAACTTTCAACATTCGTTTTCAACATTCAACATTCCTTTTCAACATTCAACATTCGTTTTCAACATTCTATTTTCAAATTTCAACATTCGTTTTCAACATTCAACATTCGTTTTCAACATTCGTTTTCAACATTCAACATTCGTTTTCAACATTCGTTTTCAACATTCGTTTTCAACATTCGATTTTCAACATTCAACATTCGTTTTCAACATTCAACATTCGTTTTCAACATTCAACATTCGTTTTCAACATTCGGTTTTCATCTTTCAACATTCGTTTCAACGTTCAACATTCGTTTTCAACATTCCATTTTCAACTTTCAACATTCGTTTTTCCATATTCAACATTCGTTTTCCACATTCACCATACGTTTTCAGATTTCAACATTCGATTTTCAACTTTCAACATTCGTTTTCAACATTCAACATTCATTTTCAATATTCAACATTCGTTTTCAACATTCAACATTCGTTTTCAACATTCAACATTCATTTTCAACTTTCAACATTCGTTTTCAATATTCAATATTCGTTTTTAATATTCAAAAATACCAGTCATTTTCAGAATATTTGAAAGAAATCATAATCCTGTGACAATGCAATAAAATTTAGAAAGGAAAGGGGGAATGTGTCAAAGCAACAACAACCCGACCATAGAGCAGAAAACAACCGAAGGCCACCAATGGGTCTTCAATGTAGCGAGAAACTCCCGTACCCGTAGGCGTCCTTCAGCTGGCCCCTTACACAATATGTATACTATGCAAACTTTCATGCTGCATGTGTATAAGCATCCTTGAAACTGTAGTAGAAGATAGCTTGACAAACTATGTATCCTAGCCCGGACTGAAGAGGGACAGACGGACGGACGCAACAGGGTAAATTAGTATGTCCAACAACATTCATGGAGGAGAGGAATAACAAGGACAATTTATTCTTGCAGAAGCAAGTTAAGATGTTTTAGATCTGAAACGTTTTGTTTTAAAGAAACGTGTAGTCATGTATACTCGTGTATAACAGAGTAAAATGTAGAAAATCGTCGAATTCGACCAAATAGTACAATGTAATAAGGTATTGGTCAAATTTGTCTGAGATCCAATATAATATTAGTCGTTTTGATTGGGAAGCAAATTCGTCAGTTCATCAATTCGATCGCTTCTCGACAAATTCATGACCTCTTCGAGTTACTTGCTTCTCGAAACTTCCTAGAACTTTTTATATGACTGCAAACAATTATAGTCGAATATTGTTATTACGTCGTCGTCGTCGTCGTCGTCCGGACACTTGGTTTCCGGACAATATCTTTTGTTTAAATGAATGGGTCTCTTTGAAATTAAAACACAAGGTTTGCAACCACAAAAGGAAGGTTGTGGTCGATTTTAGGGATTATAGTTCTAAAAGTTAAGGAATTAGGGCCCGAAAAGGGTCAAAATTAGCATTTTTCTAGTTTCCAGACAATAACTTGTGTGTTAGTGAATAGGTCTTTCTGAAATTGTACCACAAGGTTGCATATCACAAAGGGGAGGCTTGGATTAAGTTTAGGGGCCTAAAGGTTCAGAAATTAAGGGCTTAAAAGGGGCAAGAATCAAACAATTTGCCATTTTTTCCAGACAATAATTTGTAAAGTGTATGGATCCCTCTAAAATTATAATACAAGGTATCCAAGCACAAAGTGAAGGTTGGGAATGAATTTTGGGGGTAATTTCCGTTCAGGAATTAGGGGACAAAAAAGGAGCCAAATCAGGCATTTTTCTAGTTCTTAGACCATTACTTGAAGTCAAGTGTATGGATCTCTCTAAAATTGTACAGCAAGGTACCATGCAACAAAGGGGAAAACTGGCATTAAATGTGTGGGTTATTACTAAAATGGGGTTAGAATAAATGGGGGTAGGAGGGTGTGTATTTTTTTTCATAATTTTTTTTTCTTAATTTTTTTCCATTTTTCCATTGATTTATATTTCTAACATGTATATGTATATTGAAGCAAAAAATACTGATGTGACAGGAGATACACACCAAACATGATGTGTAAATTATTATATAAAGTATTGTGCAATAGCGGGAAATCTTTAATTGCATAGTATTGCGCTATCGGACAATATTGCTCATTAGCAAGAAATCTCAACTGCACGTTATTGCGCAATAGCAAGAAATCTTTAATTTCACAGTATTGTGCTATAATATTACATCAAAGCAAGATATCTTCATTTGCACAGTATTGCACAATAGCAGTAAATCTTCAATTGAAAATGAATACAAATATTTCAACCTATTTCTTTTTAAGATCTTTCACAACATTCATTTTGTGAAGGACTCTTATATTATGTCAAAAATTTATCACAATTCAAATGTCTTATCCTAAGTGCACATAACCACTAAAAAAGTACAAATCAAAAAGCGTAAATGTCCATAGACGGACAAACTTTATAGTCAGAAAGCAATATTTCTTCAACCAATTGATATACTTGAACTAGTTGAAGTATGCTATCAAATAATAAGAACGGACATTAATGATTTCATATTGTTTTTCAAATTCATTTCAATGACTAAGTAAGTAGATTCCAAAAATAAAACTACTGTAAATTCAGTAGTTATTGCGTGCATTTATTATTGCGATTTTGTCATTTTAGACTAAAATGCGATTTCATTTTTTTGGGGGGGGATATTAGAAAAAATGCAAGTTACATTATTGCATTTTTCGCAAAAATAAAAACATTGCAATAATTACTGAATTTACAGTACCTACAGTAGCGTAACTTTTTGAAAGAAAAAGTAAATATGTATCTGTAATGCTTAATGTATCTCTCCTGGATATATGTATGCATGTGTACGCATTTGTTTTTAAACTAGAGTCAGAAACCTGTAATTCAGAGGTTGTCAATTGTTTATGTGTTACATAAAATTGAGAATGGCAATGGGGAATGTGTCAAAAAGATAACAACCCGACCAAAGAGCAGACAACAGCCAAAGTCCACTAATGGGTCTTAACTGCAGCGAGAAACTCTCTCACCCGATAGCATTCTTTAGTTGGCCAAACACAAAAATGTATACTAGTTCAGTGATAATGGACGACATACTATACTCCAAAATATACACAAGAAACTAAAATTAAAAAGCGTACAAGGCTAATAAAGGCCGGAGACTCCCGACTTGGGACAGTTGGCGGGGTAAAACATGTTTTTTTTTTAGATCTCAACTCCTCATCTTTACCTCTAGCCAATATAGAAAAAACTAACACACAACAATACATATTTGCTTTTCGTTTATCATTTTCTACATACATTTATAAGGTTAGTTTTTCTCACTTGAACTTTTTTACATTTGTCATTTTGCGATTTCTTTCTTTGTAGCCCCCTCCCCCCCTGAAAATCAAATGGTTGCTGCCTTACGTGCTACTGTATGATATGGTACAAAAATCAACCTACAAAATTGATACGTTTTGGCCCCAGATGACTTTTTAAATGTCAGTTTTAACTCATCGGGTACCTATATATATATATTTTTTTTTAGTAAACATTAGTAAACATTAATGTAAAATCTAAGCAATTTCTGTTATTTAGTTCTTTTTTATTCCGATATTACCTCTATTTCTCAGAGCTATTACATGTATTAGTTCAACAGAAAAAAAGTACCTTAGAAATTAAACATGCATGCTTCGGCCTTCGAATGCAGATTACGAGCTTCAATGAACGAAGACTCCAGTTTTTTATTCTATTTTTCTATTAAATATAATTATGATAAAATTCATGAATAGAAAAATAGAAATCCTATTTATTAATAAATGGATTTTGTTCTGTTTTACATACTTTCCGTAGATACTTTTTGTGTGATGATCTCCCTTTATCAACACAACTCGTGTACGCTCGCTTGAGAACTTTGGATCATTTTTTGTCATATAATTGTCCACCACACTGTCAGTTATGCTATTTTTGTATTATTATGTAAATTTTGATATGTACCATTAGTTCCATAATGATTTCTATGACGATGTGAAGTAATTTCTAGCAAAAGCCATTATTGCAATTATCAGATTTTGATTGTCTTACATTGTATCCTTTTTGGGGCATTTAAGAAAGTTAAATACAATTTATAGTAGTCCATTCCCCTTTTTGTGTAAGTATTTGGCTCGTATCGTCCTTTAAAATTTGTATTTATTGAATACATATTATGTTTGTAAAATTACTTAAGTTTTTTTTTTTTTTTTTGTCTTTTGTAGTTTTGACTTTTTGACTTTCAATAAAGATATGTTTGGAGAACTTTGTGCTTTTTCATTGCATGTTGGATTCAACCGGTTAAACTATTGAGTGTCACCCCCGTGATCGGACAGAACAGATTGATACCCTCTTTAAGTTGGGAAATTACCAATCTAATATAGTGCAATCGAACGTGCATGATCATAATGTCCAGTTTGAATTGTAATTTAGCCGATTTGGTTCTATTCTCAATCATAATTTGTATAATTAATTCAAATTTACGAAGGACGGACAAATAGATTAATATTGTTATAAAGCACTTAGTCGTTGTGGTACTATAAGATTGTCGGATCTAATGGATTAAATGAACTATCATAGCCCTATTCACAAAAAGAAAAGTGGTTTATTATATTAGTTATTGACCCAGCAAATGTCTTTTTCGGTAAGATTTCCCTCAAGATCATATTACGTTTCATGATACATGACCACCGTTAGTATGTATAAAAAAGAAGATGTGGTAAGACTGTCAATGAGACAACTCTCCACAAGAGACCAAATGACACAGAAATTAACAACTATAGGTCACCGTACTACCTTCAACGATGAGCAAAGTCCACACATCATAGTCAACTATAAAAGGTCCCGAAATGAAAAATGTAAAAAAAAAAATCAAACGAGAAAACTTACGGCTTATTTATCTATATTAAAAATGAACGAAAAAAATGGTAATAAATCAACAAACGACAACCACTGAATTACAGACCACTGACTTGGGACAGACACATACATACAGAATGTGGCGGTGTTAAACATTTAAGCGGGACCCCAACCATCACCCTAATCTGGAACATTTGTAAAAGTTGAAAATCGAATGTTGAACACGAATGTTTAATATTGAAAACGAATGTTGAATGTTGAAAAAGAATGTTGACAGTTGAAAATCGAATGTTGAAAACGAATGTTGAATGTTGAAAACGAATGTTGAAAGTTGAAAATCGAATGTTGAAAATCGAATTTTGAATGTTGAAAACGAATGTTGAAAGTTGAAAATCGAGTGTTGAAAACGAATGTTGAATGTTGAAAACGAATGTTAATGTTGAAAACGAATGTTGAAAGTTGAAAATCGAATGTTGAAAACGAATGTTGAATGTTGAAAACGAATGTTGAAAGTTTAAAATCGAATATTGAAAACGAATATTGAATGTTGAAAACGAATGTTGAAATTTTAAAATCGAATGTTGAAAACGAATGTTGAATGTTGAAAACGAATGTTGAAAGTTGAAAATCGAATGTTGAAAACGAATGTTGAAAACGAATGTTGAATGTTGAAAACGAATGTTGAAAGTTGAAAAAAGAATGTTGAAAACCAATGTTGAATGTTGCAAAACGAATGTTGAATATTGAAAACGAATATTGAATGTTGAAAACGAATGTTGAAATTTGAAAATCGAATGTTGAAAACGAATGTTGAATGTTGAAAACGAATGTTGAAAGATGAAAATCGAATGTTAAAACCGAATGTCGAATGTTGAAAACGAATGTTGAATGTTGAAAACGAATGTTGAAAGTTGAAAATCGTATGTTGAAAACGAATGATAAAACAAATAATAAAAGTTGAAAATCGAATGTTGAAAACGAATATTGAATGTTGAAAACGAATGTTGAAATTTGAAAATTGAATGTTGAAAACGAATGTTCAATGTTGAAAACGAATGTTGAAAGTTGAAAATCGAATGTTAAAAACGAATGTTGAAAGTTGAAAATAGAATGTTGAAAACGAATGTTGAATGTTGAAAACGAATGTTGAAAGTTGAAAATCGAATATTGAAAACGAATATTGAATATTGAAAACGAATGTTGAATGTTGAAAATCGAATGTTGAAAACGAATCTTGAATGTTGAAAACGAATGTTGAAAGTTGAAAATCGAATGTTGAAAACGAATGTTAAAAACGAATGTTGAAAACGAATGTTGAAAACGAATGTTGAAAACCAATGTTGAAAACGAATGTTGAAAGTTAAAAATCGAATGTTGGAAACGAATGTTGAATGTTGAAAACGAATGTTGAAAACGAATGTTGAAAACGAATGTCGAATATTGAAAAAGAATGTTGAATGTTGAAAACGAATGTTGAAAGTTGAAAATCGAAGGTTGAAAAAGAATGGTGAATGTTGAAAATGAATGTCGAAAGTATGTTGAATGTTGAAAACGAATGTTGAATGTTGAAAACGAATGTTAAAAGTTGAAAATCGAATGTTTAAAACGAATGTTGAATGTTGAAAACGAATGTTGAAAGTTGAAAATCGAATATTGAAAACGAATGTTGAATGTTGAAAATCGAATATTGAAAACGAATGTTGAATGTTGAAAACGAATGTTGAATGTTGAAAACGAATGTTGAAAGTTGAAAATCGAATATTGAAAACGAATGTTGAATGTTGAAAACGAATGTTGAATGTTGAAAACGAATGTTGAAAGTTGAAATTCGAATATTGAAAACGAATGTTGAAAGTTGAAAATCGAATATTGAAAACGAATGTTGAATGCTAAAAACGAATGTTGAAAGTTGAAAATCGAATGTTGAAAACGAATGTTGAAAGTTGAAAATCGAATGTTGAAAACGAGTGTTGAATGTTGAAAACGAATGTTGAAAGTTGAAAATCGAATGTTGAAAACGAGTGTTGAATGTTGAAAACGAATGTTGAAAGTTAAAAATCGAATGTCGAAAACAAATGTTGAATGTTGAAATGGATGCAAAAAAAAATTAAAAAAAATTGAATGTTGAAAGTTGAAAATCGAATGTTGAAAACGAATGTTGAATATTAAAATAGAATGTTGAATGTTGAAAATGGTTACAAGAAAAAAAAAAAAAAAAAAAAAAATTGAATGTTGAATGTTGAATGTTGAATATTGAACCAACTTGACATCCGTTATTACGAGAGGAGATCTAGTATTAACCATTCCTGTTTTCTACAATTTGAAAAGTAATATGAGTTAAAGTCATAAAAGACTGAGAAAATAAAAAATAAATGAACTGTGGAAAAATGAATAAAGTGGTATTCAGTTTTTTAATTGGTTTCTTGACCATTCATTCCTAGTAATGCATACATATTTGCTTTAATGTAGATTGGTTCTACATTGTTTTCCTAATGACAGAAAAATTGAAATATATCAATCTTTCAATCGATAGATATACTAATAACTCGTAATCTGTTTTATTATGATTACAGAATGATTGTACCGATAAGTCATAATCATATATAAATGTCTTTAAACTGACTTGATTTTAAAGACTATTCATTCTACTTCAAACTTTATTTCAAACTTAAGAAAATCTGTATAATGCTGTTTACATCAGCCATATATTGTCAAGCATACTCTCTTGCAGACAAAAAGACTGTAAACAAGTTTTAATGGATACAAATGTGCATGATTGATGAAAGAAATGCTATGGTGAATTGATGCAAGTTGATTTAAGTACATTTTCAGAGACGTATTTCATGTGGGATTTACATATAATTTGTCCTGTGATAATTGAACACGTCTGTCAATTGTTCATTCAGTAAAACAAAATTGGGATTTTCAGTTTGAGATATTTTCCTCTATAAATGTTGTAAATAAATACTAGTTATATTCAAAAGTTATTTGCGGAAACACAGAGTGTTTTTCTTAATATTAATTTTGTTGATTGTAGTTGCATTTGGTCATGTTGGTAATGACAAAGTATCCGTGTGTAATAATTTTAAACGTCCTGTTTCAGTTCTTAATGATTTAAATAATTTGGATCAGTTTTGTACACTCATGTTTGTAGTTTGTAATCTAGGAATGGAATATGTTTAGGAAAAATCAGCAATTTATCAAAAACTAAAGATATTAACTTCATTCTAGTTTTCATTATAACTTTTGAACAGAAAACTGAGTTACGGTTTATTCAAATAACCAACCTTATACATAACCACACTTTAGTTTAATATATACAATCATTTAAAGTCTAAACAGTTTGACAGTTTGGAAAATCGAACGGCATGCATAAGATTTGTGTATGTGAAACCCATCTAATAACCTCATTAAATAGATTAATTTATAAAATCTGAAAATTTTCAGGTTATTAAACAGTTTAATTAAAATGCTTAACTAGTATACATATCGGTCTGTTTGACCTTGTTGATAAATATTCTGTATCAACTTCACAAAATATACACGATGGACTTATATAATCTGATTACTGACGTTGTTTATAATCTTTGTAGGTTGTTAAAGTATTATTTTATTTGTCTTAATGACTATTACTTTTACTGTTTAGTCTATTTTGGTGGTATCCATTTGACGTGGCTATCTACCTATACAGAACGTTACTTCGAATTTTATATCGAAATTTACAAACATCTGTATGATACTATCTACATCATCAATATATAGTCTTACATACTTTTGAGCTGGAGACAAAATAAAAAACAAAAAAAACAAAAAGAGGAAAAAAAGTTGTAACTGTGCATGTTTGGTAAATACAATTGACAAGTGAACAAAAATGGTAAGTTACGAGCTGATTCAAGTACATTTTGAAAGAAATATTCCATTTGGGAGTTTAATATAATTTATCCTGTGATCATTTATCACGTCCGTTCATTGTTTAAGAGAGGACAATGGAATTTTCCTTTATAGATGCATTTTCATTTATTGATGTTATAAATTATATACTAGTCGTATTGAATTATTGCAATTCAAAAAAAATTTGCGAAAACACAAAATGTTTTTTCAATATTGATTGTGTCGATTGCAGTTACATTTGGTGATGTTGGTAATAGCAAAGTATCCGTGTGACAAACTTTTCAACGTCTCGTTTCAGTTCTTAATGATTTAAATAGTTTTTATCAGTTTTGTTCACACATGTGTGTAGTTTGTAATCTACAAAAGGAATATATTTAGAAAAAAAACATTCTACCTCTAAATAAAGATTTGGACTTCCGTTTTTTTGTCTAGTTTTAATTTTACGTTTGAACAGAAAACTAAGTTACGATTAACTCAAACAAAGAAGCTTATACCTAATCAAACTTTAGTTTAATATATACTAACCCCTTTAAATGCTAAACAGTTTGACGGTTTTGAAAATTGAGAGTCATGAATAAGATGTGTCTCTGTTAATCCATTTAAATACCTCGTTGAATAAATTATTTTTACAAAATCTGACACAATTATTTTACCAGTGTAATTAAAATGGCTTGTCAGTATACATATTGGTTAGATATAAGAATATGCGGTAAGAGTGCCTTGGGACAACACTCAAAGCAAGCTACTAAGAGCCACCCCCACCACTCCCAAACAAAATGACTGGTGTAAAACCATTCAAACAGGAAAACCAACTATCTAATCTATATAGAAAAAACGAGAAACATTGTTGAATTATATCAACAAACGACAACCACTGAACATCACGTTCCTGCATTATTGGTCTGTTTATCAGATTTTTATTCTTAATGTCATTGAAAACTGTTGGATGTCGAAATCCGGATTTGGTGTACAAAAAAAATATTAACACCTTATGTTTGTGGCATAACATCGTGGCCACAAGTTAATTGTTTTCTGTTTAGTATTAAATTTATATAAAGATCCATTTTGTTACATCTTGTGATTAATTTTATTTGGAAATCGCCAATGGCAGTCAGCAGGGTTAAAGAAAATCAGTTGTTCGACCTGTTAGTCAAATGCGTTTTGTTTTAATATACTTCTTCACTTTTTTGGTCTTTTGGAAAATGTTGTTTGTGCTGTTTTTAGACCCTTCTACAACGAAATTTGTTTTACATGCACACGTATAAAAATTGCAGTTTTATCCAACGCAATCATAGGTTTAAACGTAGTTTTCATTTTAGATTCGTATACATAAATATACAGCTACAGTGCAGGCGATTAGGTGTCACGATATCTCAGTAGCATGGGTTCGGATCCCGGCGAGGGAAGAACAAACAATTTGCAAAAGCAAATTTACAGATCTAACATTGTTGGGTTGATGTTTAGACGAGTTGTATAAACATAATGTACACAGCCATGTATCAACATCATTGCTGATGATCCGATGGATAAATCTGTTGTAGAGTTGTCACTGACTCAGACGTACTTATAAATATAATCATTTTCTGTGACTGTATCTTGCATTAATTTGTAGGATCCTTTACTATAGAAAATTTAGCTGATCTGTAACAATAACATCTCCATGCCTAATATATCATGTACTGTAGTACGACGCTAGATTACAACTGACGAGGACAGGTAACACACGGCCACTGAAAGATTTATTATTGTGAAGCCCCGACGGTCGTGTGGTCTAGCGGGACGGCTACAGTGCAGGTGATTAGGTGTCACGATATCTCAGTAGCATGGGTTCGAATCCCGGCGAGGGAAGAACAAACAAATTATAGAAAGCAAATTTACAGATCTAACATTGTTGGGTTGATGTTTAGACGAGTTGTAGATATATGTGTACAACATAAACATGAACGATAAACAGATATGAAACACAACTAACGACAACCAGTGAATTAAAGGTTTCAGACTTGAGATAGGCCCATGCATACTTTGTATTGTGTTCTGTTATGTTGTGTTGCTTTGTTGGGGATAATGAACCGTATTAAATAACCATTTATAAGCATGCAGATAATGTTCATCAACTGCTTTATTATATGCCAAACTATAAACAAATAAATGAAATAATTGAAAAAAAAGAAAATCTAGCAACTAAAAATGGTCATAAGAGTACTCCATTGTACCAATTTTATTCTGCTCAGCTCCACAACTATCGTATGATGATTGTTTAATGTGTACAGAACATATAAGTGACGTCATAATGTGTAACAAAAGTTCTCAAAATAACTGGCGTCAAACGTAAAAGTGTTAATGAAGGGTATCAATGAACAGTTTGGAAAAAATATTAAAAATTAATCTCATAAATTTTATCCTCTCCTTTTCCTTTCTTTCTTGCAAGTCAAGCTTACTTTTTGTGTTATATGTGTGCGTATGTAAAATACATCCTACATGTTTCATATCTACAAGTTAAAATAGTAAAATAAAATTTCTGTTTTTATGTATCCATGGCAAAAATCTGCATTTTTTTGTTATAACATATTGCAAAAAAGGAGAAAGGGGCAGTTGTTACATATCCCCCCCCAAAAAAAAGAATAGCCAGAAGTAGAATTTAAATTGCTTGAAGTGGTACCAGTTCTGAAACTGTTTACATATATCTATCAAGAAAATCAATTCAAATTGTGTCTTTCGTCTCATTTTTTTGTAAAATTACGTCAAAAACTTTGTGTAGACAAAAATGTGTGTAAACACTACGTTAACTTCTGTAAAATGGACGGACTTATGTATAACCATATTTAATCATTTTACCCTCCTGTGCTTATTGATCAATTTCTCTATATTCATCATTAATAATGCAGCTTAGAAATGTGATTTGCACAATATATGGGGAGAAATTACTAACGATGTAATAATACGTCAGCAGATTTAGGCAAACTGCATCTCATATGACAACAAAGAGTTAACTGTCTAAAACAGGAGAAAATGTTCACAATAGGACAATTAATAGGGCGGCAAAATTTAGGAAGGAAGAAAATACCAAAGAAACCTAAAATAAATAAAAACAAAGACAAAGACATTTGAATTGTTTTCTTGTGAAGATCAACAACTTAAGTTAACTTTGAAAAAAAACATGGGTACAATATACTTAAAACTGTACTTACTTAAATGTCCATATACGAAGATAAATGGTATGTTTACATATTAAAGGGAAATTTTAATCAATTGTCAGTATTGTCAGAAATGGAGATCAGATCAAAAGTACTAACAACTTACGAGAATGATTAAGAATCATGTGAAAGGAAAATATAAATAATTATCTGATGTGGGTGTAAAGTAAAGTTAGTTTCGTGCGTTAAGAAATAATATCTTCCTGTTTCGTTTATGTAAAAAAAAAACGAAAACGTAAGCAAAAACAAAGTGTTTGCCACTTTATATCTACAGCAAACAAAAAACAATCGATAAAGCGTGTTAAAATCTACTGGAGATTTTTTTATTTTTTTTCAAAAATGTACTTTACAAAAGCAAAAATGCTTTCTTTGTTATTCGTCTTGGGCGAATATGAATACAAGTATATCTATTATTAGTTTAAGTGAAAGTGAAAATTTCCTGTTAAAAGGAAATTAAAAACTAGATGTATTGTTTAAATATATCTTTTTCCTTGTGTTCATAATATAATATAACATATTGAAAGTTGCCGATAAAAAAGTGTACAAGAAGTTAGCAATGCTCAACAGACCTGATTATAATCCATGTACCAAATACTTGCCTTTATTAACTTCTTCGTTCTAGTTTGTGGTTATCCTGTTTTAAGATTGCATTGTGCGTCTATTCTGTTGTGAGTTATAGTTTTACGACGTGAAGTCTTGTAAAGAAAAGGCCGTATGGTGACCTATAATGTTAAATTCTGCGTCATTTGGTCGATTTTTGACAGGTGTCTCATTGGCAATCATATCACATCTTCTGTTTAAATATACGTTGAGCGTGGTTTATATATCTATGTTAGGATTTCAATATCAATTGGGTGTTGTTGGCTTTCGTGGTTTTTGCTACCTTTCAGTATATTTTTTGGTAATTCTTGTGTACCTGTTTATGTATTATAAGCTCTACAATTTACTATTTTCTTTATATGTGCCAACCTTATAAAAATATCTGCTTTTATTGCTTGGTAACATTTATTTGTTCTTTAATCTCAACTGCAATCAGAAACTAAAGTTGTTAATTCTGCATGATCTTTAAATGATAAACTAGTATAGAACATAACGTTTATATAATTTACGTTTTCTAAGAATGTATTTATTTATATATGATCATTAATTGTCTGTGTTTAAGTTAATGTAGAGGTTAAATATAAACTTTATGACACTTTAACATTTCTAAAATTTTCCTTATGAATCAAACACAAAATACTACGAAATTGCTTTTTCTCGATAATTGAAATTGAAACACATTTTTCTGTCCGCCTTTTTCTGGTCATGATGTTGTCTGTGGTTTTGTTTTCCTACTACTTTAAATTTCTTCTATTGTATTTTAGTATCTTGGATTTGCTTTTAGATGTGAGACACAGTATTTTCTAATCAAAATACTTTACTACAAAATGTATTCATAAAAATGTTAATGTGTAAAATATCTTTTGTGTAAATCCCAGACTCATATCAATTATTTGTGAGCTTGGTCAAATATTCCGAGGCCAACATTTTATGACATCCATGAAACACCACAATTGACCTTTTGTCATTACGTATACAGATTCAAATCAATATTATAAAATTAAAGATTCTATTAAGCAGTTATACTACATAAAAGAGGGACGAAATATACCAAAGGGACAGTCAAACTCATAAATCTAAAACAAACTGACAACGCCATGGCTAAAAATGAAAGAGACAAACAGAAAAACAATAGTACACATGACACAACATAGAAAACTAATGAATAAACAACATGAACCCCACCAAAAACTAGGGGTGACCTCAGGTGCTCCGGAAGGGTAAGCATATCCTACTCAACATGTGGCACCCGTCGTGTTGCTTATGTGATTACAAATCCGGTAAATAGTCTAATTCGGTAGGTCACATTAATGAAAGGGAAGGGGATTGTAGTTACGACGTAAGGAAAATATCCGATATCATTTGTGAAACGGTTATTCCATAACGGTCAACCAACTCGTGATGGCGTCCGTAAAATTTACGAAGGGATGATTTCAACTTGATCATTTGGACTCTTGGTTTAATATCTTCCTTGTGAGCAGCAACCCTTTATCAAGAAAATCATGATAGGAAATGCAAGCACGAGAATATCGTATCAATTGCATAACTGACTACCAAAGTGTGGCCTTTTATCAATGCATAATGAGCTATGTATTTTGATACCTTAAACAACTTAAGTGTGTGTATCTTTTTAACTTAACGTTGACTTAATATAATTATACTTCAAACAAAGAATCGTTTACCTTTAAAAAAAATTTTGTTTTGTTTGGTTGTGGGTATACTTTTTGAAACGGTTTTTGAAAAAAAATATATTACATGTAAATGAGCATCAGTGGGTAATAAGATTATCGATTGTTGTGAATTGCATTATGGATGTCTCTTACATGTATATCTACTTAACGGAAAATGTGTAAATTGTTGGTAGTTTGATCCATTCTTTTAATCATTTTCTAAAATTAAATATTCAAGACACCTTTTCCGTCTATTGTACCTCAACCTTCTTTCTATTTCCGTTTATTGTTAAATTATGGTTTAACCTTTGACTGCTACTTATAACAATACGCCTACATGATAAACTTATCCAATGAAAAAGTATGATTGACATACAGCCATAAGTAATGTGTAGGTGGTATTTTGATATTTAAATAGAATAGCAAACAATTACAGTTAGAAACGAGAACACAGATTGCCACGTTAACGGTAACAGATCAATTATGATGACAGGTATGTTATATACTGATGTTGTTAATTCTGTATGATCCTTAAATGATAAACTTGTTTACAACATAACGTTTACATAATTTTCTAAGAATGTCTTTATTTATATATGATCATTAATTTTATGTGTACACGTTAAAATTCATTTTGATGACACTTTTAGATTTCGAAAACTTTCTTTTTGAATTTTAAAACAAAAGAAGATCGTACTAAAAATACATATATAAATAGTCTGTTAACTGTATAGCTAAAAAAATGTTAGTTGCGAGAAAGCATTTTCAAATAAAATAATTGCCCTTTAAATGTACTTTAAAGGTCAACTTCTAAGTACAATTATTCTTATTTTTCTAGTAAGAATCAAAGGTATACTCTCTTGCAATGTTTTATGTTAATTTCAACATAGGAAGATATCGTATTTGACACATTTTGTTTTACCTCTCTAATGCTCGGTATAGCTATATGGACAACAAAATGCTTACCGTAGTTAAGAGGTTACCTTCAAAATTAAGCATTGCATGAACATGAATTCGGTATTGAAGGAGGTTCGAGGGTACAAAAACATAAGCAAAAATTTGAACATTTTTTTTTCATTACAAACTTTATTTATCACACTACCAGTTGTTACGTTATGATATCGTACAAAAATTAACCAAAAAAAACCGTTGTGGCCCCAGATGACTTTAACAATATTTATATTTTTGAAAAAGCTCCAAATTATATCCCTTTTGGTGAAAAAATGCCAAAAATATCTTTTTTAATTCATCAATGACCTACATTTTTTATTATCATTTTCAAATAAGCTGTACTTGGCACTAGCTTCGAGAGATATAATAAATATGATATAATTTATTTTTTGCTCAATCATTAATCAATTGCAAATAGTGAAATAAAAATTAGCTTTTAGAAGCCTGTATGGTTCAATATTGTCAAAATCAGCTTTAAAAACATTGATTGTGAATTATTCACTTACGAGTGAATAAGTTGACCTCATTGAATCCATATACATTTGAACTTCAAGTTTACCCCTTGACTTGAGATTGATAACACGTGTCACTGAATTGTATGTCTAAAGTTATTTTAAGAAAAAGAATGTCAACATTGAAAGTGAAACAAAGGTAAATTATTTGATTGACTGATTCGATCTACAAAAAATCATTCTTATACAAGTAAAAAAGATGATAAACATTTAATTTTCATCTATGATATGAAATTAAATAGACCTAGAATAATCCAATAGCACGAGTTTCCTTAATCTATCAATATCTATAATTTATGTTTACATCACTTAAAAATGGTCATCGGATGACTTTAGAGGTCAACTCGATAATTAATTAGATGGCGTATAGACTAAAAAACACACGAAACGAAGCTAAGAATGTTCATGCCCGTCTCCTATTTATTGTTTATTTCAGACATTTAATAGTTTGGATAAATGTTTTTCATTGTTATAAATCAAATATGAGAATTTGATTTTAATCGGTAAACATGAACTTGACAGCTAGTGACCCTTTAAACTAAACTACTGTAAAATTTAAGCGATTTCTATAATTAAGTTCTTTTTTTATTTCGATGTTACCGTTTTTCTCCTATTTGTTCAACAGAAAAAAGTAACTTAACAAAAATGCATGCTTCTTTCGAAGGCAGATTGTGAGCTTAAATGAAAGGCGACCTAATATTTTTATTTTTTTTACTAAATATACCTGTAGGATAAAGTGTATTCATAGAAAAAAATAGCAAAATCTTACATCTAAAAAAATGATTTTTACCCGCGAGCCACCTTAAATACATCCGAGTGACAGCAATACGAACGCTCCTCCTAAGATTGAGGTACCCTTATTTTTATCCACATTAGTGTCAATATAACGAAATTGTATGCGACTGTCATACATGTGAGAGGTTTATCTAGCTAAAAAACCAGGGGTAATCCACCATTTTCTACATAATGAAATGCATGTACCAAGTCAGGAATATTACAGTTGTTTCCTATTCGTTTGAAATTTTGATTGAGCCATTTGATAAGGAACTGTCATATTTGACATATTGAGATCAGTATTTTTGTTATTTTACTTTTTAATGCAGAATATGAAAATCGCAGGCACAATTTTATTTATATTCCCTTTTATTCCAAACGATAACAATTGCAAATAAAGCAAATATCCAAATAGAATGTTCTGCAAACTAGGTAAATCGGATTAAAGTAATGAACATACGGACAGCCACAAGCTTCATATCCTGGTACGAACACAAAATGAGGTGTTGTATCATATCTTTTACGTGCATCACTCTACCTACACGCAGCATTGAATGTAATGTCTTCTTGGTGTCTCTTTGTATAGAATATACCCCGCGTTGTGTCACGAACGTCAAATCCCATTCCTCGGCATTTGTTTTATTGTCAGACGGGAATAGTTTGATTTTTTTTTATGTTTTTATATAACAACAAGTTGGACTTTATTCTTCTACATTGATTGTAAATCTATAGATCTCATAAACATGTTTAACCCCGCCGCATTTTTACGCCTGTCCCAAGTCAGGAGCCTCTGGCCTTTGTTAGTTTTGTATTATTTTAATTTTAGTTTCTTGTGTACAATTTGGAAGTTAGTATGGCGTTCATTATCACTGAACTAGTATATATTTGTTTAGGGGCCAGATGAAGGACGCCTCCGGGTGCGGGAATTTCTCGCTACATTGGAGACCTGTTCGTGACCTTCTGCTGTTGTTTTTTCTGTGATCGGGTTGTTGTCTCTTTGACACATTCCCCATTTCCATTTTCAATTTTATAATGCATATGATAAGGGCAGATCAGTCAAATGTTTGAAACCCAGATCACTGTATGGTATAAACAGTGTGCATTTGCAATCGAGAACAAATGTTACTCCCTAAAACGACAGTTTTATTACCCAGTCAGCTTTTGTCGAATTTTACAATTTAATTAGTATCACAAATATTCATTGTGAATCGATCATATGATTGATTATAAGATGGTATTTACCTGAAAATATCGGACTATGGGTATCTATTCAAATCGTAACAGAAAGATGTGATTATTTTAAAATAACAAAATGGGTTTAAAAATAACAATGTGAAAAAATTTCAGGCATACGATCTGTGTTGTGCCTTATAATAGCTTCTCACCAACAGAAAAAGAAAATCAGCATTCTTTTGGAGATCCCTTAACTCCGATTGGTACAAAAAATACCCCATGTTTTATAAGAATTTGTTATAGTTATAACTTGACCATGAGTTTTTTTTATCTTGTTTTCCATTGTGGTGCTTGCGATACCCATGTTGGACAATGTAAGGATATGGCATGGTCATACGTTCCTTCTGTGTAAGATATACATGGTCCATGAACTACAAAATCCATATCAGTTAATTGGTCTTGGTTATATAATGTGGTTGAAAAATAATGTTCCTAAATAATAAATAAAATATCTTACATACAGCAATATAAACAACAATAGGCAAACTCATTTTATTAAGGAGGGGGGGGGGTCTGGAAAAAAAGGAAAATTTTAAAAGAAGATATATTTGTGTTACTTGGAGAAAAAAATTATAAAGTGGTGCAAAATGTTTTTGGTGAAAGAGGTGGCGAAAATAAAATTTACCCCGGGGAAACCCTGTATATAAGATATTTTATATATCATAAAGGATATCTTATATATATATATTATATAGGATATCTTATAAAGTTTATGAGATATTTTGAAGTTAGAATAAATAACAAAACGGCTTGCCATACAGGATGACATGTATATATGATTAGAACTCATCGGTATTATCAGTCCGTATTCCGTTATAGTTATCAAATGAGGAAGCAGTGTATCAGTGTAAGATCACCCCGATGGCTGCCGTAAGCATGGAAACAGATAAAATATCAAAAATTCCAACTCTTTCGTTAAAAGCCCAAACTGGTTGAAACTTTATGAAAATGTTACCAAGTATGTTAAGATGTCAAGACAATATTTGGATAGTCCAAAATGGCCGCCGTTGCCATAGTAACAGGAGACAAGTTTAACCTTGACCCTATGGGAAAATGCATAAAATCAGCATTTTCTTAAAGTAGTCAACGCTTCGGTGTTGACATGAATATAAATGTTGTGGTCAATTTTATAAATTTCCTGTTTACAAATCTTCAATTTTTTCGAAAAACCAAGCATTTTCTTATCCCAGGCATAGATAACCTTAGCTGTATTTGGCACAACTTTTAGGAATTTTGAATCCTCAATGCTCTTCAACTTTGTACTTGTTTGGCTTTTTAAATATTTTGATATGAGCGTCACTAATGAGTCTTATGTAGACGAAAAGCGCATCTGGCGTACTAAATTTAAATTACAATCCTGGTACCTTTGATAACTACTTAAAGAGTATTTCACCAAAGTCAATGAAATTGTATTGATATATTACATGCCATGTGGCAATTAGATGTCTGTTTGTTTTGGAATTATCTACTGTAACAATGGAAACAGCAAACATGTCTAAAATGTCAAAATGCTCTCAACTTAATGAAATGATAATTTGCATGTGTAGATGCACTCTGGGTTTAAAATATTGACACATTTGCGCCATCTCTTGGGATGGTATTATAATATATCTTGTTCCTATATCGAATGGGAATGAAAATTACGGGTATTCAAATTTCAATGACATAAATAAATCATTAAGAGTAATCAACATACTCATTCCGTATTCTCTTGTAAATTGATGCATTTTGAAAACATCACTGCGGAAATTACAGTGTAGATGGTTTCATTAGATATGTATTTATCAAAGCGGAATTGAACAATTACTTTTTAATTATTAAGAACATATAAAAAAATCAAATATCATACAAAAAGTACAAAACCAAATAAACGGTAATTTAAAGATAAGAGGAAAATATATACTAACAAGGAATTCAATGATAAAATAATATGTGTCATACCGCTCCGATATCATTTATCTCTTTTAAAAAAAATCATTATAAAAAACGTAAACTATGGACAGTGTAAGTATGAAATTAATGAAATGGATAGAAGATATACCCATGCGCAGTGTACATCGTCTTGTTTTGGACAAATAACAGGCATATTATATTTGAATCCACCAAACGTCAATATAAAAATGACCACATTTAAGTGCAACTGGAAATTGTCTGATAAAAGAAGTTATTACACGGATACAGTATGAACAGAGGCATCAGAAGTTTGTTGCCTAAACTGTTCATAGGAGCACAATATCAGTTCAAAGTACCATTATTACAAAAATGCTGAACACCGAGGAAAATTCAAAACGAAAAGTTTCTAATCAAATGGCCAAATCAAAAGCTCAAATACGTCAAACGAATGAACAACACAAAATGGACAGAATATACTAGAGTAACAGTCGTTTGCTCATATATCAAATCTAAACTGACAACGTTATGCCTAAAAAAAACTGTCATATTGACAACAACCGTCATATTCCTGACTAAGTATAAAAATAGTATATTAAACCTGGTTTTAAAGCAAGCTTAACCTCGTATAAAATAACATTATATTGACAATGATGTGTGAATAAAAATGACAGACAAAAATGTCAAAAAAGGGGTACAGCAGTCAACATTGTATTATTACCTTGATCAGTATATAAACAAACAGATATATCAACACACTTTTAACATGGTACAATTACACAATGACGGGGTGTATAAGTTCAGAGCTACCTCACAAAGAAACAAGGCATATAAACAAACCATATTAGCAGCAATGAAAGACAAAAATACAACAATTATCATAGAACAATTACAAAAAAAAAGGAAGCATGAGTACAGAACCACGTCATATGTAACAAATAAACAAAACAAGCAATATAGACACAGCACATTATCAAACATGTTATTTTGCCTGTAGTTAAAGTCTAGTGGAAAATATGAAATGCATCAAGATATAACCTTGCATACTGCCGTCTACTGATGGAACAACTTTTCACAATAGAATACGGCAGCAATGATTATAAGAAAACATGTTAAAAACAGATCAACATCCATCATTTTAAAACACTTTTCAATTACGTTAAGGAAAAGTCTGATAGACGGACCAATAAGTCAGGAACGTGATTTTCAGTGGTTGTCGTTTGTTGATGTAATTCATCAATGTTTGTCGTTTTTTTATATAGATAAGATTGTTGGTTTTCCTAGTCATTTTAGGGGGATCTTACTGACTTGCTCGGAGTGTTGTGTTAATGGCAGTCTTATCACAAATTCTTATATCTAACCAATATGTATACTTACAAGCCATTTTAATTACACTGGTAAAATGAAATGTGTCAGATTTTTTTAAATAAGTTATTCAATGAGGTATTTAAATGGGTTTACAGAGACAATCTTATTCATGCCTCTCAATTTTCAAAACTGTCAAACAGTTTACCATTTAAAGCAGTTTATATATTAAACTAAAGTGTGATTAGGTATAAACTTCATTGTTTGAGTTAATCGTAACTCAGTTTTCTGTACAAACATGACAAACGTAAATATGAAAACTAGACAACAAAAAGTCCAAATCTTTATTTAGAGGTAGAATGGGGATTTTGTTCTAAACATATTCTTGTTCTAGATTACAAACTACACACATGTGTGAACAAAACTCATCCAAACTATTTAAATCATTAAAAAAACTGAAACGAGACGTTGACAATTTTGCAACATGGATAATTTGCTATTACCAACATCACCAAATGCAACTGCAATCGACAAAATCAATATTGAAAAACATTTTGTGTTTTCGCAAATTATTTTTGAATTGCAAAAATTCAATATGACTAATATATTATTTATAACATCAATAAATGAAAATACATCTATAAGTGAAAATTCCATTTCGATTGTCCTCTCTTGAACAATGAACGGACGTGATAAATGATCACTGGATAAATGATGTTTAACTCCCAAAAAGAATGTTTCTTTGAAAATGTACTTGAATCAGCTCGTATCAATCTATCTAACCATTTTTGTTCACTTGTCAATTGTATTTACCATACATGTACAGTTGTACGGAGCCATTACAACTTCTTTATCCCTCTTTTTTCGTTTTTTCTTTTGTCTCCAGCTCAAAAGTATGGTTGATGATCTATTGCTGATGTAAATGGTATCATACAGATGTTCGTATATTTTGATATAAAATGTAGAGAGCCATGTAAAATGGATACCACTAAAACAGATTAACCAGTAAAAGTAATAGCCATTAAGAGGCCGTGCCAATAAGCACAGGAAAATGCAAAGGAATTCAAATTTGAAATATTAAGGAATACGACGTGATTTGTATCATATAAATAAGACATTCTGGACTAACAGTGATATGATGTATTATGTAATCCTAATATTAAATATCTATACTGTTAATCAAAAAAATAAAATTGGGTAGACTCTTAAGAGAATTATTTTGCTGACGGTTTCAAAAATGTCTTTTTCCCCATTTCTTCTGAGTTTTCTGAAGTGTGCCAGATATGGGGTAAAGACTTGAGATGACCTGGCGTCACCCTACTGCTTATTTACTAACATTATTACACTGTTTTGTTTCATGATTTAACTGTTTATAGATGGAGTATGCCAATTATCAAGTACTGGGGACTAATAAAGGTGGATTCAGGGTTTGAAAAAAAGGGGGAGGGGCTATTTTTTTTTTTGAAATTGGTTTAAAATGTCTGAAAAATTTACCATATTAATGGGCAATTTTAAAAAATACACAATTTTAACCCTGTTTTATTTCACCAACCCTGGTTATGCCCTTCTAATGTAATACTAAGTCATGAATTTTATAAATGATTTTGATTGTTTTAAATATTAAGTTCATTTATTCCAATCTTTCCAATTACAGAGTTGGTCTGATTAGAATTCACTATAATTATTGATCTAACTTCTTTTTCTAATTAACGCACCCACAACATCCTATTAAAATAACCTAAATGTTAATTATTTGCTTCATTTCAACTATGGTCAAGCATCTTTAATTCAAAACCTGTTGATTTTTAAAATCAGTCAATTTACATGGTATTTGCTGGAAGTTTCTGAACCATTTTGGTGCGAAATTTTACACTATTGTTCAAGACTAGTAGGGTTAAGCTTGTAAACAAATTACCCCCTCACCTCACACATAAGGTAAGTGCTTGTCCCAATTCAGGAGCATGTGATTCAGTGGTAGTCATTTGGTTGAGTTAATGTCTCTTTGACATATACCCCATTGTCATACTCCATTTTCAAAGTCTGCCATAAATATTATTTCTTAGTTTATAGTTAAAGCCTAAATAATGCATGGGTTTTCTAATTTATTTGCTTTAACTATTTGTTCATGCTGCTGGTTTTTATCATTGTTAATAGCTTGCTATAAAGTATGGGGTTTGCTCAATGTAGAAGGTTGTAAAAAGACCAATAGTAGACACATCAGCTTTTAGTATTTTGTGAGTATTTGTCTTATTGGCAATTATACCACAACTCCTTATTTGAGCTCATCTAATACACAAAGAAAATCTGTCATTTTACTGACTCTTCTTTCATTTTATAACTGATATATATCCATAGAAGGAATATACCTAAAACTTTAAATTAAACTGCATTAATGTTGTATCTATTGTATTATATTATAAGTATAGAGAGGTAGGGATACAAGGGGTCCTCATTCCGAAATCCCTGGCTTGAAAACAATAAATCATGAGGTCCCAACTTTAAATTAATTTAAATCCCGACATCGCGAAATTAGAAAAAAATATTCCCTCATCCCGAAATGGTAAATCCCGCAATCCCGAGCTTAATCACACCCGAACCCAAACTAGACCCAAAGTCCCGTTGAAGGTCCTATCTCCTCGGGTTTTCCCCCTTCAGGGACGGTTTTGAATACAAGTATTGTTAGGTCAAATTTATTCCAATATCATACATTCTTTTCTATTCCTATGATGTCTCTAATTTCTGATGAATTAGCTCTTAAAAAACTCTGATTAAAATATATTTGCGAAGAATACAAACTTTTCATCAATGCCAACTCGATTGATCAATTTTGCGGGACAAAGTAATGCAGAGAATGATCACCAAATAAATTACAAATATGAAGAAATTGTCAATCATTTATGGAGTCCCTTAAGTGCCATGTAAATAAAATAGATATTTTCTTTTGCCAGAGGTTTAATTAATGCAGACCAGTTTGAAAAATCGTGCCGAATTTATACTCGTGCACAATTTTAAAAAAAAATGCTTCGCCGATAGCAGCCTGATACGACCACTGAGGTAAAACACTGAACAGTTGGTGCATTTTTGGACACACTATTGAAGTTTGATACAGTTTGAATGGATTGTGATCAAGTTTTTGACATAATATAGGTTTCTGACACATAATAAATGTGGCGAAAGATCTTAAAAATTTGAAATAGGCAAAATCCCGCTTACATGTTTGACCCCACCACATTATGTTTGTATGTGCCTGTTCCAACTTAGGAGCCTGTTATTCAGTGGTTGTCGTTTGTTGGTGTGTATCATATTTGTATTTCGTATTTTTTTGTACTTAAATGAGGCCGTTAGTTTTCTCTTTTGAATTGTTTTACATCGTCATTTCGGGGCCTCTTATAGCTGACTATGCAGTATTGGCTTTGCTGATTGTTGAAGGCCGTACAGTGACCTATAGTTGTTAATTTCTGTGTCACTTTGGTCTCTTATGGAGAGCTGTGTCATTGGCAATCATACCACATCTTCTTTCTTTTTTTTAACTTTTATACAAACTATTGTTTAATTTTCAATTAAAGATTTCTTGCTATTGCAAAATACTTTGCGATCAGATATTTTTTGCTTATTGCGCAATACTGTGGAATTGAACAGTTCTTGCTAATGCAACAACTTGTGTAATTGAAGATTTGCTGTTATTTGGCAATTTTACTATGACGCAATTAGGTGCAATTGAAGATTTATTGTGCAATACTGTAAAATTGAAGATTTTTTTCTATTTCGCAATACTGTGTAATTGAAGATTTCTTGATATTGTGCAACATTGTGATATTGCGCAATACTGTGCAATTGAATATTTCTCAACATTGCGCAATACTTTTCAATTTAAGATTTCTGACTATTACGAAAAACTTAATATTTTTATATATATAAATCAGAAATGATCAATGGGAAAAAACAAAAAATAAATAACACCCCCACCCCCCTAAAAAAAATTAACCCTTCTTGGAGTTATTACCCCCAAACTTTCCATTTATAGTATGGTACCTTGTGCTAGAATTACAGAGAATACAATCACTTAAATAAAAGTAGTTGTCAGGAAAATACAAAAAAAAACTTCTTATTGTCCCTTTTTGGTCCCCGATTCTTCTTTACCTGATGGTACCAAAACCCCGAAAATCAATCCCAAGCTTACTATTTTGATATTGAACCATCTGGAAAATTTCATAGAGATCCATTCTCTTAAATCAAAGTTATTGTCCGGAAAGCAAATGTGTCTTCTGACGACGAAGACGGCGACTAAGACGACATCATACCAATATACGATGCCAAAAAATGTTTGCGGTCCTTTAAAAACTAGTGACCACGACTTTTAAACAAAGTTGACTGATTCAATAAGGAGGAGCGCACAAGTTTGAAAGTCGTGCGAAATATTTTTGAAAGTTATGCACACAAATTTTTGAAACTTATGCGCACAATTTAAATTTGTTCGGATGACGTTAGACGTCATGCTCATGTTTTAAAAAGTCGTGTGCATCAGTTTGAAAGTCATGCACACGAATTTTCAAACTGGTGCGCACCTGATTAAATCTACAGCAAACAAAATATTTATATTTACATGGCACCTACGGGGCTCTGTAAAGATTAAATCTCAAAAGTTTAAAAAGATAATAGATCAAATAATAATATTCACTTTAATTTCTATTTGAAATGACAACCCTTCAATAAAGTCAATTGAGTATTTTTGTTGACAATCTTATCTGACAGAGGGAGGTATGATACAAGCCATTATTTAAACCCTGAAATTACAGAAAAAAACATAAATTTTACAAGTCTATCAAAATATGATAACTTTATTGATAAATCAACAGGCTATTAGACATTGAATTTTAGACCAAATTTTTTTTGTTTTTTTGGCCCAGATATTTATTTAGCAGGAGCTATTTTTGTAAAAAATTACAAAGTTTACTAAAAGTGTTGAAAAACTTTCTGCAAAGGCCAATAACTTTTTATGGGTCAATGACAATTAGCAATTGAGCGGCAGTAATTCAACATCAGTTTGTCTATGTAATTTGAAAGGCCATATCTCCTTGCCAATGGCCAATTTTGGTTATGTTGACTTATTTTTAAATATTACTTGTATTATGACTTTATTTTCGAATGCAGAGGGCCGAAAATATTTATGGTCACCCTCTCCTTTAGTATTGAAAAATCAAAGAGAAGTGTTTTTAGGGCATACAATACAGTTTTGATCCCAGATTGAAATTTTGAAATTTGCATGTTTATTAATACCAGTCCTGATTAAATCAAATATGTAATATAATATATACCTTCATGTGCTACTTTTTGAGTAAAATAAGGTCGAAATTTCAGATGTTTGCACAAAATTTGGATTTGTGGACTTAATTTTCCAAATACATAACTTTTTTTATATTTTAAATGATAAACACAAGCTGTTTTTCATTAAATTATCTGTAATTTCTGTTTTATAAAAAAAATATTTAAATTCATGATTTTTTTTAAATAACTCATATCTATCAAATATTCAAGAATGTAGAAAAACGCATTTTTGCTGTTTATTTATTAAATTAAAAAAAAATGCATTGTTGACATTTTCTTGAAACTTGATACAAATAATCTTCATACAAACGTTATGAGTTTGAATGATAAAAATCAGTCGAATTATACATCTTTTCCCGATATTTCCCAGTTTGATGTCGCGAAAACAATATTGTACGTTATCAGCGTCAAATAAATGTTACCTCCCCTGTAACTATATCGTATGCCATTACACTTGGATCTTGGTCCAGTCACAACTTCCCACAAGAACCTATGCAATTTTTCGCGTATTGCTGTTTCAAAGAAAGATTGAATGCATAAAATCATCGAATAAAGTTGATTCTTTTTGAATTATCATGAAATAATATAATTTAATTACGGGTGCCACATGTGGAGCAGGATCAGCATTCTCTTCTGGAGCACCTGAGATCACCCTAAAGATTTTTGTGGGGTTGGGGTTGCTTAATCTTTAATTTCTGTATCGTGTTTTATTAACTATTGCATGTTTGTCATTTTCGTTTAAAGCCATGGCATCGTTAGTTTATTTTTAATTATGAGTTTGAATGTCCCTCTTTTACACCACATATGCTGGTTGCTATGCAATAAGTAGTGTTACATAAGATATTTTTCAATATAAGATCATTATGCACATGATTCATAATTGATCTTTTTATGTTAGTTTAGTTTTTATCAAGTATTTATACCATTAAATTGTACTTGTTATCCATGAATTTAGCGTGGGTATTTTAAAGTATCAATTGGTTACTAGGCATTTATGTCATGAATAAGTGTTGCTAAGGAGAGTTTCGCATATCTTAACGCACAATTTGACTGTTATTGTGTTTTATTTTATCACCAGCAGGCTTCAAGTGACTTATTTTGTACATTTTTGTTAAAAATCATCATTAAATATTTTCAGCCTCAGTAGGTTGCTATACAATAAAGATGGTTGCCATGGAGATTTTATGCATACTTTTCTACTCAATTGAAAACACTTTTATGTGACACTTATTTTGTCAATACAAATTAAATCATACGTGCGTTTTTTTATGATAGTGACCCCTTTTAGGTTTTAGGTGACGAAATTGGTAGTTTTTGTACAAAATTGCTCCCGAAAGAGCATAATGTTGGGTAGCTGCCACCAATAAAAATTCAATAGTCTACACAATTTTATTTTTTCTTTGAATTATATGATAGTCATTCATTTTTGTCAGTACCATATTTTATGTTATATACATCTGGATTTTTTACAATTTTGACCCAAAAATTGCTTATTTTTGTGTAAAATTTATAAACTTGAACCCTTTGATTTTCCTGTTACCATAGCAACCATAAATAAACATTTTTTTAAGAAAAGCTTTTTTTTAGCTTATAATTTTAAGGTTATATAATTAAAATATTTACTTGCAATAACTACTATTCTTTATTCTGATATTATATTTCATGTCGGAATATCCTGTTTTTTTACCTCAAATAGTGTCTCAGATTCACTAGTTTCTATGGTAACCATTATTTACTGTCAAAAAAGTTTTTTTCCTTCACAAATGATCGTTATTGTTTGTCGTATGGACTTTTAAGACTAAGATGTTTATTTTAAGCAAGGTTTGATGATTCTTTATTTTTTTCACTTTCCACCTCAAGCTCTATGCTTATTATAAACATATTCTATTCCTATATTACAAACTACAAACATGAGTGTACAAAACTGATAGAAATTATACAAATCATTCAGAACTGAAACGAAACGTTTACAGTTTTGCCACACGGATTCTTTGTTATAACCCAATGCAACTGAAATCAACAAAATTGATATAAAAAAACACCATGTGTTTCTGCAAATGATTTTTGAATATGACTATTTTTTTAATTTTTATTTATAACATTTATAGATGGAAATACATCTATAGTTGAAAATCCAATTTTTATTTTCCTTTATAAACAACGGACGGACGTGATCAATTATCACAGGACAAATTATATATAAATACTACATGTAGTACGTATTTGCAAATTTACTTGAATCGACTCGCTTCAACTTAACAATGACATTTTTTTCATCAAACATGCACATTTGTTTTACACTTTTTCCCTCCTTTTTTGTCTGCAGCGCCAAAGTAAGCTTGACTATCTATTGCTGATGTAAACAGCATTATACAGATTTTCTTAATTTTAATATATTAAGTTCGAAGTAGAATTTAATAGTCTTTAAAATCAAGTCAGTTTAAAGACATTTATCATTTGTTAATCATTTGTTTATATATGATTATGACTTATCGGTATTATCATTCTGTATTCATTTAATAAAATAGATAACGAGTTATTAGTATATCTTTCGATCGAAAGATTGATATACTTCATTTTTTCCATCACAAGGACAACAATATAGAACCAATCTACAAAAAAGCAAATATGTACGCATTACTAGGAATTAATGGACAAGAAATAACTTAAAAAACTGAATACCACTTTATACATTTTTCCACAGTTCAATTTTTGTTCATTTCTCATTCTTTTATGACTTTAACTCATATTACGTTTTAAATTGCAGAAAAAAGGAATGGTTAAAACTAGATCCCCTATCGTAATACCCAACAACCAATGCACTCTAACACTGAAACTAAATATTATCAATACTCCTCCGGGTGCGGGAATTTCTCGCTACATTGAAGACCTGTTGGTGACCCTCTGCTGTAGTTTTTTATTTGGTTGGGTTGTTGTCTCTTTGACACATTCCCCATTTCCATTCTCAATTTTATAATCTATATTTTTTAAATTACGTCATTCTAACAAGGACAATGTTTTTAATACAACATCCCGACCGAATCACATAAATTGTCCTAAAAACGGATTATGTTTACTATCATACTGTTCCGTTAATTCTGCGCCTATAAGTGTAATCTTCTTCAAATCCTTTTACTTTTATTCTGAGAAATTTTAAATGTCGATCAATCTTCTAGCGGCATTTCTTATTTTCTTATATATAATATCAAACAACAAATAGCAGTCCGACCGCTTACTTACTTACCGAATATACTTGTATATTACACGAGGTACTCAACATACATGTTCGTAAAATAACCATTTGTTGCAAATTTTGATGTTGAATTTCTTCCGCGATAGTTTGTCCCAATATAATTATAGTACATTTAAAATCGGCAAAATGGTATTTAACACGCATACCTTTGCTGTATTTAAAAATTCAAGACTGTCCTCCACAGTGGCCTACCCTAAAAATATATCATCTCTACATGAATTGTCAATGTTAAAAAAAAACTTATTAGAGATACCAGGGTGATATTCTGTATGACAGACATGCGTTTCTTCTACATACAACTGTTAAGTACTACAATCAAAACAGTTTAAAGGCCAAATGAAGTATGAAATTGTAAAGCATGCACGACCAAAACCTCGAAATTAAAATAACCCATATTGTAAATTCATAAAAGAAATTGTAATCAAAAAGTTGAAATAAGTGATATGTCATATGTCTAGATTGGTATTTTTCAAACTTTTTGACAAAATAGTTATTAAAAGGATCAGCTTTGATTTTTAACTACATTGTATAACAACTTATACTTCGGTAAATTATGTACGTTTTATATTAAATTTTGTTATTTTCTCTTGTGCTTGGTAAACATTACGTTTATCCCAGCCCTTCCTGTCCTGTTTAACATACTGGTTTTGTGTTATGTTGTTACACCGCTGTCACATAATGGAGCTAATATATGAATTATCTATAGCAAATGATGTGTACTAGTCACAGGTTAGAGGGACTTGCAGTGCTTGTCACTTATCTCTGTATGTGTTATTCTATTCTTTTTTACTATCTTGCTTAACACAACATTTTGTCAAAACGCTTTCTTTACGATATCAGTATACTAGTATATATGTCGTACTTTAATATTCACATCGTTGTCTTTAAATTTTTGTTGTTGGTTGTTGCTGTATTGACCATCATAGTATAGATCGTAGATTATTATCGATTGTTTTATATATTTGTTTCATATGATACAGAAACTCTTTGTAATTTTTACTCTGCACTACGCAATGGATGCATCATTAGGATCTATGTCGTACTTTTATAGGATGTTGTTTGTCTTTGATTGCTTTTCAGGTTGCTTTTTTTCTTGATGTCTTCAGTTTATCTTCAACCCGGGTGTATCACTATCACTTTGGTATCTCTTACCTCTCTTTTGGAATGGTAAAAAGCAATGTTTTATTGCAATCAACAGTCAGTGCAATATCTCATTCGTATCTAAGTAACCTTGACATGGCAACAATTTATTAAAGCTTAATTGCAATAAAAGTGCTATATATGGAAGAAACCGTATGGTAAAGATTATTTTTCATTCCCCATGACTAAATATCTTATCTATTTCATGATATTTCAGACATAGAATCAAAAACTATATCATTAGCACTGTATCGTTTATATAAAAATCAAGGAAGTTCAGAACTATAACATGTAAATTAGTTGTAGAATTTAATTTTTTCCTTAACATATGTCCATTCCGACAACAAACATTTACAAAGCTTATTGGAATGAGTTAAAAAAACATTAAGGACTGAAAGAGGATGTTTTACGTTTTCCAAAAAGGATACTTTGCTATTACCTTATGCAATTTCAATCGACAAAAAATAATGTAAAAAAACCATGCTGGGTTTCCGTTAATGTTATATGAATAACAGTAAAAGATAGAAATACATCTATAGTTGAAAATCCAATATTCATTGTCCTCTTTGAACAATTGATGGACATGATCAATAATCACAGGACACATTAAATTAGAATCCAAAATGGAATTGTTCTTTAAAAATGTACTTGAATCAACTCGCATGAATTAACCATAGCACTTTTTCAACCTGTCATTTTGTATTCATGTCCCCCATTTATAGCCATAATCTTTTCTGATTATCTCTCTGTCTATTGCCTCCAGCTTAAAAAAGATATAAGAAAATGTGGTATGAGTGCCAGTTAGACAATTCTCTATCCAAGTCAAAAAAATAGTGCAAACCATTTAAGAGCAGTTTGCTATCTTATGCTTATGGTAAATAGTATCGTATTAGATTTGCGTCAGATTTCATTTCAAATTTGAAGAATAATGGATAGTCTTTAAAGAAGATAGTTCAATGACATTTATTTCAGAGTTGACAGTGACATTAAAACATATCGTAGAGGAATACAACAGATAGTTTCTTGTAACGAGTCTTCCATACAATCCACATTTGCATACTCCATGTCTATGAAGTGTACACCACGTACTAAGTGTATACCATTGAACAATATAAAAATAAATAATAAACCCCAATACAAAAAGTACAAATTCTGTTTTTTTTTTTATTTTTGCTAATGTGCTGTGTCTATATACCTTGTCGTGCTTCTTTGAAACATATAACGTGGCTTTGGACTTTTATATCCCGTCATTGTGTTATTGTGCTATTGTAAATTTTGTATTCTTGTCTTTTATTTTTGTCAATGTGCTTTCCTTATTTGTCTTTTTTTACTTATTTGTTACATATATGCTAGTTGTAATAGAGATTCAGATAATAACACAATGTTGTCTGCAGTACGCCTATTAAAGACATTTTTATCTATTATGTCTGTTTGTTTTGCTCACACATCGTTGTCAATATAATAAACTTGATACGATTGTCATATAAGTGAGAGGTTAATATAGCATTAAAACCAGGTTTAATCCACCATTTTCTACATGAAGAAATGCATGTTACAAATCAGAAATATAACAGTTATCAATTCGTTTGGTGTATATGAGCTTTTTGATTTTGTCATTTGATTAGGGACTTTCCGTTTTGAATTTTCCACGGAGTTCATTATTTTTGTGACTTTACTTTTGAAGATAGTTGCATTCTAATAAATAAAATAAGAACAGAGTTTCAATAAACACTTGCATGCTGCCGTCTTCTGATTGAATATATATTCACAATATAATGCAAACTGATGAATAAACGATAACAATGAATATGAGAAAGGTTCAAATAACATTAACAAAAATATCAACATCCTCGAATTTTAAGTAAAAGTCAGAAAAAACAGACCAATAAGTCAGGAACGTGATGGTCAGTGGTTGTTGTTTGTTGATGAAATTTATTTATGTTTCTCGTTTCTCGTTTTTTTTTAATAGATGAACTCGGTGGTTTTCCCGTTTGAATGGTTTTACACTAGTCATTTTATGGGGCCCTTCATAGCTTGCTGTTTGTTGTGAGCCAAGGCCCGTGTTGAGGACCATACTTTGACCTATTATTGTATACATTAACAAATTATGACTTGGATGGAGAGTTGTCTCATTGGTACTCATACCATATCATCTTATATCAAACCAATATGTATACAAAGTAGCCATTTAACTACACTGTTTAATTGACCCGAAATGTCTCAGACTTTATGAAATAAGTTATTCAATGAGGTAATACAAAAGATTTTACAGAAACAAATCTCATTCATGTCTCTAAATTTTCAAAAGCTGCTAAGTCTTTAAAAGAGTTATACATGAAACTAAAAGGTGATTTGGTATAAGCTTGAATGTTTGAGTTATTTGTAACTCAGTTTTCTGTACAAAGTTAACGTAAAATTGTAAACAAGACAAAAAGGCAGAAGTTCATTCTTTATTTCGGGGTAAAATGGGGATTTTTCCTAAACATATTCCATTCCTAGATTACAAACTACAAACATGTGTGAACAAAATTGATCCAAATAATTCAAATCATTAAGTACTGAAACGAGACGTTGAAAATTTTGCAGCACGGATACTTTGCTTTTACCAACATGACCAAATGCAACTGCAGTCGACAAAATTATTATTGAAAAAAAAACACTCTGTGTTTCCGCAAATTATTTTTGATCTGAAATAATTCAATATGCCTAGTATTTTATTTTGAACATCAATAAATGGAAATATATCATAGTTGGAAATCCCATTTAACTTGTCCTTTGACAATTGACAATGATCGGACGTGATCAATGATCACAAGACACATTATACTAAAAATCCCACAGGGTAAACAATTTTGAAATGTACTTGAATCAACTCGCATCAATTTTACATAGCATAATTTATTTTTCACTTGTCAATTTTTTTTTACCAAAATTCATATGTGAAGCCAATAAAACTTTTTTATCCTCTTTCTTTCTCTCTTGTTTTGTTTTCAGCTCTGAATTATGTTTGACTATCTCAAGCTTATGTTAGAGCATCATACAGATATCTAAAGTTTTGATATGAAATTCGAAGTAGAATGATATAGTATTCCGTATTATCATTCTGTCTTCATTTAATAAAATATATAACGAGTTATTGGTATATTTATCGATTAAAAGATTGATAGATCTCATTATTTATAGATAAACCAATCTTCATTAAATGCAATAGGCATGCATTACTTAGTATGAATGGACAAGACAAAAAAAGATTAAAAAAAAACAAAAAAAACAAAAAAAAAACCGATAAGCACTATATTCATTTTTTCACAATTAAAATTTAGTTTTCATTTCTCAGTTTTTAATAACTTTAACGTATATTAGCATAATTAGGTTTCAAATTGAAGAAGATGGAAACGTTTAAAAACTAGATCTCCGATTAAAGGAAGAAAACGATACATATCAAACTATGCTACTGAAACTAAATTTTATTAATACTAATCTGTATTTTTTAAATCAGGAATTTAAACCAGGAACATGAAATGTGTTTTTTTAATTCATAAACAGAATAGCATAAATACTTTATACCGACCTAATCACATCAAAGAGTAACAGACAAGAGAAAATGGAAGGTGAGAAAATTAGGACATACAATTAAATAAGAAATATTCAAACTGTTTTCGATTACTTGTTTAAAAACGACATTTTTTTGTGGGTGTGTTTTCAGTTTATCTTCGACATGGAAGCAAATGGAGCTGTTGAGTATGACTATCACTTTTGAAATAATAAAATCAATTCTTTTATTACAATCAACATAGTCATTTCAAAATCTCTTCGTCTGTTGTTATGAAAAATTGTCATCTTAACAACTCACTGAAGCTAAATTTCAATTTTATTATAGTAGATCTATGTATCCCTATTACTTCATAATTTATATATTTCATGTCATTTCAGACATAGAAACAAAAACTATATCATTAGCACTGTATCGTTATATGTGTCACAACATAGTGGGATCTGAGAATTATGTTAAAAATCTCAGACTTATGAATGCCGGCAGGGATGATTTATACAGCGATACTGATAGTACCTTTATCACAAGTGGGAGTTTTGGTGAAGGACTTGAGATGAGAGGAAGTGATTTGGATATGATGTATGTAATTAAAAACATGGAGGTTTATGAAGACATCAAAACGGCTTACAATTCAAATGTTCAATATGTTTTAATGGAAACAGATGATGTAAAACCTGGTTTTACTCAGTTGCTGCTAGTACAAGAACAAGTATATTCTCAATTTCTATGTCAACGATGTGAGGAACATAATGGCAAACATTATTTCTCGAGCGCAATATTAAAACAAAAGTTCATGTGTAATACAGATAGCACTGTAATTCATGGACCATGTATATCTGACAAAGGAGGAAACTTTGACAATGCTATTTGCTTTCATTGTAGAACATGGATATCACAAGCATCACAGTGGATAACAAGATCGAATAGCTCATGGCCAAGTTATAATGTCAAACAAAGTATTATAAAACATGGAGTACTTTTCGTACCAATCGGAGTTAAAGGATTACCTAAAGAGAATATAGAATGGCGAATTTCTTTTTCTGTTGGTGAAAAATTTCTAATTAATACTTTTACACACACTCAATTGATGTGTTATGCCCTTCTAAAAGTTCTTTTGAAAGATGTTATAACAACCTACACCGAATGTGAAGATTTACTCTGTTCATATTTCTTGAAAACAATAATTTTCTGGATATCAGAAGAATTACCACAATCAATATGGAAACCGGAAAATCTTATACCTTGTTTTATGCGATGTTTTAGCAGACTGATATATTCAGTTGAGTATTCAGTTTGTTTACATTACTTCATTCCAGAGAACAACATGTTTGAGAACAAAATAGAGGGACGCGTTCGTGAAATACTGTTGGAGAAATTGTATACCCTGCACAGTTACGGATGGCGATGCATCTTATTTTCAAATCAATTATCTAATTTTCATGTATCAATGTGGATGGATCACATCGAACCACATACATTGCATACTATCGAGGTGGTAAAAACACTTCATTCCAAATTATTATGGTTTACAATTAATGTGTATAGTTCTACTAAATGCAACACTAACACATCCACAAAAATAATACACCAGATAGTTTTCAGTGACAATTCCTCACTTAAATACGTCTCTACATACTACATGTCAGTGTGGGGTTCAAAATATGCGCAGTCTGCTCCCCTGAATAGTACTAGAAGAGGTAATAAACATCAATACAGGCAATATAAATCCTGTCTTTGTACTCTGTTACAGAATATCTATCACGACGCTGTTTCTGGATGGCTGATGTTAGCATCGTTTTTCTATAAGTCTAAACAGTATAGTAAGGCATTACACATCATCGCATATTCTATATTGAAATGTTCTCCCGAAAAACTACAAATTTTAATGGATTTGTCGGATATTCATTATCAAACCCTTAAACTGAAATTATTCCAGAATATAAGTATTGTACAGTTGTGGAAAATAATGCTCATTGATCGTATGAATTTTTTACGTAACTCTTGGCTTATACCAAACGAACTACAAATGGAAGTGGAAAATGGAGCATATCATATTTCCTCTAAAGTGTATGCTTATTTTCTTAAGTTGTTGTGTCATTATCAACTCAATAATGCCAGACAATGTCAGGATTGCCTCCACACTTTACAAAATGTTATAAGCGAAAACAATTTTATAGAAAATAGTAAACAATCACATTCTAGAGCATACACTATTCTTGGAATTGTTTTTCAGTTATTAGGAGATAACGAATCTGCCCGACAAGCATTCATGCAGTCGGTTGAAATAGAGCCGGATTGCAGTTTAAATACTTCCGTAAAGAGACTTACACTAATGAACTCGTTTTGATATTTGTGCATTCAGTTGAACTACTCGTAAAAGAGTGTAAAACACATTTAGCATGTATTTCGAGTCAATCAATATTTTGGCTGTCTAGAACTGGATATTTTGTTGAGTACAAATATTAAAATAAGAAATTTTGTACAAGTAGGATATCGTATATGTTGATTGTTGTAACCATTTGAAAGTTGTTTTTATCATGAACAAATAAAACTCTATTCATAACTTTTTCATAATTTTTTTTTTGTGGTTGCAGAGACGGTTATAGACTATGGAATAAGGAGCAGATTAAAGAATGACAGAAACGAGGAAGGGATGATACTCTTCCATATGCCCCTTTTCTCTTTTTTAGTTAATTTGTTAAAAACAAACAAGAACTACAAAGGATAACTTCGCTTAAAACAGGAGGAAAAGCATTTTTAACGAATCTATACTATGAAACGAGAAAACCTCATTTTGTGTGTCGTTTCTCTTCCTTCCACAATAAATAAATCATCATGCCTCTGTGCCTCTGCCTCAGGTAACATGCATAGTCGCATTTGTCATCCATTCTTATGATTATTCAGATTGAGTTATTTTGGGAAAAAAACGACAAAATAGGTGTCCGGATATTTTTTCGCGTTTATCCAAATGTAAACTACGATTACACTACTTTAATATACAGAGACTCTCTGTATTCTGTCTACTTTTTTCTTGAATATTTACTATCTAAGGGGTCATACCAGTTGCATATATATTGAAATAAGTAAAACATGTGGAAACAAGAATGTGTCCAGAGTATACGGAAGCCACATTGGCACTATCATTTACTGTTTAAGTGAACCGTGAATTGGGGTAAAATCTCTAATTTGGCATTAAAATTAGAAAGATCATATCATAGGGAACATATTTACTAAGTTTCGAGTTGGTTTGACTTCAACTTCATCAAAAACTACCTCGACAAAAACTTCAATCTGAAGCGGGACAGTCGGACGGACGAACGGACGAACAGACTAGAAAACATAATTCCCATAACTGGGGCATACAAATTTATTGTTGAAAGTGAAAGTAGCGATTTGACCGAAATGAAAGTAGGGTAGAGATTAGAGGGTGGTAGTACTTATTCGGGACGTCGAGATCGTGTGTTTTTAAGCCCAGGATTTCGGGATTGATCTTTACGGGATGCGGGAATATATTTTTTATAATTTCGGGATGTCGGGATATGAATGTCGTTAAAATACACACCTCGGGATTTCATGTTTTTAAGCCCGGAATATTGGGACCAGGGCCCCTCAGACCACCCCATAAATGAGCCTTAGTCATTTATACGAGATTCAACTCCTACCATTGGCATGTTAATAGGGCTCTCAAAAGGAAAAAACACTGATGGAATGTCATAGAAGCACATTTTATTAAAATAATAATGGTCTATAAGCAGTTTCATTTATTTCATGTTTGAAGCGGTGCAAATTTTTAACTTAATTTGACTTTTACCAAAAAATGCATTGTAGCAAAGGGGAAGAATAATTGTTGTATAACGCCAGATACATGAAAATAATTGAATTTAACAGGAAGGAAACACATAACGGACTTTGGAAAAAAGGAGAGAGGGCTTTTGATACCTTATATGAAATTCTCCAGTCATAATATCTTTTACAAAAATTCATCCTACAACAGTTTACACCGATTTCGCGGGTGTGTTCAAGTATTATTTTAAAAAGAGTAAAATACAAGAAGTAAATATGTTCACATGTGAAAGTAAATTTAAAAAAAAATAATAAGAAACCTGCCCTTTAAATACCAAAAAAAGGTGTGTATGTTTGTCCTTTCAAATATTTGTGTATTTGTTTTTCCTTTTAGACACCAAAAGTCAGTACGATTGTTTAACGGTCAATTTACAAACCTAGACGGACGGAGTGTGCTCGGACATTGTAATAGCGTGTTGGCTGTTTGGTTACTACTTGTTCTGGTACATGGTATATGTTCGTATATCAAAATCGCTTGGAATTAACGTGTGTTACTTGACCAGGGAAAACTCGTGCTGAACTAAGATGTATCTGTATTCGCCACCGTATTTATATTTAGGTAACCAATTTACCGATTTGGTTTAACTGTCACAATTGATTAAGGGCATACATGACCAATGTTTAAACAAATCTAGTATTCACATCTCTAACTTTTTTTCTAATTGATAGTTGAATTAATCATTATAAACATCTTATAGATAGTTCGGCAGTAGACATGTTTTATAGGCTACACGAACTCCTCATGTTTGATATTCTGCACTACACAGTTGATACCTTCGACATAAGGATAATTACACACATTTATAGTTTGTAAGAAAAAAAGACTCGAACTCGCGATGTATCAGGTTAAAAGTCGAAAGTATAAATTAATTCTTCTTTAATTTTCTCTAATAAAATGAGTTTATGTACCTAGCCCAAATACACTGTCTGTAATTATAAGTTGGAGACTTATAGCTTTTTTTTTGCCAATGTTGCTTCTTTGTGCATTTCCACGGTTTGGGTCCCAGATCAATATGAAATCGCGATCAACATTTTCATTTCAATGACAAATCGACAACTGACTTCCAGCTTGGTAACTTTCAGTACTAAAAGCGATTATTTTATCTTGGAACATGTTCATAGTATTGGTAAAGCTCTCAACATAACATGTATCTTTGGCTAACACATAATCCCCAAGGTTGGTGTAAATTATAGATTAACTCATCATAGATACCAGGACTAAATTTTGTATATACGCCAGAATTACCGAAGATTACGTAGATTACGTAGATTACCGAATAGCAGGTAAGAGAAGTTTACAGCATTTGGTATTGATAGAATTATCCGCTTAGGTTCGTAGTTTGTGTCATGTCTACATCGTGAATCAGGATGACAGTTCTGGTGATTGTTCTTATAATGTTCCACAGTATTTAGCAATACATTCTTTAATTCTTTTGGATTTTCTCCAGTTTCTAAGGCCAAACGAAAATGTCTTTATATTGCAATGTCCATTGCAAATGGAATAGTGGTTTTCGACATTTTGGATGATTTTCTAGAGTGATGTTTTAGTTTTTAGGGATAATTTTTGGTCGGCATCTTTTTTCTGTACCTGGATAAAAAAAGAAAATGTGTTATGACTGCCTTTAAGACAACTCTTTAAAAGAGACCAAAAATGACACAGAAATTATTAACTGTAGGTCACAATACGGACTTCAACAATGAGCAAAGACCATACCGCATAGTCAGCTATAAAAGGCCTTTGTAGGTATTTAAATCTAATGTTTTCATATCAGACTTTGAGGCCTGTTCATTATGATCAAGAAGAAAATAGCCTTAAGACCTATCCTTATATGTTAATATTAAATACAGGGTGATTGAGTTGCTGCACAAGTATAATTCGTTTTTTTTGGTAGTTTTGAAAGTTTTTTTAAATTGCTTTTAATATAAATTAGAAATTAACATAATGGATTAAGTAGAAGTTGTATATATTGTAGTCAACAGTGTTAACCGTGGTCGTCATTCATATGGCATAATTTCGTGCATAAACATGTATAGACCTTACACGCGAGATATTAGTTCAAACGTTCGAATAAATTAATTTTAAGTCCTGTTGAAAATAAGTAAAGATTTTTAATACAAACTTGATGTTGTTATCTACATGTTGAACAAATATTTATAAATAAATTGAAATTCAAATAGTAAAAGGTAAAAATGATTACAATAAAAGTGAGAGAAAAATCGAAAATTGCTCATTTTCCAAGTGTTTTTAATAAGTTTAAAATATAGTCACCAATATACAGATGTTTATACTAACTAGTATTTCTTATGAAACTGTTTAAATGACCTAATACAAACGATTGTCTTAATTGTTTATGAAAACATAAGAAAAAAAATTGGTTCTACAGACATAACTCATATTTATGCAACTTGATTTTCGAAATCTAAAAATATCATAATAAATGATAAACGCCAATACAAACAGTACAATTTCTGTCTTTGATTTTTGCTAATGTGCTGTGTATATATACCTTGTCGTGTTTCTTTGTTACATATGACGTGGCTCTGTACTTTTATATCCCATAATTTTGTTATTGTGCTTTGTGGTATGGTAAATTTTGTATTCTTGTCTTTCATTTATGTCAATGTGCTTTGATTTAAAGTCTTTTTGTGCTTCTTTGTTACATATATGCTGGTTGTAATAGCGATTCAGATACTTACACAATGTTGACTGTTGTACTCCTATTTGTGACATTTTTACCTATAATGTCTGTTTGTTTTGTTCACGCATCGTTGTCAATGTAATGGAACTTGATGCTACTGTCATACAAGTGAGATGTTTAGCTTGCTTTAAAACCAGGTTCTATGTTAACAGAAGTTCTATGTCCACAACATTATTGCGAAGATTTGTTTCCATTTCCTAAGACTTTATATTATATCTATTTAATGTAATTTCAGACACAGAAACAAACATCATTAGCACTATATCGTTTTATGTGTCAGAACATCGTTGGAACAGAGAATCATGAAAAAACAATCCAACGGATAAACGCAGTCAGGGATAAAATAACCGGCAGCGACCCTTTAACCTTCATTACCAGTAGGAGATTTGGTGAAGGACTTGAGATGAGAGGAAGCGATTTAGATATTATGTATGTAACTAAAATGGAGGTCTATGAAGACATTAAAGCTGCTAACAATTCAAATGTTGAATATATGTTAATGGAAACAGATGATGTAAAACCTGGTTTCACTCAGTTACTAGTACTAGAACAAGTACATTCTCAATTTGTATGTCGACACTGCGAGGAACATCATGGCAAACATTATGTCTCGAGCGCAATACATAAACAAAAGCTCATGCGTAATACAGATAGCACTGTAATTCATGGACCATGTTTATCTGACAAAGAAGGAAATGTTGACCATGCTGTGTGCTTATATTGTAGAACTTGGATAGCACAAGCATCACAGTGGATCACAAGATCAAATAACTCATTGCCAAGTTATAATGTCAAACAAAGTATTATAAAACACGGAGTACTTTTTGTACCAATCGGAGTGAAGGGATCGCCAATAGAGGATATAGAATGGCGAATTTCTTTTTCTGTTGGTGAAAAATTTCTAATCAATACTTTTACACACACTCAATTGATGTGTTATGCCCTCCTAAAAATTCTTTTGAAAGATATTACAGCAACCTTCACCGAATGTGAAGATTTACTATGCTCATATTACTATTATAAACAATAATTTTCTTGATATCAGAAGAATTAGCACAATCAATATGGAAACAAGAAAATCTTATACCTTGTTTTATGGATGTTTTAGCAGACTGATATATTCAGTTGAGTATTCAGTTTGTTTACATTACTTCATTCCAGAGAACAACATGTTTGAGAACAAAATAGAGGGACGCGTTCGTGAAATACTGTTAGATAAACTTTATACCTCTTAGTTACGGATGGCGATGCATCTTATTTTCAGATCAAATATCTAACATTCATCTATCAATGTGGATGAATCATATCGAACTACATACATTGCATACTATCGAGGTTGCAAAATCACTTAATTCCGAATTATTGTGATTGGCAAATTATGCGTTTATTTTTACTAATTGGAACACTAATTTATCCAAAAAAGGAATACACCAGATAGTTTCAAGTAACCATTCCTCGCTTAAATACTTGTATATATACTACATGTCATTGCGGTGTTCCACTGAATAGTACTAGAAAAAGTAATAAAAACGAATACAAACAGTATAATTTCTGTCTCCGTACTCTTCTTCTCAATATCTACCATGACGCTGTATCTGGATGGCTGTTGATAGCATCGCTGTTCTATAACACACAACACTACAATAAAGCAATACACATCATCGTGTATTGTTTAGCCAAATGTACTCACAAAACTTATACCGCTTCATGGATATGTCAAATAGTCATTTTCGATTGCTCTCCTTGTAACAATTCGAGAAAACAAGTATGGTACAATTATGGAAAATATCACTTATTGATGAAATGAAATGTTCACATAACTCTTATCTTATACCGAATGAACTACAAATGGAAGTGAAAAAGGGAGGATATACAATTTCCTCTACAGTGTATGCTTATTTTCTAAAAATGTTATGTCATTACCATCTCAATAATGTCAGACAATGTCAGGATTGCCTCTATACTTTACAACTGGTTTTAGATGAAAACTTTTTGATTGAACAAATCGAAAGTTATCGTTCTACAGCCTACACTATTATTGGTATTGCTTTCCAGTTATTAGGATACCACTAAGCCCTCCTTTAAGTATTCATGCCGTCAGTTATAAATATTACCTTAGAACAGACATACCACTTCTGTAAAGAGACATTCGTTAATGAGAACATTGTTATGATTATGCACCAGTTTAAAGACCGGGAATGACCATGATAATTTTACAGCCGTACAGCAATTATGTCTATTTGGAGATGGACAATGTTAATATAAGAATCAGATTACTTTTAGCGAAATTGCTTGTTGTGTAAATTGAAGCACATGTTCTTGAGTGCATGCTGTGATAAGAGAAAACATTGAGAAACTAGTAAACACAGATTTTATCTCATGTAAATCCCATTAATTTGTACATATAAGATAAAATCACAATCACTATATGCAATCAGAAATATTAAATGTTTTAATGAGACACCAAAATATAAATTTGCATCCCATGAATTGATATTTAGATAAATCAAAATGTTTACTTCATAAATTAGCATGATGAATGAATATTAATTTTTCTTTAATTTTCTCTAATAAAATGAATTTATGTGCCTAGGCTAAATACTTTTTCTGTGATTATAAGTTGGATACTTATAGTTTTTTTTGTCAATGTTACGTGTAGCATTTCCACGGTTTGGGTTCCAGATCAATGTGAAATCGCGATCAACATTTTCATTCTAATGACAAAATGCTAACTGACTTCCAACTTGGTAATTTTCATTACTAAAAGCAATTCTGTTATCTTGGAGCATGTTCATTATATTGTTATAGCTCTCAACATAACATATATCTTTTACTAACACATAATCCTCAAGGTTGGTGTAAATTGTAGATTTCCGAATAACACCTAGAAGAAGTTCTTCAGCAATTCGTATTGATAGAATTATCCGCTTAGGTTCGTAACTTGTATCACCTTTACATCGTGAATCAGAATGTCATTTTCTGCTGGTTGTTATTATAATGTTCTACAATATTTTTTTCTTTTAAATATATTGGTTCCGCAGATACTGTTTCCATTGCTACTTTAACCTTTTTAATGGCATGCCATGTATCGTTCTGATTTGTAATTATTCCATTGTCTTTTATCAGCTTGTTAATACTCAAATTTCGGTCATGAGAATGGACATTAACTTGCACACCTTGCTCTTCCAAGTAATGCGTTGTGTCCTCTATTTTTTATGTCGCTGTGATACAGAATCATCAGCTTTTGTAATTTGTTCACACTTAAGAAATTTGTGGATTTTTTCTCCTAAAGCTACAACATTGCTGTTTTTTGCTTTTTTATGCCAGCCATGTCGACCATCTGTCATTATATAAATTCTTGTCAAGTCATTGATATTCCAATTTCTTCTAATACTGCTCACTCAATACTCTTATTGTATTGCTGTTTAATATGATGCTTGTATCGTTGAATCATGTATTACTTTTGAAATGTTCTATTTTATCAGCATTAGCAAATCTGTTGTAGTGCAGTGGTAACATTCCGTTAGTATATCCATGAAAGGTCCTCAAGTTTGCAGGTGTTCATCATTAGATAAATAAGGAGATGATGACCATAAAATAGAAATGTGTTTATCAATGTCACAATTAAAACGAACTGCAGCTACATGTCATTTTAGTGTCAACTTATGTATACTGAAATATCAATTGCAATTAAATAGAATAGTGGTTTTCTACAACTTTGATGATTTTCTTGAGTGATGTTTCAGCCGTTAGGAATACTTTTTGATTGACATCTTTTGCTATACCTGCCTGTAGATATCTAAAACTAATGTTGTCATATCAGACTTTGAGAACTGTCTATTAGACCTTTTCAACAACTCTCGATAACGACTAATGACATTAACAGTTTACAGGTAAAATGAAAGGGCCGTCTCAAAGTGAAACATAATTCATAAATAGCATTATATTCAACCTTCTATTTGACGAAAGAAATGTTAAAAAAATATATGAATATCTCTCTCTTTTATATGTCATTCTTCATAACGACATGCATGTCGATATAATTAAACCTACAAGTAACTAAATACTGCAATCATTCCCCATCGTAATCTGCTTATTCGCCTCTTTTAGTGAGTCGTTTGATAATGAATATTAGATAAGCGAGTGTGTCAACTTAGATTATCCCACATGTCAATAGGGATTTTTTTTTATTTTATACTACATACTAATTTGTGGAAGGAACATTTTAACAGGAATGTTCGTTCGTCCATTACAATTTGTGTTTATCGAGCCATCTTAACGTCACATGTTGTACAAATGCAATGTTGTGAGCAGTCAAAGCTATTTGTTCATGTTGTTTAAAAGGTCAAAGGAAATAACCACATCGATAATTGAGTAACGAGAAAATATTCTGCTTCAAGATACCATGACAGTTCGGGTGTTTCTTTCTTAATTCACAAATAGGTTTAATTTTGACCTTAGTAGCAATATACCAACTTCACCTGCATATGGGATATATATTTCCCAACTTATTCGATATTCAAGAGCTTGCAGCTCCTACTCAGACTTTGTAAAACGTCATCAATGTCTGAGTAGAAAGTTGATGAACCAGGGGTATGTCAAACAACGTCTCGTCCTTTTTCTAAAAAAGTTCATCGGAAGGTACCAAGACCTTGTTGATAAATATTCCGTATCAACTTCTCAAATAATACACGATGGTCTTGATGTATAGATTCTGCGTACTGATGTTGTGTATCATCTTAACAACATGTTTTATTGTTCTTTTATTTGTTTTTGTTCTATTATTAAGATTACTTTTACTGTTGAATGGTTTTATGTGATATCCGTTTGACGTGGCTCGGTACTTATACATCTCGTCAATGTGTTTGTATTGGCTTTCATTTTTTGGTGATTTGTTTTGTATATGTGACTCTTTGTATTTCTTTTGTGCTTATAACGTGACTCTGTACTTTAAAAGATCCCGTCAGTATGATATTTGTCTATAATATGTCATTATGATATATTTCTATTATGAATTACTTGTATACGTTGAACCACAAACGTCAAAATCAATCAATGGCGTAGTGGAATTGACAATTTTTGGATTCTCATAAATTCTATGTATAACTTTTGAACTAGTTTGAATCTCGGTCTATTTCTGTAATTTATTCTTACATACTTTTGATTTTTTAACTCTGTATGCGTACATTGCCTATGAAATTTTTTTTTTTTTTTTTTTTTTTTTTTTTTTTTTTTTTTTTAAATTGTTTGTATGCACTTTGAACAACAAATTTATGTGACGTATATAATTTTTCTAACGTCAGACACTCAAATCAATCCATGTGTTCTTAGACAGTAGATGTTATTGTGTCCTGTTAAATTGTTCCCCTTTAAAAAGTTTTGGATTCTCATATATTCTATGTATAATTTTTGGACTAGTTTGAATCTCGGTCTATTTCTGTAATTTATTCTTACATACTTTTGATTTTTTAACCCTGTATGCGTACATTGCCTATGTAAATTTTAAAATTGTTTGTATGCACATTGAACGACAAATTTATGTGACGTGTATAATTTTTCTGACGTCGGACACTCAAGTAGATCCATGTGTTCGTGGATAGGTTTTTGTGTCCTGTTAAATTGTTCCTTTTAAAAGTTTTGGATTCTCATAAATTCTATGTATAACTTTTGGACTAGTTCGATTTCTGTAATTTATTCTTACAGTACTTGCAACCTTAGGCGTTACTGTTTGACGTGAACTTGACTGATCGGTGAATGATCGGTGACGGATGTTTGACTGATCGATGAGTGATCGGTGATCGGTGACCCATAGGATCCGTCAAATAAGTCAAATAACCTATGTGAGAGTTACCCTGACAACTGTCACCGATCGATCAGTCAATTAAATTTATGCACGGATCGGACGGATACGTATATATTTAAAATTCTTATGTAAACCGAACTCGACAGTGTTTACAAACGATGAACGCGGACCTCTACGAAGACACCTTAATTTACACGTTAATTTGTAATAAAATTAGTTGCAATAAAAAAGTGAAAATAGTATAACAGAATAATATGCTTAGAGCGTTAAATTATTTGTGTTGATTAATAGTTTTGTATTAAATATTGTTAACATCAGCGACATATAATACATAATTGTATTATATGACTCTGTTAACATAAACTAGCTTAGTCCTACGAAAATGGTTATTTTTGACCGCCATTGGATTTTTGAACTTTTTATAGTTTCGAATAGGTTGTTTTTTCGTGAAATTAAAAGAATGTCAAAGAAATAATATTAAATTTTTTTTCGCATTGTTTAAATTACCAAAATTATTCTTCTTTTTATTAAAAATGATACTATTTTATTTTAAATCAGTTATTTTTACCATCTTGAGACAAGTCTTCTAATCAGAATTGAGATATAATGAGAATTAAAATACTTAAACTTTTATTTTTGTGGAATAAGAATGCAGTTATTGATTTATTTTGATACAAATTATTAACCGTCATATGATTTGACTACTTTTTGTACATCAAGATTGGCTGTTCTTCATAAAATATGCTTACTTTAAGGAAAAAGATATTAAATTTTTGTACGCGTTGCTTAAAATGCAAATATTTCTTCATTTTACTGAAAATTATTGACCGCCATTAAATTTTTGTACTTTTTATAGTTTAGAATAGTTTTTTTTTCATAAAATTAAAAAAATGTCAGAGAAGTCATACCAAAGTTTTATTCGCATTGTTTCAAATAACCAAAATTATTCTTCTTTTTATTAAAAATGATACTATTTAATTTGAAATCAGTTATTTTACCATCTTGAGACAAGTCTTCTAATCAGAATTGAGATATAATGAGAATTAAAATACTTAAACTTTTATTTTTGTGGAATAAGAATGCAGTAATTGATTTATTTTGAAGCACATTATTTACTGTCATATGATTTGAGTACTTTTTGTACATCAAGATTGGCTGTTCTTCATAAAATATGCTTACTTTAAGGAAAAAGATACTAAATTTTTGTATGCGTAGCCTAAAATGCAAATATTTCTTCATTTTACTGAAAATTATTGACCGCCATTAAATTTTTGTACTTTTTATAGTTTAGAATAGTTTTTTTTCATAAAATTAAAAGAATATCAGAAAAATCATACTAAAATTTTGTTCGCATTGTTTAAAATAACCAACATTATTCTTCTTTTTATCAAAAATGTTACTATTTAATTGGAAATCAGTTATTTTTACCGTTTTGAGATGAGTCTTCTAATCAGAATTGAGATATAATGAGAATCAAAATACTTAAACTTTTATTTTTGTGGAATAAGAGTGCAGTTATTGATTTATTTTGATACAAATTATTAACCATCATTTGATTTCAGTACTTTTTGTACATCAAGATTAGCTGTTCTTCATAAAATATGCTTACTTTAAGGAAAATGATATTAAATTTTTGTACGCATTGCCTTAAATGCAAATATTTCTTCATTTTACTGAAAATTATTGACCGCCATTAAATTTTTGTACTTTTTATAGTTTAGAATAGATTTTTTTCATAAAATTTAAAAAATGTCAGAGAAGTCATACTAAAGTTTTATTCGCATTGATTCTATTAACCAAAATTATTCTTCTTTTTATTAAAAATGATACTATTTTATTTTAAATCAGTTATTTTTACCATCTTGAGACAAGTCTTCTAATCAGAATTGAGATATAATGAGACTTAAAATACTTAAACTTTTATTTTTGTGGAATAAGAATGCAGTTATTGCTTTATTATGATATAAATTATTAGCCGCCATATGATTTCATTACTTTTTGTTCATCAGGATTGGTTGTTCTTCATAAATTATGTTTACTTTAAGGAAAAAGATATTATTTTTTTGTACGCGTTGCCTAAAATGCAAATATTTCTTCATTTTACTGAAAATTATTGACCGCCATTGGATTTTTGTACTTTTTATAGTGTAGAATAGTTCTTTTTCATAAAATTAAAAGAATGTCCAAGAAATCATACTAAAATTTTATTCGCATTGTTTAAAATAACCAAAATTATTCTTCTTTTTATTAAAAATGATACTATTTTATTTAAAATCAGTTATTTTACCATCTTGAGACAAGTTTACTGATTAGAATTGAGATATAATGAGACTTAAAATACTTAAACTTTTATTTTTGTGGAATAAGAATGCAGTTATTGCTTTATTATGATATAAATTATTAACCGCCATATGATTTTTATTACTTTTTGTTCATCTGGATTGGTTGTTCTTCATTGTTTACTTTAAGGAAAAAGATATTATTTTTTTGTACGCGTTGCCAAAAATGCAAATATTTCTTCTCATATTGGAAAATATTGTAATTTCAATTGCAATCAGTTGTTATAAATGATGTTCATATGTTTTTTGTAGAAAATGTGAATTATTCAAGAATAAATCTGCCTAAAATTATTTCTTTCTTTTTAAGGAATATATTTATGTTTACCACCATTGGATTTTTGTACTTTTTATTGTTTAGGAGTAGTTATTTTTTTATTAAGGTAAAATAGACTATCAAAAAAAAAAATGTAATGTTGTTTGCATTGTTTAAAATTATTCATATTTCTTGTTAAAAAAACAGCATTTATTTTTGTAATTTGTTATTTTAAAGGCTTCGATTGTGACGAGAATATAGAAAGTCCATGATTATGATAAGTTTTTTTTTATAAAGAATTTTATGATGATAAGGATACAAAAACTTTAAATATTGAAAAAAATAGACTACATTATTCAATAACCGATCCTTTCATTTTGTTTTTCCCGAGTATGTTTGGAAAATAATAAAATCAATTTCGCGATGTAGACACTCGCCGGGTTTGAAAATATATAATCTAAATAAAACGAAAAAGACCATTCTTTAATGATGATATTTTAATTTAGGTTTTATCTGTACATTTCTTTTCATTTCAATTCATAAAACTTTGCTAAATAATTAATAAATAAAATGTATCATTGCGCGGAACGTTCGATTTTCACGAGTCGCCATTTTAATTAAATTAAACGAAACTAAGATTCCGTTATTTGTATTAGTTCATCATGTGACGTATTTAAGTTCAATCCGTCATCAAGGTCGATCGGTACTATCCGTCCGATCAGTCCGATCAGTCAATTACTTTTACTATAAGTCTGACGGATTGCTGACGTGAGTTTGACGCGAACTTGACTGATCGGTGACTGATCGATGACCGCTGATTGATCGCTGAAATAGTAACGCCTAAGGTTGCAAGTACTGTACATACTTTTGATTTTTTAACCCTGTCTGCGCTCATTGCCTATGTAAAATTTAAAATTGTTTATAATCCAGGTACTTTTGATAACTATTGTATGCACATTGAACGACAAATTTATGTGACGTATATAATTTTTCTGACGTCAGACACTCAAATCAATCCATGTGTTCGTAGATAGTAGATGTTGTTGTGTCCTGTTAAATTGTTATACGATGATGACTGATGTTCCCATATTTTGACTATTTTATTGATTGTGACTGTTTATTTAACGCATCATGTAAATGTAACGGAATTTGATGAGACTGTTATTAAAGTGAGAGGGTTAGCGCTATAGAACCAGGTTTAATCCACCATTTTCTACATTTGAAAATGCCTGTACCAAGTCAGGAATATGACAGTTCTTGTCCATTCGTTTTTGATGCGTTTTGTTTTTTGATTTTGCCATGTGATTATGGACTTTCCAAATTGATTTTCCTCTGAGTTCAGTATTTTTGTGATTTTACTTTTTGATAACACATTCTTAATACACAAAATAAGGTACGGTCAACAACAATTTCTTAAAGACACATCTTGTTGGATATTGTCTTATCGGCAAACAAAATAAAATGTGTTTTTTCTTCTATTTTACTTTTGAGACGACCCCTTTTCACCTGTCATAGTCGTTCTCAACTGTATGTGTAGACAGTTGTTGCAAAGGTATATAATGATAAAGAAGAAAATTGTCTAAGACCTTTCCTAATATGTCAGCATTATTTACAAGGTGATTCAGTTGCTGCCAGAGTATTGTCTGATTTTTTTGTAATTTTGAAAGTAGTAATTGGTTTTTACTGTCATCTTTCGGAACAGAAATTTTGAAGCAAGTGGTAAAAACTGTAAGTTTAAGGATTATGTACCCTTGTGTTGATTCAATGGTAAACATATGGAAATTTTATAGAAAAACCACAGCCTTTATCCTTGTACTCTCATATTTGGCAATTTGATGACTGATAAATATTGGATTATTGCATGCAGTGCTAGCATTGATTTCCTTAATTTTTTTTTTATTAATTTAGTTATTGGTTAAAACAAATAAAAATATGGACCAAATCAAGTACACCTTTTAGGGTTAGCTCAACTTTAGTGACTCAGCACGATGTATTAAATAGTTTATTTAATCACTGTAATAATTTGTAATTGATAGATCTTAGAGCGATAAGAAACTTCTCAATACGCATTTAAAATATATCCCTTTTTTAGTCGAACAAGATATATCATTTCCAGGAGAAATAAGGTGGTGCAGTGAATGTCAATTGGAAACAATCCCAAGTTCATTTTTTTCAGATCCGTAAACGTGTGATAAACCATATAGTCATATCTTTAAATTTTCAGTAAGGAATCGCACCCAAATTTTGTTCTACATTTAGTGCATTTAAGAAAATGATTATTATGATATTTTTTTATTGAAGTTTATTGTATGATTTCTGTGGGATTGCACTGGGATTGAACCGAATTATAAGCAAAATCTTTAATCATTTACCTAAGGACGCATTTTGTTCAATAATAAATTAGTTCATTGGTATTTGAGTTAATATTAAAACGAGTTTAAATGCATTGTTAAAACTGTGTGTCGAATAGGCTCCATATATAAACTTACAGGCATTAAATCGTGAGTTCTAAATGCAAATCATGAAATGTAAAAGTGACAGATTTAATAGAAAATCAGGTGTTGCATACTGAAACTTTTTGACAGAGAATCATTTGAAACATTGCTAAACTATAAACTTCTGGTGAGTTTTATATGAATGTATACAATTACGCTAGTCTTGAGTCGTTGCATCTTAAATAAAAGTTGTGTATGATTGTCTTTATTGATACTTTTTTGTTTAATAAAACATGTGTTTTATTGAATTACTTCACAACAGTTGAAAGTTGATTTATTTTTAAAAAGTTGTTCTCGTTTTTACAGGAAATGCTTCAGGTTTCACACAGATCGATTAAAAGGCTCTGTTTCGGGAATTGAAATTTCATAAAAATTTATTTATTTTATGAAGTTGACCTCATTTTCACAGGAAATTATTCAGGTTTTACACAAATCGGTTGAAGAGCTTTGATTCAGCATGTGATATTTCATAACAGTTGATTTATTTTAACAAAATTAACGTAATTTTTACAGGAAATATGTTTTAGTTTCACATGGATCAATTTGAATGCAACGCTTTTGTTTCAGAATGTGACAGTTCATAAAACATGTTAAACATTATTTATCTTAAGAAAGTTGTCAACATTTTTACAGGAAATTATTCAGGTTTAAAACGGATTGGTTGAAAAGCTTTGTTTCAGATTTTGATAGTTCATAATTACATTTTCTATTTTTAAATACTAAAATCGAGTTGCAGATATTTGTTTTCGTTACATTGGTCTGCAGATCGTTTGCCTATAGGTTACACTTAGTAAAAACGATTTTTTTCACAAACCTCGTTCCTTTTGGGAGAATTTAATTTTCAGAGATAGTTTGTTGTGTTCACCTTGCTTAGTGCTCGGAGCACAAACATCATGCTCGAAACATGAAATCCAACATTTCAATTGGTTGATTTTCGAGTCCGAGTACAAAAAGACGACTCGAAAGTTTTATAACCGCAAGGCCAGGTAGTTTAAAGATAAGATCGTTTTACTTCATCTCTTAGAGACACAAATTGAAAACGTTACCTTTATAAATACACATGGATAACGACCAGATTGAATTATGTAGAAGACCCAGAAGTGTATGGATGGGTAGTACAGAATACTAGTATGAGTTTTAAATCTTCGAATTTTAAGGTATATAAATGTTGAAAATATACCTTTGTAAAAGTTAATACCATTGCACCTTAACTTGCAACGTCAATCGTGAATTCATCAGTTACCTTTTTTTTAAATAGTAAGGTCTCGTCTTATCAACTGATTGTAATTAAAAAGACTTAATCATCACATACAAGGTTAAATAGTCTGGTACTTTCAATTCAGACTACTGGCAAAGTCGAAGGTTACCCACAGATTATGAAGAGAACTTTATATTATAGGTTTTAAAATATATATCTATCATTAAGGATTACTGGGTATTAGATTCTGCAGATTGGTATAGTGTGTACAGACTCAGGATTAAATCATGTTTACAATGAGGCAATTAATCAACGAATATCATACCTTATAAAAGTTTTAACTGTTTTTAACGCTTAACTATATTAAAGAGCAAAAGAAAGGCCGAACACTTTCTTGTCAAATGATATCAAAGGAGTTGGTTTACTTAATGATAATTTTGCTGAAAAATATAAGTGCTTTATTGGATTTGCCTTCATCAGTAACTGGCAAGGCCGAATATTTGAAATCCAAAGATGTAAAACAACAAACGCAACATTTGCGCTTTGAGAACAAATAGGACCTACAAAAAATAGATAAAATAATTTAAGGTCAAATTTGTCTGATTGAATGATTATATGTACATACACGTTTAGAAAGGTTTGATATGTGAATATGCTGATCTTGTTGAAGTAAAGTAGTATTTGAATAGCTTGTTCATGTTGTTTAATGGTGACATTGTTTCCTTAAACAACAATATTTCGTTTCTAATAATGAATTTGAATGATAATATAGGTGCACATTGACAAACATTACTCTTAAATATATTGACAGAAAAGGAAAGATATGTTTAATACAATGATTGGAAAGTTCATTTATTAATAATTGCTCAGCTCAGAGATCGACGTAATATATATTTTGTTTATTGGCGATATAATTGCAGAAATAACATAGAACGCAAAGATATTTTCTAAAAGATATAAATGTGTGTTGACGTTACATGGCAGGGATCTCCATAAATAAAAATTGAACGATGGAGGAACTTTCACCATCACAGACCTTGTCTTCGCCATACAGTGTAGCGTGATCGAAAATAGTTCATCCCTCCATGTAAGGAATGGTGAACAGGCTCATACATTGCTTATTTTAAATTATATTTATTCAATATTTTCATTAACTGCCATTTGTAACCATTCAAATGCAAATCCTTCATGGTCCCTCGTACTTGTGAATGATAGAAAGCAGTCATGAAGGTTCCCATGTAGTTTTTTTGCTATATTTTGGTCATTTTTATGGGGATTAAAAATAATGTGGAGCTTACTTTTCATGGACACTGTCAAATTCAGAAGTCATGAAGCCATTACGGGTATTGCTGATTTGCAGTAACAACAAAACGATTTGTACGGGTTATGTAAAAGGTTACTGATATTTGTAGGGCAAACTTTAACAAATGAAAAGGTTTTTGATGACTTTATCAAGCAAATTGATCCTTTGCAATATACATCTTTCGAGTCTGAAAGTAAACCAGAAACGTGGAAGAATCAATTTGATTGTAAATTACGGAATAAATTCAGAATTACGATACGCTATTTTTTCACAGTAAAAATTATTAAGTTTTTACTTTTAGCTTTTAAAGTAATTCTATATTATAGTAACAGCATTACTCGAGTTTTATGGGATTAAATAATGTTAGTATTTTACGTTTTATTGAAGGTTTAAAATAATGACACATTTGCACCATGTTTTGAGATGATGTTATAATATTTGTCGTTCCTATATCAAATCGTAGGCGTACTTTGGAAATCATAATCAATAAAAAAAAACCACTGAAAATTACGGGTATTCAAATTTCAATGACATAAAGAAATCATTAAGAGTGATCGACATACTCATTACGCATTCTCTTGTAAACTGTTTCGTGTTGAAGACATCATTGCGGAACATTACATAATATGTTGTTTCATTAGATATGTATTTATCAAAGCAGCAATTGACAATTAGATATTAATTAATAAGAACATATAAAAAATCAAATATCATACAAAAAGTACAAAACCAAACGATAATTTAGTGATAAGAAAAACACATATACTAACAAGGCATTCAATTATATATTAATATGTGTCATTCCGTTCCCATATCATTTGTCTCTTCTTAACAAAATCATTATAAAAAAACGTAAACTATGGACAGTGTAAGTATGAGACAAATGAAAATAGAATATATAATCATGCGCAGTGTACATTGTCTTGTTTTGGACATATATCTGGCATCTTATATTTGAATCCACCAAACATCAATATAAAACCGACCACATTTAAGTGCAACTGTAGATTTGTATGATAAAAACGTTATTTCACGGATACAGTATGTACAGAGGCATAACAAGTTTGTTGCATAAACTGCTCATAGAAGCACGATATCAGTTCAAAGTACCAGTATAACAAAAAGTGATGAACTCCGATGAAAATTCAAAATGAAAAGTTTCTAATCAAATGTCAAAATCAAAAGCTCAAATACGTCATACGAATGGACAACAAAAGAGGTGCAAAAGATACCAGAGAAACAGTCAAACTCATAAATCGGAACTACACTGATAAAGCGATGGCTAAAAACTGTCATATTGAAAACAACTGTCATATTCCTGACTAAGTAAAAAATGGTAGATTAAACCTGATTTAAAATCCAGCTAAACCTCGCTAAAATTACAGTATATTGACAATGATGTATGAATAAAAGTGACAAGCATAATAGGCAAAAATGTCAAAAAGGGGTACATCAATCAACCTTGTGTTATTACCTTAATCAGTATATAAACAAACAAATATTTCATCACACTTTTACCATGGCACAATTACACAATGACGGGATGTAGAAGTTCAGAGCTACCTCATATGTCACAAAGAAACACAAGAATGCATATAAACAAAGCATATAAGAACAATGAAAGACAAAAATACAACAATTATCATAGAAAAATAACACAATAAAGGGAGGAATAAGTACAGAACCACGTCATATGTAATAAATAAACAAAACAAGTCAAATAGACACAGCACATTATCAAACAACATGTTATTTTGCTAATAGTTAAAGTCTAGTTGAAAATCTCGTTTTCTATATAGATTAGATTGTTGGTTTTCATGTTTGAATGGTTTTACACCAGTCATTTTTTTAATTTTTTTTTTTTTTTGGGGGGGGGGGGTTGGCTCTTAGTAGCTTGCTTTGAGTGTTGTCAGAATGGAACTCTTTTAATAGGTTGCATTACTGTAAATATTGACAATGCAATTTCCAATAGGAACTCCTTTTACGGCTAAAACTGTACCATTTTTACCATGAAGTTATGAAAAAAATCTTATCCTAGAATTGAAAGTTCATATGCACCACAATTTTTTTCAAACGTCAAAATATAGGGCTGTGCGGCATTTTTTCAACGTTTATATGCCCTGAACTTCTCAGAGTTTGAACTAACACTAATGTTCTTAACTACTCCTACCTCAAATGAAAGGTTACCACAGATTTCAATGTAAACAATATGCACATGTATATTTACTGGTAACATTCCCAAGTTATGTTTCTGTGAGATGGAACAAAATTAATTTTCTATGCATATTCAAGTTAAAAAGAGGCTGTATTTACAAAGTGCAACCTATACAAACATTTATTCAAATAGAAAACTCTCTAAAATCAGTTTTCTCACATTAATACTCATTTATCAGAATTATAGCGTTAAAGAAATCACAATGTATACTCTAAGTTTTTCTTTACTGTACATTTTATACCCCCTCCCCTGTTTCATTTTTTTTTACAGAATTGGAAAGCAAGATTTTAATTATTGCCAGCTTACCCTATTTGAATATTTTCTGATAAAAAATGCCTAGAACCTGTTCAAAACTGTTTTGATAACATATTGAACGGATATCAGAATTCTTTAAATGTAATGTTTAGCATTCAATCATTACAACATTCAAGATTATATAAAGTATCCAATCAAGCCTCTACCTCCAGTCGACATCGTACTGTATGCCTATTTGTCAATTAAAGTACACATTTTCTGTCTCAAATGGTCAATTTGGAATTCTTGTCACAACAGTATCATCTGTAACCATATAATTGACACAATTTAGTTAATATGTATACTAGAAGTGTTCAAACAAAGCCATATATGCAATAGCTGTATGTTTGCAGATACCAATCTGAGATATAAATTCACTTAAAGTGTTATAGAGATGACTGCTAAAATCAGATGTTTCCATAACTTCCAAGCATAGTTATTGTTTTCTATATCAAGAACTTTAAAATCATAAAATCATAGCATTTTAAAGTTAAATTATTTGTTTTATGACCCAAGGGGTAGGTAATTTTCTATGTTTTTTGCCCCTGGGGCCTCAAATTTCCTAAATCATTCTGCTGTTTCTAGCTATTTAGAATATTTAGTACATATTCAGGATAGAACACACTATTGTATGTTTTGTTGGGAAATTTTTGTTTTTCTAGCTTGTATTTATTATGCCGTGGTGAAAAAACACCAGATTTAGGTGTTGCGGCTTATTTTTTGGGTAATCGAAAGGACACAAACACCCCATAAATTATAATTCAGGAAGGATCTATGAGTTTCAATGACTACGAAGAGTAAATATAAGCACTTCTTAAATAATTTAACCTACAAATATGCAAATATTATGAATTAATTTTGTATCCAGGACTTTAAGTAGACCATACATACTGCAAACTGTGAATTTATGCTGAGTCATCATATTTAAGGCCCTGGATTCTATCAGTCTTCATTAAATATTTATAAAACTTCATATTTGTGTTAAATTCCTTAAAATCTGTGAAATAAAGAAAATTTGGTTAATTTCTGAATGTTCCCCTTTTTCACCCTATATAGGTTGCATTTCTGTAAATATTAACAATGCAATTTCCAATAGGAACTCCTTTTACGGCTAAAACTGTACCATTTTTACCATGAAGTTATGAAAAAAATCTTATCCTAGAATTGAAAGTTCATATGCACCACAATTTTTTTCAAAGGTCAAGTTATAGGGCTGTGCGGCATCTTTTCAACGTTTATATGCCCTGAACTTCTCAGAGTTTAAACTAACACTAATTTTCTTATCTACACCTACCTCGAATGAAAGGTTACCACATATTTCAATGTAAACAATATGCACATGTATATTTACTGGTAACATTCCCAAGTTATGTCTCTGTGAGATGGAACACAGAGAGCATAACTGGGAACCAGTATGTAAACAAACTATGAACATTCAAGTTCTCCCCAAAAGAGGCGTATTTTGAGAAACAGCTGTATTTACAAAGTGCAACCTATAACCAATATGTATACTGACAAGCCATTTTAATTACACTGGTAAAATGAAATGTGTCCAATTTTTTTAAAATAAGTTATTCAATGAGGTGTTTAAATGAGTTTACAGAGACACATCTTATTCATGTCTGTCAATTTTCAAAACTGTCAAACTGTTTAGCATTTAATGAGTTGAAATATATTAAACTAAAGTGTGATTAGGTATAAGCTTCATTGTTTGAGTTGGTCGTAACTCAGTTTTCTGTACAAACGAAAAATGAAAACTAGACAAAAAGACGGAAGTCCAAATCTTATTAAGAGGAAGAATGGGGATTTCTTCTAAACATATTCCATTTCCTTATTACAAACTGCACACATGTGTGAACAAAACTGATCCAAACCATTTAAATCATTAAGAACTGAAACGAGACGTTGAAAATTTTGCAACCTGGATACTTCGCTATTACCAACATCATCAAATGCAATTTCAATCGACAAAATCAATATTGAAAAAAACATTTTGTGTTTTCGCAAATTATTTTTGAATTGCAATAATTCAATATGACTAGTATATTATCTATAACATCAATAAATGAAAATACATCTATAAGGAAAAATTCCATTTCGATTGTCCTCTCTTGAACAATGAACGGACGTGATAAATGATCACTGGATAAATTATATTAAACTCCCAAATGGAATATTGGAATAATTGAATATGGAAACGTAGCAATATATCTTAACATTTCTGTTCACTTGTCAATTTTATTTACCGAACACATGAAATATGCACAGTTGTACATAGCTATTAAAACTTTTTTACCCTCTTTTTTATATAAAATTCGAAATAATGTCCTGTAAAAGTAGAGAGCCACGTAAAATGGAAACCACGAAAACAGACTAAACAGTTAAAGTAATAGTCATTAAGACAAATAAAAAAATACTTTAACAACCTACAGTAGTATACCGCTTTTCAATCATTCACAAATCGATAGAGAAAAAACAAATCCGGGTTACAAACTAAATCTGAGGGAAACGTATCAAATATAAGAGAACTACGACACAACAAAGATTATAAAAAAACGTTAGTAACCAGATTATATGCCTCAAGTCCATCGTGTATCAGGCATTTTAACTACACTGTTGAAATAACCTGACATTTCTCTGATTTCATAGATAAATCTATTCAATGAGGTTATTAGATGTGTTTCACAGACACAAATCTTAATCATGCCGTTTGATTTTCCAAACTGTCAAACTGTTTAGAATTTGAAGGGTTTTATATATTAAACTAAAGTGTAGTTAGGTATAAGGTTGATTTTTTGAGTTAACTACGTTGTCTGTTGAAAGGTTCTATTATAAACTAGAATGAAGTCAATATCTTTAATTTTGGGTAGAATACTGATTTTTCCTAAACATATTCCATTCCTAGATTACAAACTACAAACATGATTGTACAAAACTGATAGCAATCATTCAAATCATTAATAACTGAAACGGGACGTTTAAAATTATGACACACGGATTCTTTGTTATTACCCAATGTCACTGAAATCAACACACCATGTGTGTCCGCAAATCATGTTTGAATATGACTAGTTTTTTTTTTTATTTATTTATAACATTTATAGATGAAAATACATCTACAGTTGGAAATCCATTTTTTTATTTTCCTCAATGAACAAATGACGGACGTGATTACTTATCACAGGACAAATTAAATGTAAATCCCTCATGGAATATGTATTTGAAAATGTACTTGAATCGACTCGCATCCATTTAACAATGACATTTTTTTTCATCAAACATGCACATTTGTAGCCATTTAAAGTTGTTTAAACACTTTCCCTTTTTTTTTGTCTACAGCACCAAAGTATGCTTGACTATCTATTGCTGATGTAAACAGCATTATACAGATTTTCGTAAGTTTTAAACAAAGTTCGAAAAAGAATAAATAGCTTTTAAAATTATATCAGTTTAAAGACATTTATATATGATTATGACTTATCGGTATTATCATTCTGTTTTCATTTAATCAAACAGATAGCGAGTTATTAGTATATCTATCAATTGTAAGATTGATAGACATTATTTTTATCTATCAAAAGGAAAACAATATAGAACCAATCTACATTAAAGCAAATATATATGCATTACTAGGAAAGAACAGACAAGAAACAAATTGAAAAACTGAATACCCCTTTATTCATTTTTCCACAGTTCAATCTTTTTTCATTTCTCATTCTTTTATGACTTTAACTCATATAACGTTTCAAATTGCAGAAAATAGGAAAGATAATATCATAAATACTACATCCCGACCGAATCACATCAAAACTAAACAGATGGACATATTCGATGTTTAATAGTTATTGACACACGATAACAACCCAGAACTGGCCTCAAATATGAAATGATTAATTGTATTTTGCGATTATTTATCTGTTTTTAATTATTGCAAAGACTAAAAGTTTAGAAACAGTTTAAACCAAAATGTCCCAAAAACAAATTATATGTAATACTATCATTCTGTTTCGTTATTTCTGCGCCAATCAGCGTAATCGTCTTAATATTCTTTTACTTTCGTTTTATTCTGTGAAATTGTAAATATCAATCAATCTGCTGGTGGCAATTCATATGTCTAATATCAAACACCAAATAGCAAACCGACCGCTTACTTACTTACCGAATATACTTGTATATTACACGAGGTACTCAAAATACATGTTCGTAAAATGACCATTTGTTGCAAATTTGGATGTTGAATCTATTCCGCGGTTGTTTGCCCCAATATAATTATAATACATTTAAAATCGGCAAAATGTTTTTTAACACACATACCTTTGCTGTATTTAATAATTCATGGCTGTCCTCCACAATGGCATACCCGAAGACATATCTCATCTCTACATGAATTGCCAATGTTAAAAAGGTAATCAGAGATACCAGGGTGATATTTTGTATTACAGACGTGCGTTTCCTTGTACATATAACTTTTAGGTACTACAATCAAAACAGTTTAAAGGTCAAATGAAGTATGAAATTGTAAAGCATGCAGGACCAAAACGTCTCTAGATTGGTATTTTTGAAAAAAAAGGATCAGCTTTGATTTTTAACTGTAACTACTATTACTTCGGTAAATTATGTACGTTTTATATTAAATTTTCTCTTGTGCTTGGTAAACATTATGTTCAGCCGAGCCCTTTCTGTTCTGTTTGACATTATGGTTTTGTGTTATTTTGTTACACTGTTGTCATAGCATAATACATAAATTATCTATTGCAAATGATTTGTACTAGTCCCATTTTAGAGGGACAGGTTCACAAACATGTTCAGCTCCAAAATGTTCTTCTTTTTATTTTCCGAAAAGCCAGGAGTTTTTTATTCAGTGCTTGTCATTAACCTCTGTATTATTCTAGTCTAGTACCGGTGCAAGCGAGAAAATCAATCTCGTTGAGATGATCAACGATAATCTCTAATATTTACAACTTCCTGAAGATCCCACTTCTTAATACCAATATCCCGATATGGTCAGGTAAATACTCTAGTTTAATTATATTTGAAAGCACATGGTTTTCTTTTAAGATAAAAGTAGGCCTTCCGTAACTGTTACTACTCTTTTATCGGTAATCTGTGTATTTTATATTTTTGTTATTTGATTTTGAGCTGAGTATACTTCAAATTTAGACATGTTAGATACGTCCTTTTCGCCGGGTTTTGCAGGTTCCTTTTTGTGTTATGTTGTAACGTTATTGTCACATAACGGGGCTTGTGCATGAATGATCTATTGCCAAACATTGGTCCATGCACTAATGAAGGAAAAGCTTAGAAATATGTTCAATTCTGCCACGTTCTTCATGTTTTTTTACGATAAACCAGAAGTATTTAATTCAGTGGTTCTCGTTGGTCACTGCCTCGCATAAATTCTCTTTTTTAATTTGCTCCATACTCTGTGAAACCGAAGAGAGAATTTAAAAAGAGTATGCTAGACATTGGCTCTCATACAACATCTTTTTATAACTATTTACCTGTTATTTTAATATATATGCAAGCACTTCATTTGTACAACAAGTATACTAAACATGTTTATGTTATATGTGTTTCAATATACACTGGGGGAAAGCGACTGTATGCCAATATGGTAGTGTCGGTAAGATTTTGTATTTCCCAAATACTTTTGATCTAGAGCATTGTCGATAGAATAAAATAGTAATTGTCTCTGTGATACATAAAATAACAGGAATAACTTATAGAAATTTTTTGTTGGAGAGATGATACTAGAGCTGGAACAAATACGATCGGGTTATGAGAGGAATAAGATAATATTCATTCGTACCCCTTCTATCTGTTATTAACTTGTTTAAAAACGGAACGACATTAAATAACTTGCCAAACACAAGACGAAAAGCATAAATGCATATTTCACAAAGAAATTCAGTAAGTGAATGTGTTCACGAGTGAAATTAAATTTGTACGAAGATAATACCCTTTCAATACTGAAATAAAGTAATTTGTCGACACTGGCTACACATTTTTCAGTTGAGTTGTCTTCTTGTTTCCTTGCTGGCTTTCCTTATTTTGTCATCTGCAACTGTTATATTTATAAATGTGTATATTTTTGTCCTTGATTAAATATTTGTGTATTTTTTTGTCCTTTTAAATGTTTGTGTATGTGTTTGTCCTTTTGATATTTGTGTATTTGTTTGTACTTTTAAATGTTTGTGTATTTGTTTGTCCATTTGATATTTGTGTATTTTTTTGTCCTTTTAAATGTTTGTGTATTTGTTTGTCCTTTTGATATTTGTGTATTTTTTTGTCCTTTTAAATGTTTGTGTATTTGTTTGTCCTTTTGATATTTGTGTATTTGTTTGTCCTTTTAAATGTTTGTGTATGTGTTTGTTCTTTTGATATTTGTGTATTTGTTTTTCCATTTAAATCTTTAAAATACCTTACTAACCTATTGATTAGGAAAAAAAAACTATTTTCTATTTGATCATGGTTAAAAATAGAAACGAAAGTAGATTTATAACGTATTGTAAATACCCATTTGTAACTTAATTGCTCCAACAAAATGGCAGGTACGTAATTTTGGACGATTTTTCAATTTGTATATATTCTAAAATATGTTTTTTTTTAAATTCATTATCATGTGTTGTCGACTTTCTATATCACATACATTGAAAGCAAATTATAGAATAAATCAATAATTATATAAAATGCACGTTAATTTCTACCTACAAAACAAAGGTTTGATTAAAGTTACATATGTAACAATCATAACAAAGACAAGGAAATGTTACTAAAATTCCAAATACAGCTTTTGTGCTGAGTATACTTCAATATTTTAGCCAAGTCTTTTTGTGAAGGACAGGGTAAACAATATGTTTAACACAACGTTCTTTTTGGGCTCATTTATGATACACAAGAAGTATGTAGTTCAGTGGTTGTCATTGGTGACTGTCTATCAATATTTTTTTATTTATTCCTTTTGCTTTGATCCACATGTTGTCAAAACGGGCCTTTTTCATAGCTTACTTTATAATATCATTACAGTATATTCTTCTTTATTATTAAAAACTTTGTTCTTTTTTCTTGTTGTTTTATAGACAATCATACTGTACACCTTATTCTAGTATAAATAGCAAAGTAGATTTATTTCTAAGTTACGCAAATTCCTCATGTTTGATACACTGTACTACACAGCACACGTTATCTTAAGCCTGGTTACACGCATGTAAAGCTTGTAAAAAAACTACAACCCAAACTTGCGAAATATAGAATTATAAGTCGAAGATACACCTACTTGGACGTCATCAAAAATTGTCGTTCTCTGGTGATTTCATATTTGTTTCTTTTTTTTTTAAATAAAAGAGGTTCGACTCATTACATACGAGAATTTGTACTCTTTCGGTCTTTAAATAGCAGTTTATTAATCAGTCAATTGGTTTGTATTGCATTCACAATTTTACTTTTTAATCAGAACTGCAAAATTTAAATGATCATTATAATTTTGTAACGTGTTTTCTCATAATTGGTCGCAACTCAGTTGTTTTGTACGATTTGAATAATACAAAACAGACACAAGTAAAATAGAAATGTTTCTATCATATTTTTTTTTATGTTAAAAGTTAAAAGTTGATTTGCTTTCCTGGAAATAATTCAGGATGTAATTCAGGATGTGATTGTTACTACAGCTCAAGATTTTTTAGATAAATTTAAAATTCGAGTTGCAGAATTTATTTCCCGTCATACTGGTTTGTAATTCATTTGCCTTCTTCTAGTATAAATACAACTTTAAAACTTTACCTGCATAAATACACATGAATAAGCATAAGAGAAGGGAGGTGAAGTACAGACTATTAGTATACGTTTAAACTCTTAGAATTTCGCGGCATAATAATGTTGAAAATATGCCGCACAACCCTATGTTTTAATTTTTACCTGTGAAAAATAAGTACCGTTGCACCTTTTATAGCGTCGTCACTAGTGATTTCATCATTTAAGTACCTTTTTCGTCAGATAGATCGGTCTCGTCTTTTCCACTGTTTGTTATAAAAAAAAAAGTAACTTATTAAACCATACTAGATTAGATAGTCTGGTACGTTGTAAGTCAGACTACAGACTAAGTGAAAGATAAACAGTAGGTTATAACGACGCTCTATATTGCAGCTGTTCAAAATAAGTATATATAATGAACGATAATTCTGCAGAATATTACGTTGTGGACAGACATAGAATTAAAAAATGTATAAACTGGTGCAATGAACTATAAAATAGCATACTTTAAAATGTTGAATGGTTTTACACATATTCATATTTTAGCATAAAAGCAACGGCCGAACAGTTTTTTGTCAAATGTTAGCGAATTGGTCATACGGTTAATTCTCTATTCTGCATTCAGTTCTACAGTCAAATTATGTATTTTCTGTGATCTAAAATGATTTTCCTTTTTATGAAAATTTGTTTTCTGATCATAATTTTGTCTTAATCATGAACACTAAGTAGAAACCCCGCACATGTTGGTTGACCATAAACGATTTAACATTTTCTTGTCAAATGTACTAGATAGTTTGAGCTTTTATAATCTCAATCTTGATTTTTATGCCTTTAAAACTCTTGAATAACATGTCAGCACTGACATGCTATTCGAAAAGTACGTGTTATGCGTATGTTAATTATTTGATTTTTTTTCCAAATTAAAAGTTCATGAATTTATTCCGCCACTGATCGATGTGGTGTACTTTTTTGCAACGTCTCCACTTTTTGTAACTACTATAATAGTTTAATCGAGATAAATAGCTAAATTGATATCCAATTGAGCGGGTAATGCAATTGTGCTTAAAGCTAACGTTAGGCTTTTTCCGAACAAAACTGTGTTTTGAGATTTTCATTGTATAAGTTATAATAGTATTTCACAACAGATCAGGTATTTTAAATTATCTTACCTCCTATACGTTTCTAGGAATGTGATTGGTTAAAAGCGCCCTCGTGGAGACCATGTATAGTTGATATTATGTTAGTAGGGAGGCGGGGCTTATCTCATACACGGTTAGTAGTGGTGTTACGTCCCTTTATATACCATATAAGGTAGTAGGGAGGCGGGGCTTAGTTCATACACGGTTAGTAGTGGTGTTACGTCCCTTTATAAAAACAAAACGGTACTGAGAAAAAAACGTTTTCAACAGACGAAGAAATTGATGATTAAGATTGAAATAAAACTCATTTAAACCTAACAAATTATAAATTTTTGTTGATATTTGTTTTTGTAAGATCAATGGAAGTAGTTTCTTAATGCTAACAGTACTAGTATTGAAGACTTGTTCATTGAGATAGGTATAAATTTCACACGCTAAGATAGTCGGGAAGATAAATTCATTACAAAGTGTGCTAGTGACCTAATACGGTATATATGGGGTCAGTTAATTACTAATCCGTGCTTTATGATTTTTCCTTTTAAATAATTTGTCCTTCATATTCTGCGTGATAATCTAAAAAGTTGAAATATCTAAGCATTTTGGAAAAAAAACTTTAACTGTTAAAATGTTTTGCAGTAATATTTTACTAATGTTTACGTTAACAGAGAGTGTTGAACAATTGCACACATGTCTAACTCATTCTGTGAGATGGTATATCATTAAAATCCATTAATCGAGTTTGTAAGCTTTTGTATTCAAATTTTTCCTTATCTGAAGATAAAACATGTAAAATAGTTTTTGCTTAAATGATTTATACAGAAAGTGATATAAGTATTGAAGGGTGGCATTGGTAATTTTAAACTGAAACACTTTTCACAGAGTAATATGCGCAAACATATCGAAATTAGTTAAAAATCATTAAGAACTCAAACATGATATTTTAAGTTTTCCAAAAAGGATACTTAATATTACCTAATGCAATTGCAATCGACTAAATGAATGTAAAAAAAATGCTGTGTTTCCGTTAATCTTACATTAATAACATTAATACATAGAAATACATTTATAATTGAAAATCCAATTTTCATTGTCCTCTCTGAATAATATATTGACATGATTAATAAACACAGGAAAAATTCATTAAAAATCCCAAAATATCCTGAAAAAATGTACTTGAATCAACTCGCATGAATTAACCATAGCATTTTTCCATCTGTATTTTTTTTTTTTATTAAAGTCCCTTAATTATAGCCATAAACTTTTCCTGAATCTCTCTCTTCCTATAGCCTCCAGCTTAAATAAGTTATAAGAAAAAGTGGTATGAGTGCCAATGAGACAACCCCTATCAAAGTCACAAAAAAGGCCCGAAAATGACTAATGCAAAACCATTCAAAAGCATGTTTGACTATCTGATGCTAATGTTTAATAGTATCTAATATGATTGAGATTATATTTGCGTAAGCTTATATTTTAATTGGAAGAATGATGGATAGTTTTTAAAAGCCGATAGTTCAATGACATTATTTCAGAGTTGACAGTGGCATGATAACATATCGTAGAGGAATACAACAGATAGTTTATTTTTACGAATCTTCAATATTTGATAACTACATGTCTATGACGTGTAGATCACGTACTCAATGTATATCATTGAACAATATAAAAATAAATAATAAACACCAATACAAAAAGTACAAATTCTTTTGGTTTGTTTTCTGCTAATGTGCTTTTTCTATATACCTTGTCTTTGAAACATATGATCGATCGACGTGGTTCTGTACTTTTACATCCCGTCATTGTGTTATTGTGCTATTGTAAATTTTGTATTCTTGTCGTTCATTTTTGTCAATGTGCTTTGTTTATATGTCTTTTTGTACTTATTTGTTACATATATGTTGGTTGTAATAGTGATTCAGATAATAACACAATATTGACTGCAGTACGCCTATTTGAGACATTTGTACCTATAAGTCTAGTTGTTTTTTTCACACATCGTTATCAATATAATGAAACTTGAAACGACGGTCATACAAGTTAGAGGTTAAGCTAGCTTTAAAACCAGGTTTAATCCACAATGAATAAATGCATGTTACAAATCAGAAATATTACAGTTATCATATCGTTTGCATGGCGTTGTCAGTTTGTTTTAGATTTATGAGTTTGACTGTCCCTTTGGTATCTTTCGTCCCTCTTTTGCAATTGATGTATATGAGCTTTTTGATTTTGTCATTTGATAAGGACTTTCAGTTTTGAATTTTTCTCGGAGTTCATTATTTTTGAAAAAAAATAAATTGAAAATAGTTGCAGTCTAATGGAACATAAGAACATAATTTTAATAAAAACGTGCATACTGTCGTCTTCTGATGGAACAAATATGAAAAATTAATGAGTAAACGATGACAATGAATATTTGAAAGGTAAGAAAAAAACATTTAAAAAAATATATCAACATCCACAAATTTTAGGAAAAAGTCAGTAAAACAGACCAATAAGTCAGGCACGTGATGTTCAATGGTTGTTGTTATTTTATGCAATTCATAAATGTTTCTCGTTTTATTTTTTTTTTTTAAAGATTAACTCGGCGGTTTTCCAGTTTGAATGGTTATACACTAGTCATTTTATGGGGCCCTTTATAGCTTGCTGTTTGTTGTGATTCAAGGGAACCAAGGCCCGTGTTGAGGACCGTACTCTGACCTATTATGGTATACTTTAACAAATTATGACTTAGATGAACAGTTGTCTCATAGTACTCATACCATATCATCTTATATCAAACCAATATGTATAACAAGTAGCCATGTTCACTACACTGTTTAATTGACCGGAAATGTGTCAGATTGTATCAAATAAGTTATTCAAAGACGTAATATTAAAGATTTTACAGAAATAAATCTTATTTTATGTCTCTCAATTTTCAAAAAGCTGTTTAATTTTTAACAGAGTTATATATGAAAATAAAAGGTGATTTGGTATAATCTTGAATGTTTGAGTTATTCGTAACTCAGTTTTCTGTACAAAGTTAACGTAAAAATGAAAACTAGACAAAAAAACGGAAGTTCAATCTTTATTTCGGGGTAGAATTTTGATTTTTCCTAAACATATTGCATTCTTAGATTACAAACTACACACATGTGTGAACAAAATTTATCCAAATTGTACAAATCATTAAGAACTGAAACCAGACGTTGAAAATTTAGCAGCACGGATACTTTGCTATTACCAACATGACCAAATGCAACTGCAGTCGACAAAATTATTATTGAAAAAACACTCTGTGTTTCCGCAAATTATTTTTGATCTGAAATAATTCAATATGACTAGTATTTTATTTGTAACATCAATAAATGGAAATATATCATAGTTGAAAATCCCATTTTACTTGTTCTTTATTAACAATGATCGGACGTGATCAATGATCACAAGACACATTATAAAAAAATCCCATAGGGAATACATTTTTTGAAATGTACTTAAATCAACTCGCATCAAATTCACATAGCATTTTTTTTTTTTTTTTTTACAAAAATGCATATTTGCAGCAAATAAAACTTTTTTTATCCTCTTTCTTTCTCTCTTGTTTTGTCTTCAGCTCTGAATTATGTTTGACTATCTCAAGCTTACGTAAAAGCATCATACAGATAATCTAAAGTTTTACTATGAAATTCGAAGTAGAATGATACGTCTATAAAATCAAGCCAGGTCATTTATATAAGATTATGACGTATTCCGTTTTCATTTAATAAAATATATAACGAGTTATTGGTATATTTATCGATTAAAAGATTGATATATTTCATTTTGTTTTTCATCACATCATGGAAAATGATATATAAACCAATCAACATTAAATGCAACAGGCATGCATTACTCAGAATGAATGGATAAGACAAAAAAAGATAAAAGAAAAATAAACAACAACTGATAAGCACTATATTCATTTTTCCACAGTTGAAATTTAGTTTTAATACGTTTTCAATAAATGTAACTTTAACGTATATTAGCATTATTAGGTTTCAAATTGTAGAAGATAGAAACGTTTAAAAAAATAGATCTCCGATTAAAGGAACAAAAAAATCATACATATCAAACTATGATACTGAAACTAAATTTTATTAATACTAATCGGTATTTTCTAAATTAGGAATTATAACCAGGACAATGCAATATTGTGCTTTTTTAATTCCTGAAAAAAATAACATAAATACTTTATCCCGACCTAATCACATCAAAGATTAACAGACAAAAGAAATAGAAGGTGAGAAAATTAAGACATACAATTAACCAAGAAATATTCAAACTGTTTTCGATTACTAGTTTAAAAACGAAAGTTTTTTGTGCGTGTGTTTTCAGTTTATCTTTGAAATGGGAGCAAATGGAGCTGTTGATTATGACTATCCCTTTTGAAATAACAGTAATTAATTCTTTTATTACAATCAACATAGTCAATTCAAAATCTCGTCGTCTGTTGTTATGAAAAATCGTCATCGTAACAACTCATTGAAGCTAAATTGAAATTTTATTATAGTAGCTCTATGTCTTTCCGATTGCTTCATATTTTATCTATTCATTTTATTTCAGACATAGAAACAAAAGCTATATCATTAGCACTGTATCGTCATATGTGTCAGAACATAGTGGGATCTGAGAATTATGTTAAAAATCTCAGACTTATGAATGCCGTCAGGGATAAGTTAATCAGCAATGATATTTGGACCTTTATCTCAAGTGGGAGTTTTGGTGAAGGACTTGAGATGAGAGGAAGTGATTTAGATGTTATGTATGTTACTAAATACATGGAGGTTTATGAAGACATTAAAGCTGCTAACAATTCAAATGGTAATTATGTGTTAATGGAAACAGATGATGTAAAACCTGGTTTCACTCAGTTACTGCTAGTACTAGAAAAATTGTATTCTCAATTTCTATGTCAACAATGTGAGGAATATAATGGCAAACATTATTTCTCGAGCAAATTATTTAAAAAATACCTCATGCGTAATAATGATTTTGTAGTTCATGGACCATGTGTATCTGACAAAAAAGGAGTTTTTGACTATGCCGTGTGTTTACATTTTAAGACATGGATATCACAAGCATCACAGTGGCTAACAAGATCGAATAGTTCATGGCCTAGTTATGATGTCAAACAAAGTATAATAAACCACGGAGTACTTTTTGTACCAATCGGAGTGAAAGGATCACCTAAAGAGAATATAGAATGGCGAATTTCTTTTTCTGTTGGTGAAAAAATTCTAATAAATACTTTTACACACACTCAATTAATATGCTATGCTCTCCTTAAAATTCTCTTGAAAGATGTAATAGCAACCTACACCGAATGTGAAAATTTACTCTGTTCATACTTCTTGAAAACAATCATGTTCTGGATATCAGAAGAATTACCACAATCAATATGGAAACCTGAAAATCTTATACAATGTTTTATGCGATGTTTAAGAAGACTGATTTATTCTGTTGACTATTCGATTTGTTCACATTACTTCATTCCAGAGAACAACTTGTTTGAGAACAAAATAGAGGGACGCGCTCGTAGAATACTGTTAGATAAACTTAATAAACTGCATAGTTACGGTTGGCTATGCTTGTTATTTTCCGATCAATTATCTAACTTTCAGGTATCAATGTGGATGAGTCCTATTGAACCACATACATTGCATACTATTGAGTTAGCAAAAACTCTTAATTCAAGATTATTATATATTGCTGATAATATGTCCAAGTCTATTGAGCAGGACACTACTGTATACAAAAGAGGAATACATCAGATAGTTTCCTGTCACCAACCCTCACTAAAATACTTACATATATACTACTTGTCACAGTTTTGTGGACAATATGCGCAGTATGTTCAACTGAATAGTTCTAGAAATAGTAATAAGCATCAATACAAACAATACAAATCCTGTCTTTGTACTCTCCTGCAAAATATTTATCATGACGCTGTATCTGGATGGCTGATGTTAGCTTCGTTTTTCTATAAAGTAAAACAGTATAGTAATGCGTTACAAATCATCGTATATTGTATATCGAAATGTACCCACGAAAAAGTATGCCGCTTCATGGATATGTCGGGTAGTCGTTTTAGATTTTTCGACATGCAATTATCCAAGAAAACAAGTATTGTACAATTATTGAAAATAATGCTTATAGATCGTTTGAAATTTATAATAAACTCTCGGCTAATACCAAATGAACTACAAATGGAAGTGGAAAATAATTCATATCTTATTTCCTCTATAGTTTATGCTTATTTTCTAAATATGTTATGTCATTATCATCTGAATAATGTCAGACAATGTCAGGATTGCCTACGAACTTTACAACTTATTATAGATGAACGCTATTTAATTGAAAATAAGAAATTTCTTCAATCTGATTCCTACAAAATTCTCGGTATAGCTTTACAATTATTAGGGGAAAGTGAATCCACCCGACATGCATTTATGCGGTCTGTTGAACTAGATCCGGATCAAATATAACACTTCTGTACAGAGACTTACAATTATGAGCCCGATGTGATATGTGTGCCTTTTGTTGAACAACCCGTAAAAGACTGTAAAACATATTTCATAGATATGTATTTCGATTCAATCGATTTTGTGGTTTTCTATAACTTTATATTTTGTTCAGTACAAATCGTAAAACTAGCAATTCTGTTCAAGAGAGAAATACCAATTATATATGTTTTTTTATCAAAAATAAACAAAACTTTATTTATTACATTCAAAGAAAAAAATGTGCTTTTGTTCTAGAAGAAGAGAAGATAACTGGGCCGGGAATAAGGAGAACATTGAGACATGAAACGAGGACCGGAGAATACTTCACCGTACCCCCTTTTTAATCTGAAGTTTAAGGTAGCACTCCACAGTTAGGTGTGTAGTTTCGCATTTTGAACCCTGTGGATTTTTCAAATATGAGAGCTAGTGTGCAATAAAATTCATTTTTGGATAGCTGAGTATTAAAATAGCCTTTGTATTGGGTTTATATGAACATCAAGATTATGTAATGTATGTAATATAGGCTGTTTTCTGTATGACAGTCCGTATTTGCATGTCCCTACCATACATTGGTCCGGCAATTATTCCAATGTTTTTTTCCAACTTTTTATCGCACGAACTTTGTGATTGGATTTTACGAAAAAATGAGGCGAAAGACACCCATTTTTTATTTGATCATTAGGAAGATTTATGAAAACAGTTTCTAAAAAGGTATCACTCAAAGGCATTGAAATTCTAGTTTGATCAACATTTTGGGGGGATATGTGACATGTCCACCCCCCTTTTCTTGCAATATTTTATGGTAAATAAATGCAGAATGTTGCCATGGATACACATAACAGGAATTAATTTTCACTCTTTTAACTTTTGAAAATCAAATCTATGGAATATACTGATTACATACATATGCACATGTACAACACAAACAGTTAGGTTAATGTATTAGAAATCCAGGAATAGGAGATGATAAAACATTTTGTGGCTCATTTTTAATTTTATTTTCTAACTGTGGAGTGCTATCTAAATCTAAAACAAAACAAGAAATAAAATAAATACAGTACGGGTAGAGACTTATTTTTATTGATGTCTCATCCGTCTAGTCGGATATGAATACTCCGACATTTTTATGGTAGTATATATGGTAGTAAATATAAATCCCGACATCCCGAAATTCGAAAAAAGAATCTCAGATCCCGAAATGGTCAATTCCGAAATCCCGAACTTAATTGCATAATATTAATTTACGCACAATCCATGTAAACTTGGAAACTTCTATGTTTTATTTTTGGCAGCAATTTAAAAACAAAAATTGCCATGAAAAGACATTTCCATGTTATCAACAGCGTGTGCACGTGGTTGAACTTTAACTTGACTTCACTCACAACATTGAATGCTAATAAAATATATTAAAGATCGATTTTGTCCACTGCACGAGATTTTTATATGGCGGGAAATATCGTAACAGTAAACACAGGTGACCTTACTGAACGACCGTGGGAAAATCCATTCATGATTTAATTTGATGTTGAATGATTGACAGTATTGTGCTTTAGTTTTGGGTGCAATCAACAGTTTTCTTCGACGTCATATTTTGAGGGACCATGCATAAGTGACCCTTAGTGGTGGACTGATTAATAAAGATACTTGTATTAAACTAGATATCACTGGTATCAAAATGTTCTCTAGTTTAAAATGAAATAAATATAAAGAGTACTTTTATCACATTAAAAAAGTTCCACCCAAAGAACATGGGGAAAAATGCATAATTTGAACATAAAAAAATTGAAATCAGGTCATGTTCATACCCATATAAATACATGATACGTGCATATTTTTCATAATCAAAACTGTATGAAATTTATAGGTTTTTACCAGGCCTTTCAAAAAAATCTTGTTTCATGGTACGGTCTCCTGCTCCGAAAAGAGATACATGTACAGTGACTGCAAATAAGTTTTCATTTTTCACTTAAAAAAACAGGATGTTTACAGTGTTGTCTCCCCTCAAAACATGAATATTTAATATAGTTTTTAAAATTATTTCAATCATTCAACCTGTTTTTATTGAAAACTAATTAACTTTTTTTACAATCAAATACAAAAAACAAGATACTTTTTCAACAATTAAGTAAATAAACAGGATTTTCCCGCCATGGTTATTTTTAGTCGTGGAATAAGCCCTATTTTTTTTTATATGAAACTGTTTATAGCACCCTTTGCGGCTCCTGATCGAGATCCATTTACAATTGATTTACCAGAATAGAAATTTTAATCGATTTACATACATGTAAAATCAAGTCTTCTTTAACTATTTTGTGTATTATATTTATCAGTCATTTCCCGGATTCCCATTTAAATTATTTATTTGGAGACCTCCTCGTTCGAAAATAATACAACATCGATTTTAAAAATCTTACTGACTGCACGAGCTTCAGAATGACTAGAAGTACGACAAAAAAGTAAAGACAGCTGATCATGACCAGTGTAAAACTTTGATTTTCGTGTATCGATTGACACAATTCGTAAAATATATTTATAATAAAAACTCCGGCGATTTTCATAAAAATTTCAAACATAATATCTTTGTTATTATACGTGTGTCAACAATTTTTTTTAAAATAAAAAATAGGAATCGAAATATGATCACGGCGTTATAAATATTGTATTAATAAAAAAACAATTGTTTCAAAGAGATTAACGGGAAACATGTCAAAATAGAAAGCACGAGTGATCTGTCTGACCAAAATGTTTTACTTGCTAGAAATGATTGACAGGTGTGAATAGGCTCTAACGTGGAAAGTTGCGTCAAAAGGAAAATAACAGTTTATTCACAATGCCTATACATATTTTATAAATACAATATGTTGGCCTTTTACTTAAAATTGTGTTTCTAATAATAGCATATAACGGAACAGGACGTTTAAAGGGGGAAATACTATAACCATCAGCGAAATCTCGTATAATTTACGGGATTGATGTCTCAACAATTTGATTTAAATTTCGATTGAAAACAGTCCTGGTTGTTATAATTTTGAATTAGATGAAATATTTACGGTTTACAAATACAAATACAAAATAGTTTATTGGCATGGGAGAGGCACGGACAACGAAGAAGCTTAAGGTAAAAAGGAAATTAGCAGAGATGAGAATACCTACCACAGCCCCCTCTGTCTGTAGTTAATATTGCTGTGTTTTATCTTGAATGGAAGAATATATTCTATGATGTGAAACACTGTGTCTACAATTTGAAGTTCGTTAGAATTTCAACAAAACATCATTTTAGTACTTGATAACATATATTTACCAAAAGAACACTTTTTGATTTACAATCTTTATGAAATGGGATTAAATCAAACATGTCAAATGATGACAAAAGTTTTACAAAACCTTATGCAAATATCGCAGTGTAACTGACCTCTATACTCACTCTTACCACATATTATATTAAGTTTTGAAATAAGTATTAAGGGAGGTGGATTTTTTTGGGATTTTTTCAAATGAATATTCTTGATTTTTAAAAAGAAGATTGAATTAAGTAAAATAACTTTGTCAAAAAAAATGACGAAAAGCCTTTCATACCTAATATTTTGAAATTAAGGCAAAATGCAGAAAGTGAATGTGTTCACAGGGGAAAGTAAGCTTTAACACAAATAATCAGCGATCAACTCTTTTAATACCAACATGACGCAATTTGTCTACACTATTACATATGTTACAGTGACATTGTCTTTATTGAGGGGGCCCCTCTTTATTTTTACCCAGCTGGCTCTCTTCTAACATTTTATTCTTTTTATATCTACACCTGTACGGTTTAAGAATGTGTATATGTTTTCCATTGACATATTTATATTTTCTTCATTTCTTATTGATTAGAAAAAAGAAAACATGTTTTATTTGATTGTAGGTTAAAAATAAAAACGAAAGTAGATTTAAAATGTAATGGAAATACCCAACTGATGCATTGCTTAAACAAAACGGCAGGTACGTTATTTGAGAAAAGGTCTCAATTTGTATATAATCTAAAATATATGTTTAACATGTCCAAATACCATCATTTGTTTTCGAGTTTCTATATCACGTACACATGGTACACTGAAAGCGAAAATAGATAAATCTTTATATGAAATGCACGTTGATATCTATTCAGGGAGCTACCATTTGATTTTTATGGGGGTGGGGGGGGGGTGGGATGAAAAATTGTGTCCTGCCTTTTTATTTAATTGTAATCTCTGTCCTGCCTTTTTATTTTTCAGGCTATTCGGTCCTGCCTTTTTTTTTCTTAGCTTATCCTGACTTTTTTACAACAATTGTCATCCTGCCTTTTGTTTTTTGCCAAGTTACTCATCCTGCCTTTTTTTTTTACTCAAAATCCTGTCCTGCCTTTTTTTTTTTACAAATTTCATCCTAGCCCCCCCCCCCCCCCCCCCCCCCCCCCCATTAAAATCAAATGGTAGCTCCCTTACAAAACTAAGGTTTAACCAACAATGACCAATGTAAAAAATATGATAAAGACCGGATAATGATAAGGACATTTCCCTAAATAAATTCCATAATTGAAGACAATTCACAGAATAGTATATAAATTATAAATTATTATGCAATAATTGGTTGAATTCACTGATGAGGGACAATTTCAAAACTATGTTTAACTACACCACGTTCGTGTTCGTCTACGAAAAGCTATGGTTATATATTTCAGTGGCTGACATTGACCACTGTCTGACATAGCCTCTTTTTAAAAAAAATTCTCATTTGATTTGCTTCACATTTGTCGGACTATTTATAGCTTACTTAACGATATCTGTATAGTGGTGTATAAAGTTTTTATTATTAACATCCCTGTCTTTTTTTCTTGTTGATTGCTGTTTTATAGACAATCTTATAAAAATTATATGCATTCTTTACATCATATTATAATATAGATTGTATAATAGCTAGACATGATTCATAGGATACCCAAACTCCTCATTTTTGGTACTCTGCATATCACAGTGAATGCCCTCATAAGGATCATAACAAGCATTTAAAGCTTGTAAAAAAACTACCACCCAAACTTGCGAAATATAAAATTATCAATCAAAGATAATTCTTTTTGGACTTAAGCAGAAGAATACTCGTACTCTCATGATTTCATATTTGTTTGCTTTTCTGTAATAAAGTATGTTCGACTTCTTAAATTGAGTTTTTATTAGCCTGTCGGTTTGTATCGAATTTTATCATTATTCAGTACCATAAATGTACACTAAATGTTTCTGTTTTTTTATGTTGTTTTCCACAAAGGGTTTGCAAAATTTATGAAGTCAGCTTTACAATGGTTGATTGTAATTATTCTCTGCCCCTTCGTATGGTGCCTACACATTTCAATTGATATGTTATGCCTATGCATGTTCACACTTTACGGACTTCATATACTAAGTACATGAGTATGCTCCAAATGATGTGTCTTTTCTTAATCTAACTAAGGACTTTTTTACCACGTGTTAGATTGTGGTTTGTTATTACGTCGTCTGACCTTTTAATAACAGAACGTGACTTATTCCCAATTGTGACGGTTTTGCTGAGTGTAAATTCGCATTGCTATAAGACGTGCTACGGTACTTTTCTATCCGACATTCATGTATTTAGTTTGGAGAGAATATTTGTAATTCTCATCGGATTTTGTCAAATGCCTTATCGTTTGTAGTTGTAAATCTTATTTTTTCTGTTGTATTCGTATATTATGATTAAGATAATTAATCATCGAGTTCTTTTATTAGATTTTAGTTTGGTTTTACTTAAATGATACGATATATTCGTTGCACAGTTTGATTTAGAAGAAATATCGACATAGCTAAATAATAAATTAATTATCTAACTACTACCTCTATTTGATATTAATTGATATTGTAATTTTCATTGTTATTAAAATAGATGTTATATCAACAATACAAACCTAATCTTGAATTCTATCCTTATTATAGTTTATTTTTTTTGGATTTATTTTAGAAGTTCAAATGTGACGTCACTTACATTTGTGCGTGTATCGATTTGGCTAACGCGGCTGCGAGGTCTTATATGCTGGTGTAGGTTATTTATATATCCGTTTTTATTTTGTAGTTTGTTACCGGTTTTATCATTTATATTTGTCATTTAATAAAAAATAATGTTTGCAAAAGTATGAATTATTCGAATTTTTGGTCCTCAGTGTTCTTCATCTTTGTACCTTTCTTTAACAACATTCGAATCTTTATAATCAGAGTGTCAATGGTAAGTCTTGTGTGGACGAAACGCGCGTCTGGTGTTTTAAGTTTTAAACCTTGCAACTTTTGTTAGCTATTATTCGTGTGTTTCCCTGTCCTATATGGTCTTCCATTCATTTGTATCGTAGTCCTAACATGCAATGTTGTAATTTAAATGTTTTATATTTAACGTTGCCATAAAAGCAAGAGATTTGGCATGCCACAAAACCTGGTTCATTTTTTTTTTATTAAAATGTCCTGCACCAAGTCAGGAAAATGGCCATTGTTATATTATAGTTCGTTTCAGTGTGTGTTACATTTTTAAGTTGTGTTTCTGTTGTGTCGTAGTTCTCCTCTTATTTTTGACTTCTGAAGCTTAAATGCATTTTAATAGTAGTTCTATGTTACCTTCAATATAGCGAAGATTTTTTCAATCCATATGACTCATCATATCTCATCTGTTTCATATATAAAGGAAGATGTGGTGTGAGTGCAAATGAGACCACTCTCCATCCAAATAACAATTTAAAAAAGTAAACCATTATAGGTCAATGTACGGCCTTCAACACGGAGCCTTGGCTCACACCGAACAGCAAGCTATAAAGGGCCCAAAATTACTAGTGTAAAACCATTCAAACGGGAAAACCAACGATCTAATCGATATAAAAAAAACGAGAAACGAGAAACACGTATAAATTACATAAACAAACGACAACTATTGTACATCTTATTCCTGACTTAGGACAGGTGCAAACATCTACAGCGGGATTAAACGTTTTAATGGTATCAAACCTTCTCCCTTTCTCTGAAACAATAGCATAACATCACAACATAGAAAAACACACGATAACATATCATTTGGCAGGCTTAACTCAATCTAAAAACGCAAATTGATACACTATGAACGAATACATTTGATCTGCGATATCTCAATGCAAATGCACAGTTCATAAAATATTAGGGACAAACATTCAAGGCTAAAAAGCAAACAAACAAGTCCAAACAAAGCCATGGCAAGACACCACTGCGAAAGATTTAACCCTTCGAAAATTATCACTTTTGAAAAAAAAAACGGTTTTAATAATACAAATAAATCTTGAAGTTTATACAAATATAGTAAGTGAAAATTAGAAGATATTCCAAATAATCAAAGGTGGTATATAGACAAGATCCATATTAATAAAAAATAACAAAAAAGCATTATAAACAGTAAGAACAGGTCGAATTAACAAGAAAATACGATTTGAGAGTACTCGCATGTTTATTTCAGACACAGACACAAAAAACATTTCATTAGCACTCTATCGGTATATGCGTGAGAACATAGTTGGAACAGAGAATTATGTAAAAACACTCAGAATGATGAATACAGTCAGGGATAATGTGACATGTGACAAGAACGAAACCTTTATTACAAGTGGAAGTTTTGGAGAAGGCCTTGAAATGAGAGGAAGTGATTTGGATGTAATGTATGTATCTAAATATATGGAGGTTTATGAAGACGTTCAAACGTCTTTAGATTTAAATGTTTTATATTTGTCAATGGAAACAGATGATGTAAAGGCTGGTTTCGCTCAGTTGCTAAATAAACGACAATTTAGTCAAATTCTAGATGGTTACTTTGAAGAACATAATGGAAAATATTATTTTTCGAACAAATTCTATGTAGAGGAACTTGAGCGTAATACAAATCTGGTAAAACATGGGCCATGTGTATCTGACAAAGACGGAACGCATGACTATGCCTTGTGCTTACATGGTAAAACATGGATATCACAAGCAACACAGTGGATAACAAGATCAAATAACTCATGGCCAAGTTACATGGTCAAACAAAGTATTATAAAACATGGAGTACTTTTTGTACCAGTAGGAATAAAAGGGTCACCAAAAGAGAATATAGAATGGCGAATTTCTTTTTCTGTTGGTGAAACATTTCTAATTAATACTTTTACACATACACAACTGTTATGCTATGCTCTCCTGAAAATTCTTTTGAAAGATGTGATATCAACCTACACCGAGTGTGAAGATTTACTCTGTTCATACTTCTTGAAAACAATTATGTTCTGGATATCAGAAGAATTACCACAATTAATATGGAAACCAGAAAATCTTATACATTGTTTTATGCGATGTTTAAGAAGACTAATTTATTCTGTTGACTATTCAATTTGTTTACATTATTTCATTCCAGAAAACAACTTGTTTGAGAACAAAATAGAGGGACGCGCTCGTAGAATACTGTTAGATACACTTTATAAGCTACATAGTTACGGATGGCGATGCTTGTTATTTTCAGATCGATTATCTAATTTTCAGGTATCAATGTGGATGTATCCTAACGAACCACATACATTGCATAATATCGAGTTAGCAAAAATTCTTAATTCAAAATTATTATTTTTGGCTAATATCATGTGTAATGAGAATAAACCGGACACTATTGTATACCAAAGAGAAATATATCAGATAGTGTCGTGTCACCAATCTTCACTAAAGTACTTAAATACATACTACTTGTCAGTGTTGTGTGGACATTATGCGCAGTGTGTTCCACTGAATAGTTATAGAAATAGTAATAAACATCAATACAAACAAAACAAATCCTGTCTTTGTACTCTCCTGCAAAATATTTATCATGACAGTGTTTCTGGATGGCTGATGCTAGCTTCGTTTTTCTATAGGAAAAAAGAATACAGTAAGGCCTTACACATTTTCGTGTATTCTATATCGAAATGTACTCCTCAAAAATACACCGCTTCATGGATATGTCGGATATGCATGTCCGATTATTCAATTTGCAAGTGTTTAAAAGAAAAAGTAATGTACAAATGTTGAAAGTATATTTGGTAGATTTTATGAATTTTAGACAAGATTCTTGGCTTATACCATATGAACTACAAATAGAATTGAAAAATTACGATAATTTTATTTCATCTATAGTGTATGCTTATTTTCTAAAATTGTTATGTCATTATCATCTCAATAATGTCAGACATTGTCAGGATTGCCTACGAACTTTACAACTTATTATAGATGAAAACTATTTGATTGAAAGTATGAGTTGTTTTCATTCTGAATCCTACAAAATTCTCGGAAGAGCTTTTCAATTATTAGGAGAAAGTTGATCCACCCGACATCCATTTATGCGGTCTGTTGAACTAGATCTGGATCAAAGATAACACTTTTGTAAAGAGACTTACACTTATGAGCCCGATGTGATATGTGTGCATTTTGTTGAACAACTCGTAAAAGACTGTCAAACATATTTCACTGATATGTATTTCAGTTCAATCGATTTTTTGGTTTTCTAGAACTTTGTATTTTGTTCAGTTCAAATCTTAAAACAAGGAATTATGTTCAAGAGGGAAATAACAATTATATATTTTTTTTTTATCAAAAATAAACAAAACTTTATTTATAACAGTTAAAAAAAACTGTGTTTTTGTTCTAGTGGAAGAGAATATAACTGGGCCGGGAGGAAGAAGAAGATTGAGACATGAGAGAAACTAGGAGGGGATTATACTTCACCGTACCCCCTTTTTTATCTGAAGTTTAAATTTAAAACTAAACAAAAACTAAAATACATAACTCCGCCAAAAACAAGACGAAAACTCTTGATAACGAATATATAGCAAAGCAAAATACAGGAAGAAAATGCATTCACAAGTGAAAGTAAATTTTAACACAGATAACAAGCAAAATGAAATGACGCAATTTGCCAACACTTTTTACACATATTACTGTGGACTTTCTTTCAACCAGCTGGCTCCTCTCTAACATTTAAAGTTTGTTATTTGTTACACCTGTAACGTTTATTAATTTGTATGTGTTTGTGCTTTTAAAAAATAACATTCCCTTTATGACCTATTGGTTAGGGAAAAAACATTTAGTTATTGGTCTATAACAGAAACGAAAGTAGATTAAACACGTAACGGAAATACACACCTTTTACAACTCAAATAAAATGACAGATACGTATTTTGTTTAGGAGTTGTAAATCAGTATATTATCTGAAAGTTCAAACGTATATATAACTCCATCATCAATTGTTGTCGAGTTTCTTTACCACGTACATAGAAAGGAAACATAAATCAATCGTTATAAACATTTACACGTAAATCTTTACTTCCAAACAAATTAAGGTTTGCTCAATCTAACAAACATTACAAAGACAGGAAAATGGCAGTGAAATTCCCTAGTCGGAGATAACACGAACACGAACATGAAGTTTAATGTAATGGTAAATTCTAATAAAGGTTTATTTGTAAGACCTAATGAAGGATGATATGCCTTAATACGTACTTTGATGTTTAAGTATACTAGTATCTAATGACGTAATATGAACTTTATTTCAATTTTTCATTACGTTTTTACTCGAAATGAGCATGGTTTACTTTTTTCTTCTACAATTACTACGCCCATAGACTACCCAACTATAAGCACATAAGACTACTAAAAACCAAACTAAAGTTCAAATGAATACCCACACGACAGTGCCATGTGCTGATTTTAATTGCACATTATGATACGTAATATCATGTCGACAAAATATAGTCAAACAATTCATAATTACTACTGAAATCAAAACATTTCATATAACATCAAATAAATTTACATAAGCAAGATAAACAATTTCAACTGAGAAACACGTCAAGTCGAGTCGGCCCTGTCGTGCAGAATGGCTATATCACATGAAGCGCGGAAAAACAACTAACGGTCTATGGAAGACAAATAAAAGAAATAAATTTTAATCTGATTCAGTTCCTTTAAACGGTTGAAATTACATTTCTTCTACAATTACTCTGCCCATAGACTACCAAACTCTAAGCACATAAGACTAATAAAAACCAAACTAAAGTTCAAATGAATACCCACACGACAGTGCCATGTGCTGATTTTAATTGCACATTATGATACGTAATATCATGTCGACAAAATATAGTCGAACAATTCATAATTACTACTGAAATCAAAACATTTCATATAACATCAAATAAATTTACATAAGCAAGATAAACAATTTCAACTGAGAAACACGTCAAGTCGAGTCGACCCTGTCGTGCAGAATGGCTATATCACATGAAGCGCGGAAAAACAACTAACGGTCTATGGAAGACAAATAAAAGAAATAAATTTTAATCTGATTCAGTTCCTTTAAACGGTTGAAATTACATTTCTTCTACAATTACTCTGCCCATAGACTACCCAACTCTAAGCACATAACCCTAATCAAAACCAAACTAAAGTTCAAATGAATACCCACACGACAGTGCCATGTGCTGATTTTAATTGCACATTATGATACATAATATTACGCGACAAAATATAGTCAAACAATTCATAATTACTACTGAAATCAAAACATTTCATATAACATCAAATACATTCACATAAGCAAGATAAAAAAATTCAACTGAGAAACACGACTAGTCGAGTCGGCCCTGTCGTGCTGAATAGCTATATCCCATGAAGCGCGGGAAAACAACTCACGGTCAATGGGAGACAACTAGAAGAAATAAATTTCAATCTAATTCAGTTCCTTCAAACGGTTGAAATTACATTTCTTCTACAATTACTACGCCCATAGACTACCCAACTCTAAGCACATAAGACTAATAAAAACCAAACTAAAGTTCAAATGAATACCCACACGACAGTGCCATTGGTGATTTTAATTGCACATTATGATACGTAATATCATGTCGACAAAATATAGTCAAACAATACTTAATTACTACTGAAATCAGTGCGGAATGGCTATATTCCATGAAGCGCGGGAAAACAACTAACGGTCTATGGGAGACATCTAGAAAAAAATAATTTCAATCTCATTCAGTTCCTTCAAACGGTTGAAATTACATTTCTTCTACAATTACTACGCCCATAGACTACCCAACACTAAGCACATAAGACTAATAAAAACCAAACTAAAGTTCAAATGAATACCCACACGACAGTGCCATGTGCTGAACTACAAAGAACGGGAAATACATTTTTTATCTTGCTTATAGAACTTAATTGACTTTGAAAATAAAAAGTCAATACCAGGTTATAAACCTAAATTTTCAGAAACAATTAATCTGTCATTTAAAGAATCTTTAAAGTCATAAGAAACGAGTGACCGGTGAAAAATAATGTTCTTCCAATTCTTGAACCAATATAAACAAACATCATAAACTTAGTCTTCTGTGCTCAAATTTATCATTTTTGTCGTGTAAATTTCGTATAATCGTCATTTTTTTTCAATCAGTCAGTGTTGTTGTGAAAATATGGCCTGCCAGGTAATTAAAGTTCGTGTTTTGAAGCCGAAGTTTAACGATTGTCACCTGTTTGTCAACAATCGACAAAAAATCAACAATAAAGCATGGAAATTGAGCACGTGATTAACATGTAAATTCAGATAATAGTTTATTTTAAGGACATCCATGCGTATTGCGACCACCGGATTTTTACGAGATGGGTCAAACTGAGGTCACTTTGCATACGGAAAATATGTCGGGGGAATTCCTTCCTGGAAGGAAGCAATTAAAATAAAGTAAACTTCCTTTAAATATGACAATGTATGAATAAAGTATATAGTTGAAGGATGCCTCCGAGTGCGGGAATTTCTCGCTACATTGAAGACCTAATGGTGACCTTCTGCTGTTGTTTTTTTCTATGGTCGGGTTGTTGTCTTTTTGGCACATTCCCCATTTCCATTCTCAATTTTATATGTACATAAGTTTTATAATGAAAACTATCCATTGAGTTATAAAACAACATATGCATTATTTTTTTTTAATTTGAGGTTTCATATGACTTTAATATAACCGTCCTTGGCCATCTCTGAACGCCATCTGCGATGTCTTTTGAACAATCGATCGGAAATACCTAAATTAGCGCAAGTTGTAGCTCCGCCAGAACGTAAACTGTGCAATCCATATTTCTTAATATCTGACACAAATGGTTGAAAAGCTTCAATAAATAATTCTCTCATACGTGTGTAAGACAGTGGTTTATTTTCCTTCGAAGAACATATCTATCCTTGAATTTTGTTAATTTTTTGAAAATAAATTCTTCTGATTCCGGCGAAATATCAGCCACAACAAATATAACTTTAAATTCTTAACTGGACACATATCGGAATCCATACAGGCTATTACTACAGAATTGCCATCACGATAAATATCAGTTTTACTTTTCGGAATAAATATAGATATATAACCTAATTCAATTCGAGTAGCTAATCGGTGTTTTGCACCTTCTAAAACATTTTTGACAACTAAATTATCAGTAGGAAACGTTTGACCAATCATATGATGTGCCCATTGTATACTATAAAATGCTGAAATAACCGGACTAGCAGTGTAACTGTTCTGAACTAATGAAGATAACTATAGTGCAACGTGCAAAGATTTTGCCGGTAAAATATTACAACGACTTATACCGTTATGAACGTCCCACTTTTTCCAACGGATAAATCCTGCATGATAAGTTTTAACGGTACTGTCAGCTTAAGATTCGCAAGGTAAATCCATAAGGACATCAACATTGGTATGCAGAACTGGTGGCAACAAATTAATCTCAGATTTATAAGCCTGCAATAACACATGTTCAAACAATAATTAAACAATAACAGAATATTAAACGTAAGTAACTATCAACAGAAAAATACTTGTTAGTACATCTCACAAGACTATGTACAATAGTCTTAATGCTGATCATAAGCATTTGTATTTGATAGTATATTAGTTCTCAACAAGGCCATTTAAAGCCTTAATGCCAAAAAACGAAAACCAATTCAGATATGCATTGTAACGTTAGTACACAAACAAGGCACTAACAGCCTTTAACATATAATCTGTGAAATCCAGATAAGCATACACAGCTTCATAAACAAAATAGGTTTACGACCTACATACATATCAGTATTATATTCTGAAATCTAGCCTCAAAGCTAACATCTTAAATGTAAGATCAGTATTTCCAAAAATGGCCTTCTTGCTTTTACCAGGAGTATAAAACTCCTTACCGCTTGGTAATTCTACATATGCAATAACTTGATATGTGAGGTCGCCCCCTTATGGGCATAACATAGGCCAATAACTTGCGGATGGCCAGCAAGGAACAATCAATGAACCTACAGCGGTGCATTGTCTCATGTAATTAATTACACGTGGTATAAGAAATACAGGTGGTACAAAAAGACCGTTGACCCCACACCAATCTACTGTAAACACATCAATACCAGAAGAATATTAATTCCAAAATCTTGAATAAAATACCAGTAACTTGAAATTGTGATCAGAAGCAAACCAATCTACTTCATGCGGGCCCCATAAAGATTCTATCAATTGAAAAATGTAATATGATATTCCCCGATCATCATGATCAACGATACGACTAAAAAAATCAGCTTTTTCGTTTAGTGTCCTATGTATCCAAACTATATCAATGTTGACATTGTACTTCAAACATGCGCTAAATATGTCCAACGCTAAATTCTGTAAACTAGTTTTTGTACTTCCTTTGCTAACAATGCTCACAATATTTTGGTTATCTGTAAACCATTTAACCTTTTTTCCGGATATAATGTTAATTAAAGACAGCAACACTTTCTTTACCGCAGAAAGTTCCTTCTAAGTTGAACTACTACTACGATCTGATTCAACCCATATACCATGTGCAATGTTTTGTGGTGCTTCTACAATATAACCACCAAAACATGTATCACTAGCGTCACTGTAGATAATACTATGACATGATTCATCAACACTGAAATGTTTTACATTAACTTCACTTATATACAGTTTCCAGAACTGTAACTGTTCAATACTAGATTCTGAAAGTTTAATATAAGAATACCAAGACGCAGATGTGTTCACGTCTATAGATAAATGTTTTGTCATTAAATAAACTAAATATCCAATAACAAAGTATGTAGATATTATCTACAACAGATGCAACTTTTTTCACAAACACACGCTTTTACGCCAACTCAACAAGATATAATGTCATCAATAGAATGTATCATCTTATTTATTCTGTTATCTGGTATTTTGTAAAAACCATTTTCTCTATCAATAAATGTACCTAACCAAACCAAACGTTTAGTAGGTTCCCACAATGACTTTTCAGCCTTAGGTACAAAGCCACTTCTAACTCAATCCAGCTTAACTTGTTCTGACACAATCTTGCACATTTCTAGATCTTGTTCTATACCCAAACCATCATCAAGATACATTATAACTTGCTTACCTTCAGATCGCCATTTCTTTACAAGTGGCCTAGTAAGTTTAGTAAAGATAAAACAAGCTGTACTCAAACCAAATGGTAAAACAAGAAATTTGAAAAATGTAGGACAGCCATAAATGATCAATGAAAATTCTAAGTACTCTGTGTGTGGTTCAAAAATGTCAATATGGTGATAACCTGAGTGAACGTCGTACTTAAACATGGAATAATTCAATTTAATATGCTGTTGAGCAGTTCTCATGTTCTCAAATTTAACGTTCTGTTTCAATAAATATTTATTTACCGCTCTCAAATCAAGTATCAATATTTTCTTTAAATTAGACTGAACCGATACAGTAAGAGGAATAACAACAAAAGGTCGTTGGTTACACTGAACTATTAACCCTCTATGTAATAAACTTTGCACACAAAATCACAAAATCGGATTTTTTCAAAGCTGATAAATTGTTGAATAAATACGTAGACGGAGGAGTAGAATAAACTGATATCTTATAGCCATCTCTTATAGTATCAATTATATAGTCATGTGCACCAATATCTATCCAAAATTGTATATTTTCCTTCAGCCTACCCTTAACAATAATATCAGTAGCATCTTGCTCATACTGGTAATAATCATGTGTAAAATTTTGAACATACTCATTATCTAAAGAACTAATGTCAAAATTATACTTATCTTTTACAAAGCTAGTTTCTTTTGTGTGATTCTGCTGTCTTGTTGTTTTGGAAGGGGCAGTTAACTCTCCAGTGTTTCTACGACCCACAGTTGAAGTATATGGTCCCGTTGAGATTTTCCAGCGTACTGGTCCTGGGCATACGGGAAACCTCCATACCAAGACGGCTGGTCCCCTCCAAAGGGCTGTTGAGAGGTGAAGCTAAAGCTGGCGGTGTCAGGAATCTGCTGCTCTTTAGCTGCTGGTTTGCTCTTAGTCTTTTTTCCTAATGGCCCTGTTTTCAGCCCTGATAATCTTGGACTCATCTTCAGAATCGCTAGCAATTGGGTTTGCCTCTTACTGGCTAGCTGTATCCCACCCTCCATCAGAAGTATTCGCGATCTTTATTAGCTTATTTCTATGTTTAAGCCTATCTGTACAGGATGCAACAATGTCTCTATTATAATCAACATTGTCAATAGCCCAAATAGCTTGGATTAAATCTTCAAGGTTGGTTTTCTGTATTATAATTGAACTGAATTTTGTTACCTTCAGAACGCCATTTGTACTGGGAGTCCGACTTCAGCTTCTTAACTTGAGACTTCATGCTCTGATTTGTGCCATGGATTTCGTCGCGCAAACTATTTATTTTTTCACTTATCTTAGTGTCAACAAGAACTTCGATATCCTGCTTTATACGATTAACTGCGTCTAAAACTGTCCTCGAAGATATTTCTTCATGAGGAGTATCGGAATCCATATTTAGTATAACTGCGAAACACGTCTAGTCGAGTCGGCTATGTCGTGCTGAATGACTAAATTCCATGAAGCGCGGGAAAACAACTAACGGTCTATGGGAGACAACTAGAAAAAATAAATTTCAATCTAATTTAGTTCCTTCAAACGGTTGAAATTACATTAGTTGAAATTAGGCAATACATAACAGTAGATATTACCACGTCGGTAATTTAAGTATTTTATGTTTTTGTTTCTTTTGTTATTTTATTCTAATATTTGTGTTAAGTATTCTTCAATTTAAGTCAAGTGCTTTTCACCTGATTTTACAGGTTGTTTTTGTGTTGTGTAGTAACACCACTTTCCCAGAACTGGGCTAGTACACGTGTTATCTATTACCAAACAATGGTAAATTTCACAGATGAGACGGGCAGGCTTAAATACATGTTTTACACCACACTCGTCATGTTTTTTCATGATAAGCCAGAAATATGTAGTGCATTGGTTGTCGTTGACCACTGTTTGTCATGTTCGTTTTATCGTTCTTTTTTTTTTACTCCTTATGAAGACAAACCAGGACATTTATTATTGCTTACTATACGATTTCGGTTTAGTGTAAGTATTCCTTTTGTATTAACATCTTTGTTCTTTTTTCTCGTTATTTGTTGTCTTATAGACAATCGTACTATACCTCTTATTTTGATATATATATTTAGCTAAGTAAACATGTTCAATAGGTTACACAAACTCCTCCTGTTTGATACTTTGTACTACACATTATATTCCTTCATAAGGACCATAACAAGCATTCAAAGTTTAATAAAAACTACAACCTTAACTTTCAAAGATTAAAATTTTCACTGGACCAAAAATACTAATACGTGGACGTGAGCAGAATAATGCCGTTCTATAGTAATTTTTTAATAGTTTTCTTTTCTGAAAGTTCGACCGGAGAACAACTGTTACTCTTTAACCTTCGAGGGACAGTTTAGACAGTTAGGTTGTATCTTATTTTACCAGTATGATTCAATCTTTGATTTCTTATATTTGGTCGTTTCCATTCTTTATGCTGCGTTATGGAGCATTACCTACCTAAACTTCTGGAGCGCATGAGATCGTGTTTATGATGTGGTTTTTAGGTTGTTGCTTGTCTTTTGTTCGCTGTTGAACTATTTTTTACATGGAATTGTCAGTTTATCTTAGACTTCAGTTGAATAATCCTTTTGATTTGTATGCCACTCTTTTTCAAATGGTTGAAATCAATGTTTATTACAATCAACAGAACGAAAGCAAAGAATCATTATTTTTTTAACATCAATTGACATTGCAGGTTCAATGTTAACGGTCAACATGGTAAACATTGATATTCATCCCATACGGTAAATCCTTATATGTATTGCAAATTCATTAGTGACACAGAAATAAAAGCCATATACATAGCATTAGCACTGTATTGTTATATGTGTCAGAACAGAGTTGGGTCAGAGAATCAGGTGAAACATATTAGATAAATAAATAATGTCAGGGATTAAATAACAAGCAACACATATATTGCCATTATCATATGCGGACGTTTTTGAGAAGGCCTTGAGATGAAAGGAAGTGATTTGGGTGTAATGTGCGTAGCTAAAAACATGGAGGTTTATGAAGAAATTAAAACAGCTCACAATTCAAATTTAACATATTTGTTTATGGAAAAAGATGATGTCAAACTTTGTTTCACTCAGTTGCTTGTAGAACATGCTAAACAAACGAGTAATCAATGTCCCTGTAAGTACTATGAAGAACTTAAAGGAAACCATTTCGATCGCAATATTTAAAGAGCTCCTGCGTAATGCAGAAAATGTAGTTGATGGACCATGCACTTCAATATTTAATCGATATGCAGTGTCGCTGGGATTCTGTTACCCCACCCTTTTTATATAATTTAGATCTTAAAAATGCATACCTTTTCATATATTGCAGAGGTCAAATTGTAACCTTTTCTTCTTTTGGTTGGGTTTTATGATGTGTGTTAGAAAAGAGGCTTAGATTATGTATGAAATGTTGACTTACGGCGAGGCTTTCATAACTTTCGGCGGTTACAAAATGACAGGGCTTTTCATATACAATTAATGAGACATTTATCGACATTATCACACATTTCTGATAGTTTTCCCAACCTATTCCCATATTCTCAAGCTGTTAAAAATTACATATCCTAGCCCCCTCCCCCGAGGTGTACCATAATTAGTTCAGTTTTTATACAGGAAACAAGGAACTTAAGAACTTTCTCATGTAAAATTAGTGGAAGAATTTAGATTATTCCAAAACATATGTCCGTTTAATAATTTATTTAAAAAAAAACATCCTGTGTTTTCGTTTATCTTATATTAATAACATTAAAAGATAGAGAAATACATCTATTATGAAAATCCAACTTTCATTGTCCTCTCTGAACAATTGACGGACATGATCCATTAATACAGGACAAATCAAATTAGAATCCCAAATAGAATAGTTCTTTAACAAACGGTTTGTAATTATAAAACATGTATGTAATTATTCACTGATGCTATTATATTTGTATAAAAATTTTATAAGCTGTATTGCTTCTGAATAAAAGACTATTATTATTATTACAAATGTACTTGAATCAACCTGCAACAATTAACCATAGCACTTTTTTCAACCTGTTATTTTTTTATTAATGGCCCGCATTTATAGGCACAATCCTTTCTGAATCTCTCTCTACCTATTGCCTCCAGCTTAAAATAGATATTAGAAAATATCCAAGTCACAAATAGACCCAATTATTACTAGTGCAAACTCATTCAAAAGCATGTTTGCCTATCTATTGCTGATGTTAAATAGTATCTAATTAGATTTGCGTCAGCGTTTATTTCAATTTGAACAAGGATGGATAGTCTTTAAAAAAAATGCTAGTAGTTCAATGACATTTATGTCAGAGTTGATAGTAACAGGATAACATACCGTAGAGAAATACAACATATAGTTTCTTGTTACTAATCCTGAATACAATCCACCTTTGCATACTCCATGTCTACGAAGTGTACAGCAGGCACTCAGTGTATACAATTAAACACTATAAAAATAGGTAATAAACGCCAATACAAACAGTAAAAATGCTGTCTTTTATTTTGCTAATTTGCTGTGTCTAAACGCCGTCTTTCCTTATATAAAGCACGTGGCTCTGTACCTCTAAAACCCGTCATTGTGTAAATTTTGTATTCTTGACTTTCAGTTTTGTCAATGTGCTTTGTTTTTATACCTTTTTGTGCTTCTTCGTTACTTATATGCTGGCTGTAACAGTGATTCAGATAATAACACAATGTTTACCGCTTTACCCTTATTTGTCTAATGGAAAATAAGAAAAGAATTTTCATAAAAACTTGTATACTGACGTCTTCTGATGGAAAAAATATTCACAAAAGAATGAAAAAATAATAAAAAAAACCCGATTACAATGAATATAAGAACGGTTAAAAAAACATTTAGAAAAAAAAGATCAACATCAACATACTTTAAGAAAAAGTCTGATAAACAGACCTATAAAATTGAGAATGGAAATAGGGAATGTGTCAAAAGGACAACACCCCGACCAAAGAAAAAAAAAACAACAGCAGTAAAGATGATATGAAATAATACGACAGGACCAACAGGTCTTCTATGTAGCGAGAAATTTCCGCACCTGGAGGCGTCCTTCAGCTGGCCCCTAAACAAATATATACTAGTTCAGTGATAATGAACGCCTTACTAATTTCCAAATTGTACACAAGAAACGAAAATTAAAATAATACAAGACTAACAAAGGCCAGAGGCTCCTGACTTGGGACAGGCGCAAAAATGCGGCGGGGTTAAACATGTTTGTGAGATCTCAACCCTCCCCCTATACCTCTAGCCTAGTCAGGAACGTTGGGTTCAGTGGTTGTTGTTTGTTGATGTTATTCAGAAATGTTTCTAGTTCTAGTTTTATATATAGATTTCGTCGTTGGTTTTTCCGTTTGCATGGTTTCTCAGTTGTAATTTTTTGGGGGCCCTTTATTGCATTGTGAGATGAGGCCCGTGTTTCTGACTTTGAGCTATAATGGTGTACTTTAACAAATTAGGATTTGGATGGAGAGTTGTCTCATTGGCATTCATACCACATCTTTTGATATGTAACCAATATATTTATAAACAAGCCATTTTAACTACACTGTTAAAATAACCTGAAAGATCTCATATTTTTTTTTATTTTTCAAGAGGCAATTAAACGGGTTTAACAGAAACAAATCTTATTCGTGTCTCTCAATTTTCACCAGCTGTTTAGTCTTTAAAAGAGGTTATATATTATACTAAACTGTGATTTGGTATAAATTTGAATGTTTGAGTTTACTGTTACTCAGTTTTCTGTTCAAATGTAAAAATGAAAACTAACCAAACAACGGAAGTTCAAATCTTAATTAAGGGGTAGAATGGGGATTTATTTTCTAAACATATTCCATTCCTACATTACAAACTACAAACCTGTCTGAACAAAGTGCTCCAAATTATTTAAATCCTTTTAAAGAACTGAAACGGGACGTTGAAAATTCGGCAACACGGATACTTTGCTATTACCAACATGACCAAATGCAACTGCAATCGATAACATTAATATTGAAAAAAACACTCTGTGATTCTGCAAATCATTTTTGAATTGAAATAATTCAACATGTCTAGTTTTTTTTTATAACATCAATGAATGGAAATACGTCTTCATTAAAAATCTAATTTTTATTGTCCTTTATGAACAATAGATGGACGTGATCAATTATCACAAGACATATTTTATGTAAATCCCACATTTATTACGTCTTTGAAAATGTACTTACATAATCTTGCATTAATTAACCATACATGCAGCACTTTTGTGGGTTTATGTACAAGTTTGATTGTTTTATTTAACCGGAACTCAGTTAAATGTTCAAATGAAAACCCCACCACATTCTTTATGTATGTGCCTGTCCAAAGTCATGAGCCTGTAATTCAGTGGTTGTCATTTGTTTATATTTAAAATATTTGTTTTATGTTCACTTTTTGTACATACATTAGGCCGTGCTAGTTTTCTCGTTTGAATTGTTTCACATTGTCATTTCGGGGCCTTTTATATCTTACATTGGCTTTGCTCATTGTTGAAGGCCGAACGGTGACCTTTGGTTGTTAATTGCAGTGTCATTTGAAACCTTGTGAAGAGTTGTCTCATTGGCAATCAATCATACCATATCTTCTGTTTATATAAACAACAAAAAGTTTCATAACTTCTTTTGAGGGTAGAATGCTGATTGTTTCCCAAACATATTCAATTCCGTGACAACTAACTACAAACCAAGAGTGTACAAACTGATAAAAATCATTTAAAACATTAGAACTGAAAGGGACATTTAAAGGTTTGCCATAAGGATACTTTGCTATTACCCAATGCATCTTCAATCAACAACAAAATTAATAAAAAAAAACACTCTTTGTTTCCGCAAATCATTTTTAAATTGAAAAAAAATTCAATAAGACTATTATTTTATTTATAACATTAATAGATGGAAATACATCTATAGTTGAAAAAACCATTCCCATTGTCCTCCCTTGAACAATGGACGGACGTGATACACGATCACAGGACAAATTATCTTTAAATCCCACATGGAAAACGTCTTTCAAAATGTACTGGAATCAACTCGTATCAAATTACTCTACCACTTTTTTCACCTGTTAATTTTATTTACCAAGCAAGCACACTTGCAGCAATTTAAGCTTTTTTATCCTCCTTTTTCTCTTTTTTTTTGTCCCCAGCTCAAAAGTATGTTTGACTATCTATTGCTGATGTAAAACAGTATGATACACATTTTTGTAAGTTTTTATATTAAATTCAAAGTAGAATATAGTCTATAAAAACAAACCTGTTCAATGACATTTATATATAACTTGTCGGTATTTGTTTTATAAGATAGATATTGAACTTTTGGTGTACCTATTGATTAAAAGATAGATACATTTCAGTTCTTTATATCATATAAAAGAAAAGGAAATATCAAAATGTCTACGCTTAAGTATATAGTCATTTAATTACTAAGAACAAGAAAAAAGATAAAAATTAATTACCACATACGTAATAATTTACTTTTGCACAGTTCAAATTTAATTTTCATTTCTCATTTTTTAATGATTTGACCTCATATTATTCTCAAACTGCAGAAAATAGCAACGTTTTAAAACTGTATTCTCAGATCTTAAAAGCAAAAAAGGCAATTCAATTCAAACTATAATACTGAAACTGATTATTATTAATACTAATATTTATTTTCTAAATAAGGGCATTCTTACCAGGACAATGAAATATTGTTTTTTTTATGCGGACAAAGAAAATATCATAAATACTGTGTCCCGACAAAATAACATCAAACCTAAACAGACCAGAGACAATGGAAGGTGAGAAAAATAATATATGCATTTAACTAAGAAATGTTCGAATTGTTTTAGATTACTAGTCACTGAACACATTTCAGGAAATTCGTTTACCGAATAATAGAATCTATTGATGACTTCTGACGCGATTAAAATATCAAGCTGTTAATCAAAACAGTAGGATTTTATCTGGTGCTGACATCAATAGTATGCACTTGTTCGATGTTTAATAGTTATGCATAAGCTAATAGCTTAGCAATGGCCTCAAATATGTAATGATTAATTGTATTTTGCGATTACTCATCTATTTTTAGTTTTAACAAAGTACTAAAACAAAAGAGACAGTTTAAACTAAAACTCACAAACGGATTATGTTTACTATCATACTGTGTCATTAATTCTGCGCCTAGAAGCGTAATTTTCTTTATATCCTTTTACATGTTTTATTTTAATATTATTCTGAGAAATTGTAAATATCGATCAATCTGCTGGCGGCAATTATTATGTCTAATATCAAACAACAAATGGCAAACCGACCGCTTATAATTATTACTTACCGAATATACTTGTATATTACACGAGGTACTCAACATATATGTTCTTAAAATGACCATTAGTTGCACATTTTGATGTTCAATCTAAATAGGTGATGTTTTTTCACTTAATAATTCAAACTTTTTTGCTGAGTATGTTGAACGCATCTATCCCATCAAACTAGAGATAAAGCATACAACAGATAGAACGAAGTCTGCATTATATCTAGAGTAACTTTTAGAAATTGACAATGAGGGTCAGTTGAAAACAAAACCTAATGACAAAAGAGATGATTTCCGCTGTCAAACTGTGAACTTTCCATTTCTATGTAGCAGCATTCCAGCTCTTGCATACGGAGTATATATCTTTCACTTGATGTGATATTCCCGGGTTTGAAATCTCCAATCATAATCGATGTTATTGATAGAAGGTTACTGCTCACAATGAAGGTATTAAATAAAGAGTTCCAAATGGTGCAGTTGAAATCATTCCTTCGCAATTGTTACGGACGCCATCAAGAGTTGCTTGACCGTTATGAAATACCCGTTTCACAGATGATAGCGGGTATGTTCATAACAACAACCCTGTTCCCTTTTCAAGAATGTGACCTACCGAATTTGACTTTCCACCGGGGTTGGTACATAAGACGGGTGCTACATGTGGAGCAGGATCTGCTTACGCTTACGGAGCACCTAATATCAAGTTTATGGTTGGGTATATGTTCCTTAGTTTGATTGTTGTGATTTGTGTACCATTGGTTGTCTGTGTGACCTTTTCTTTTCTAACCATGGTGTTGTTCGTTTATTTGTTAAGTATAAAGGTCTCTCCGGAGCTGAGATATGTATGTACGATTTTTTCTATTTCGGTTTGTTTTTGTGTTCCCTCCCTTTAACCTGCTGATATCTTTATCATGTTTTGAGCAAACATTGTACGCCGATGTTTGAATAGGCAGTAATTAAATGTTTAATTATACTGTAGGTGCTGTTTTACTTTTAGTTAACAGTTCATGCCCAGTCAATACTTTTTAAAAAACTATTTATCGATACACAATCTTTTAACGAGGGAAAATCTTTGCTTCAAGTAAAAAAGAGGCGAAATTCGAAAATAAACTGATAATGCCATGGAATTTGAAATAAAAACAAAACCAAAAGACAAGACAAACAACAGCTAAACTGGAATGAAAAACACGAACCCCCTCAAGAAATAAGTTGGTCTTTGGTGCTCCGGTAGGTTACGTGTGGCCACCATAGTTATACTTAATATGTAATTAATTTGAATTTGGTAGGTCACATTTGGGAAAAAGAAGACGGGATTACGTTCACAAAAAATCGAACATATCCGTATGTGAAGCAGATATTCCGAATAACCTGTTCCTACCAGCAAATGATGGGGTTTGTTTTTACAATTAACCGTTTACATTTAACTGTCATAGCCTTTTTTCATACGATTTTGTAAAATATTGTATCTTTACGCGTCTATGAAATATAAAGGAAATGCGTACTCAGCAGTTTTATGATATGTAATATTTTGGTTGAATGAAGATATCTTAACACTGGTCTCATTTTCATCCCCCTTGTTTTTTGTGTCATTGCTTGTGTTTTAAACTTCCCCATACTTGTTATTCATCACCATAATAACCAAATCTTAAAAAGTGTAAACAATAAATTTAAGAACCCATTTAAATTGATTATTCAATTGTATCTATAAACATTTTGTAGTGAAAAAGACGATAAAGGGATAATTCAGAAAACACCTATATTTTTTTCAAATATGATTTTAAGTAAAAGTAAAAAAGAAATGAAAAAAGAATGCAAAATGATCAAACATCAGCGTTTATAAACAAACACACATACTTTACATGAGAAAAAACCAAGAGTATTGTAAATAATTAGCCAAATCATTATTCATTAAAAAAATTGTAGAAAAAGAGATTAGGAGCTAAAGGTATGAAGGAAATGAGCAGAGATGAGAATACTAACCACAGTCCCCTATGTCTGTTGTTAATATTGCTCTGTTTTGTCTTGAATTGCAGAATATATTCTATGATGTTTAACACTTTGTCTACAATTTGAATATGATAGAAAACTAGTTCGTTAGAATGTCATCAAAACATCATCATAGTACTTACAATCTTTATGACATGGGATTAAATCAAACTTGTCAAATGATGACAAAAGTTTTACAACACCTTATGGAAATATCTCAGTGTAACTGACATCTATACTCACTCATATCACATATTTTTATAATAAATTTTGTAGTAAAAATTAAGGGAGGTGGATTTTTTTTTCGATTTTTCAAATGAATATTCTGGAATGTTGAAAAGAAGAATTAATTAAAAATAATTTTGTCAAAAAACATGACGAAAAGCCTTCATTACTCATATTTTGAAATTAAGGCAAAATGCAGAAAGTGCATGTGTATTGAATTTCTTTTCATATACACCTGTACTGTTTATGGATGTGCTTATGTTTGTCGTTTTAAATATTCATATTTTCTTCGTGCCTTATTGATTAAAAAAACCCAACATTTTTTATTTGATTGTTGGTTAAAAATAGAAAGTAGATTTAAAACGAAATGGAAATACCCAACTGAATTGCTTAAACAAAATGGCAGGTACGTATTTTTAAAAGAGGTCTCATTTCTATAGAATACTACTACTTGGACACGAGCAGACGAAAGCCGTTAGTTTGAAAAATATTTATTTATAGTGAATTAGCATGATTAGGAAACAAGTTATTACAACTAATACTAATTCATTTCACTTTACTGGTGCGAGTGCTGCTTAAAGCGGCATTAGCCTGCTCTTTTTCGAAATCTACAAGGGTTGTTTTTTACGTTTAGCATTTTTAAGAGAAACAGAAGCCGTTCTCTCGTGAATTCATTTATTTCCTTTATCTTAAAAAATATGTTCGAATTATATATCACACGAGAACAGATGTTACTCCTTATAGGTTGCATTTCTGTAAATATTGACAATGCACTTTCCCATAGGAACGACTTTTACGACTAAAACTGTACCACTTATGCTTTAAAAAAAATCTTATCCTAGAATTGAAAGTTTATATGCACTACAATTTTTTTCAAAGGTCATATTTTCAACGTTTATATGCCCTGAACTTCTCAGAGTTTAAACTAACACTAAAGTTCTTAACTACCTTATTTATTTACTGGTAACATTCCCAAGTTATGTCTCCGTGGGATGGAACACAGAGAGCATAACTGGGAACCAGTATGTAACCATTAATTTTCTATGAATATTCAAGATCTCCACAAAAGAGGCGTGGTTTGAGAAACAGCTGTATTTACAAAGTGCAACCTATAATGAGTTTTATTAGCCAGTCGGTGTGTATACAGTTTAACCATTTGATCAGTATCATGAATTATCATGATTGCAAATCCGGCAATCATTTGATTCCTAATATTGCGATGTTTTCATTTATGTTTTTTTATCTTCAACTTGAATATTTGACTACCACTTTCAATTTGGTATCTTCTTTCTCTCTTTTAAAATAGTTCAAACAATTGTATTGCAATCACTAGTAGATCTATGTTAACATCAGTATCAGGGATAATGGTTTTATAATATAAATCTTTTTTTATGACATGTTTATTTCAGACACAGAAACAAAAACCATATCATTAGCACTGTATCGTTACATGTGTCAGAACATAGTTGGATCAGAGAATCATGTTAAAAATTTGAGATTGATGAATACTGTCAGGGATAATATGACGAGCGAAACGTTTATCACCATTATCACAAGTGGAAGTTTTGGTGAAGGACTTGAGATGAGAGGAAGTGATTTAGATGTAATGTGTGTAAATAACACGATTGAGGTCTATGAAAACGTCCAAACGTCTTTAAATTCAAATGTTTTATATTTGTCATTGGAAACAGATGATGTAAAAGCTGGTTTCGCTCAGTTGCAAGTTAAAAAAAATAATCGTCAAAGTCTAGTTAAATACTTTGAAGAACATAATGGAAAACATTATTTTTCGAACACATTATATAAACAAGCACTCGAGCGTATTTCAAATAGTGTAATACATGGGCCATGTTTATCTGACAAAGACGGAACATGTGACTATGCCATTTGCTTACATTGTACTTCATGGATATCACAAGCATCACAGTGGATAACAAGATCAAATAACTCATGGCCAAGTTACAAGGTCAAACAAAGTGTTATAAAACATGGAGTACTTTTTGTACCAGTCGGAGTAAAAGGATCACCAAAAGAGAATATAGAATGGCGAATTTCTTTTTCTGTTGGTGAAAAATTTCTTATTAATACTTTTACACATACACAACTGTTATGCTATGCCCTCCTGAAAATTCTTTTGAAAGATGTAATATCAACCTACACCGAATGTGAAGATTTACTCTGTTCATACTTCTTGAAAACAATTATGTTCTGGATATCAGAAGAATTACCACAATCAATATGGAAACCAGAAACTCTTACACATTGTTTTATGCGATGTTTAAGAAGACTGATTTATTCTGTTGACTATTCAGTTTGTTTACATTACTTCATTCCAGAAAACAACTTGTTTGAGAACAAAATAGAGGGACGCGCTCGTAGAATACTGTTAGATAAACTTTATAAACTGCATAGTTACGGATGGCGATGCGTGTTTTTTTCAGATCAATTATCTAATTTTCGGGTATCAATGTGGATGAATCCTATCGAACCACGTACGTTGCATACTATCGAGTTAGCAAAAATTGTTAATTCAAAATTATTATACTGGGCTAGTAACGCGTCTTTTGGTTTTGAGGAGGACACTATAATAAAAAAAAATATACAAAAGAGGAATACTTCAGATAGTTTCCTATCATCAATCTTCACCAAAATACTTGTATACATACTACTTGTCAGTGATGTGTGGACAATATGCGCAGTATGTTCAACTGAATAGTTCTAGAAATAATAATAAACAACAATACAAACAATACAAATCCTGTCTTTGTACTCTCCTGCAAAATATTTATCATGACAGTGTTTCTGGATGGCTGATGTTAGCTTCGTTTTTCTATAAAGCAAAAAAATATAGTAATGCTTTACACATCATCGCATATTCTATATCGAAATGTACCCCCGAAAAAGTATGCCGCTGCATTGATATGTCGGGTAGTCATTTTCGATTTTCCGATTTTCAATTATCCAAGAAAACAAGTATTGTACCATTGTGGAAAATAATGCTTATAGATAATCTGAACTTTATATTAAACTCTCGGCTAATTCCATATGAACTACAAATGGAAGTGGAAAATAGAGTATATCGTATTCCCTCGATAGTTTATGTTTTTTTTTCTAAATATTTTATGTCATTATCATCTCAATAATGTCAGACAATGTCAGGATTGCCTACAAACTTTACAAATTATTATAGATGAAAGCTATTGTATTGAAAGTGATATAATGTTTCAATCTGAATGCTACAACATTCTTGGAATAGCTTTACAATTACTTGGAGACAGTGAATCCGCACAACAAGCATTTATGCAATCAGCTCAAGTAGAGCCGAATCAAAAATATAACACTTCTGTAAAGAGACTTACACTTATGAACTTGTTGTAATATGTGTGCATTCAGTTGAACATTTTGTAAAGGAATGTCAACATATTTCACAGAAATGTATTTCGATTAAATGATTTATCTTGGTTTTATTTAACTTTATATTTTGTTAAACTTAAGTACAGATCTTAAAAACTAGAAATTCTGTTCAAGTAGGATATCGTAAATGTTGCTTGTTGTAACCATATGAAAGTGAAATTAAACTCTATTTATAACTTTTCCATGAAAAATGAAGAATATTCTTCCATATCCCCCTTAGTTTTTTAGTTAATTTGTTAAAAAAAAAAACACAACAAAAATCTTCGCTTTAAACAGGACGAAAAGCCCTTATAAAGAACAACAAAATACAAGAAGTAAATGTAATCACTAGTGAAAGTAAATTTTAAGATAAATAATAAGAAACCTTCCCTTTAAATACCACATTAAGCAATTTGCAGAAGCTAGTAACAGATTTATTTGGATGCGTTGTTACAAGAAACTAAAATTAAAATAATACAAGACTAACAAAGGCCAGAGGCTCCTGACTTGGGACAGGCGCAAAAATGCGGCGGGGTTAAACATGTTTGTGAGATCTCAACCCTCCCCCTATACCTCTAACCAATGTAGAAAAGTAAACGCATAACAATACGCACATTAAAATTCTGTTCAAGAGAAGTCCGAGTCTGATGTCAGAAGATGTAACCAAAGAAAATAAACAAAATGACAATAATACATAAATAACAACAGACTACTAGCAGTTAACTGACATGCCAGCTAGTCGTTTTGTATCAAATTTTACAATTAAATCAGTATCACAAATAATCATTCTCAATCGATCATATATTTTGTGATGTTTCCAATTCAAATTTTATTAAATAAAAACTTTGCAAGCATTTCTTGTGTACTACCAGTACAATACATATGTTTCTGTTGTGCTGATTAAAATATATATTATTGAATTTCTCAAGAAATTATTTGTTCACATTATCCTGAAGCAGCATTATCAAATAAAACAGTTATTAAGAAATTAACAAAGTCAAATAGTAAATAGCTGAACAGGTGCCATCAAGACATATCTAATATACTGGAGCACCTAAGATCCCCTAAACATGTTAAGTACTTGGCTTGATACTCAGGATTTTGTGTCTATGTCGTGAATTGTAGTCTGTTGTTTATCTTTTGAAGTTTTTTGACTTTTGTTTTGCCATTTTAACTTCGACTTGTGAGTTTAACCATGCCTTTGATATCTTCTGCCTTTTTTTAAAAATGGTTTAAAGAAGTTTTTGTTCACCACAATCATTAGAGTAATATACAAAAACGCGTCCATTTTTAAGATTGATTGATATTGCAACAACTGATTGAAGCTTAATTACAATAATAGTGCAATGTCAGGGGTTAAGAAATTTTGTAATAGCTCACTAGCCCAGGGCTAATTGGTAGCAGGATTTTACTAGCCCTGTTGGAAAAACTACTAGCCCAACAAAACTGACATGCTAGCCCTAATATGCTTTAAAAATTCAGAGTTTGCTGCAATAACCATGAATTCTATAAACTTTACAATTTTCTTATCCATTGTGCAGAAGATTTTTGCAAATTGGATACCAAAAACTTATTAGCAGATATATTCAATTAATCGATAATGGAATATTTACTGAATATTCTGATATAAGAGTTGACCAAATCCGTAGATGATACAAGTCTTGATCACTTCGAAGTACAGTAATGTCCATATTTACATTTATCGCAGGTTTTCAAATTGTGGGCTATAAATAGATTACAACCTGAGCACAGTCTCTAAACTGAAACTGAATTTGTTATTAATTTTATTTCTTTAAAAATCGAATTCATTTGATTATCAATGAAGATAATCATGATTGATGAACTATATTGCATTAAGTTTAAGTTTTCTGAAGACTGTTAATGTTTAGGTCATGGTTCTGGAGGCTTCTTCACAGTATGTAAACAAAAACAAAATGGCGTCCATAACATGTGCACACGGCGTTTCAAATTTATATCTGAACGTTGAAAAGTCAGGTTTCTGCTGTCAAAAGGGATTCACATTTATATTTCAATAAATTAATCAGAAGAAGGTAGAATCAGGTTGCATAAGCAATGTACAATACCACTTCCTGTACTGACACATCGATATTGAAAGTACGGGATCCACCCAAAGTTATTTGTTCTATTTTAAAACTTGTACAAAATCAGTTCAAATTCTAGGAATCCTGGATGACGTAGTCGAATCTGATTGGCTAAGATAGAAAAGTGATGAGAGGATTTTCCACTTTCTATTTTGGAAACGCCAATATTTTTTGTTATTAGTCCGTCGGGCATATTGTATTACAAGTTTTGGTTGCCCGAGGTCTGAATGTTGTAGCCCCGGGCGTCAGGCTAGTGGATTTCTTAACCCCTGATAATGTTTACACCAACATGGTGTTATACCCTAGTAATGTGATCTATTTCATGTTATTTTAGACACAGACACAAAAAGTCTATCACTATCGCTGTATCGTTATATGTGTCAGAACATAGTTGGATCAGAGAATCATGTTAAAACACTCAGACATATGAATACAGTCAGGGATATTATAAACAGCAACGACAAATGTACCATTATCACAAACGGAAGTTTTGGAGGAGGGCTTGATATGAGAGGAAGTGATTTAGATGTAATGTATGTAATAAAATACACGAAGGTTTATGAAGACATTAAAACGGCTCAGATCAATTCAAATGTTTTATATTTTTTGATTGAAACATATGATGTAAAACCTGGTTTCACTTAGTTACTAGTAGAACACATGAATCGTCAAAATCCATGTGAATATTTCGAGGAATTTAATGGAAAACAATATTTATCAGGAGCAATATTTAAACAAAAGCTCTTGGTTAAAACAGAAAGTGTAGTTCATGGGCCATGTATATCGGACAAAAATGGAACGTATGACCATGCCTTTTGCTTACATTGTAGAACATGGGTAGTACAAGCCTCAAAGTGGATAACAAGATCAAGTAACGGATGGCCAATCAAAGTATTGTAAAACACGGAGTACTGTTTGTACCAATCGGAGTTAAGGGATCGCCAAATGAGGATATAGAATGGCGAATATCTGTTTCTGTTGGTGAAAAATTTCTAATTAATACTTTTACACACACTCAACTAATATGTTATGCCCTCCTGAAAATTCTTTTGAAAGAAGGGATAGCAACCTACACCGAATGTGAAGATTTACTGATATTTCTTGAAAACAATTATTTACTGGGTTTCAGATGAATTACCACAATCAATATGGAAACCTGAAAATCTTATATTTTGTTTCATGCGATGTTTCAGCAGACTGATTTATTCTGTTGACTACTCAATTTGTTTACATTACTTCATACCAGAAAACAACATGTTTGAAAACAAAATAGAGGGACCCGCTCGTGAAATACTTTTAGAGAAACTTTATACCCTGCATAGTTACGGATACCGATCTTTCTTATTTTCAGATGAATTTTCTAACTTTTTTGTCTCAAAGTGGACGGCTCACACCGAACCACATACCTTGCATACTATCGATTTTTCAAAAATTCTTAATTCAGAATGTTTATTTATGGCAAATATACGAAGGCCGAGAAGTTCAGAATTCAGAATTCGGAATTCAGAATTCGGAAATATTCGTTTTATAATGTTATAAACTTAGTTATCATTGTAATAATTACTATTTGTTTTCATTATGATATGAAAATTTAATACCTGTCTTTATATCATCTACACTCCTTCTTATATAAAGAAATTATATTTATTTGTCCGTGGCATAATCTATATAGGAGGGTTTGCTTTCATTTCATCTTTGTGTGTTTACTGGTTTTAAATCGACCCCTGTAATCCTATGGTTATAACTTCCACCCTTTCCTCCATCACAACATACATGTACACCACTATGCTGTTTATATTCCTTGTCTTTATTTACTCTCTAAAATCATGCATGTTCATCAAACCCCGAAAATATCTTATTTCGAACAAAAAGCGAAAATCCGATTAGCGTTAAAATTAAATATAGAATTACATAAAACTGAGGTAGTAAAAGCTTTTTCATGATCGAAAGATAATTTCTCTGGCAAAACTTTGTAAAAAAAGTATTCTCAATTATCCGTATTTTGACATGTAGATACGGACCTCCATATAGTTTATATCTATAATTTGGAAGGGATTGTTTAAGGGGAAAAAGCAAGGCGACAAACAGGTGACGTGGATTCTAGCATTTTTCTAGCTTTGGGCTTGCTCTCTCTCAACACTATAGTACATGCCTATGAGTCTAACTACAATCCCTTTTTTGTCATTTGCCCTTGTATAAACGCGGGTGATGCTAAACGGCGGAAACGAAAAACGGAACGGAAACGGAAAAACGGAAAAAGAAAGAATTAACATTTTGTTGTTGTCAGGCGCGTAGCAACCCGTACGCAAAAACGCAGTTGCGTACACATCGAAAATTTGACAAAAATAAAAATATGGTAAATCTATGGTAAATCTAGTTAGAATAAAACTTAAGTAATAGAATTAATTATAAAGTGTTATAAAAATATGTTAATAGTCACTTTGTAACTATATTCCGTTCCGGAAACTAGTTTTCTCTTTACATTTTCGGGACCAGCATCGTGATTGTGCTGCTGGTGCAAACAATAAGCTGAGTCCGCGGGTTCGGTTCAGAATACAATAAGTGTGTCTGCTATGCCTCCTTATCCTGACATCTTTTCTAAAGATTTCAAAATGACTGATGAAATAAAGCGTGATGTTCTATTAATATAAGGGTAATATTTTTGCAACCTATTAACCGTTTTTTTTTTAAGATCAACGTGTTTTTACTCGTGCAAGATTTGTGCCTCGTTTCTTGTGTCTCGAGATTAAAAGTGCTTATTCTTCATGTGCAAAATTTAAAGTGCTTGTTTTCCTTGCTTTGTAAAAATAAAAGACTCGTTTTTGGAAGTTGATAAAAAGTTTTCAGATTTAGTTTTGAAGCTTTTCTTTGTAGATTTTGGGACTTCAAAAGTATTTATATACAAATGTATAGTTAAAGGTTTCCAAACTATGATTTTATAAACAAGGATTTATACACAGGAATCTTTAAAATAATTAACATATATTCAAGATATTCACCTGGATTCGCATCTAAAGTGAAGAAGAACTGATTAATATGACGGTAAACGGTTGTTTGCTTCTTCTATTTTTCGAACATGATACATTCGGGGTGGGGATAGGTAGTATTTGTATCATCGTGTAATGGACATATTTTGAGGAAGTTAATAAACTTTGAAACTAGGATTGAAAAACAACGTCGGGTGTATGTTAGGACGGTGATGAGGGGGACTTTCTGAACCAGAGACCTACAGGGGTAGATTCCAAAACGGTAAAGGCACAAAGATATGACGAAAAGAACCCCCACTATAGATTATATTATGGACAACAAAATAGATATAAACTATTTATATATGGTGGAGTAGTTAACGTAGTTTTTATACAGCTAGTGACAGACCTTTAAACTTCGCCAACTGCATATGTTTGTCTGTACTCAGAGTAGGTTTTGAGGTGTAAGTACAACCATATTAGCTCATTTGTTATGATGAACCTTAAGTTATTTTTATATGTAAGCCAAAACATTTGTATCTATTATTTACATAATTGTGCTGACTATTTTTTTGATAGATGTATATAATGAGTTATTGAACTTATGTTTTTTTTATCATTTTTATCAAAGTCACCTGTTTATCTTTCATTTATTCTTACATGTGATTAATTAATAACTTCGTGTAACAATTTAATGTAAAAATGTATAAAACACACTTTATGTATTCCAAACTTCTATTGAAACTCAAAATAACTCAATTTTTATTTAAACTTGTTCTACAAATACCTATATTTTACGTACAATTGCGTTATTTAAACATTAGTAGCGACCCTGATATGTTTTCTTACGAAATCAATTAACTTAAATCCTTAGCACGGATCATATTTTCCAAAAAATACTATTTTTTTAAAACCCGAACAAATATATATCTATATCAATAATTGTGTGATACAATGAAAATCAAACATTTCTTAATGAATAAGAAAGAAAATTTTTGCTGACTGTTCAGAGGATATTTTAAGTGAAGATTGTGAAACAGAAAAATGAACTAATCAGATACCAAAAAATAATTAAAACGTCTACTAAGTCTTCCATGGATACAAATATTTTAACTGTACATTCTATCAAAAGGAATAGCTCATTCTAAATTTGACGGGGAAGTTGTTTACCAAGGCCATTATTTGATCCTTAAAATGCACTTACTCTAAAATGTTACTTTATCAACACTGTAAGCAATCTTTGAATATTGTTTATACTTATATTGATATTGATATTGTTATATGTACATTAAAACATACATGGCCTTGAAGGCATAAAACTTTGCTCAGTGCTTGGAGCAAAAAAATCATGCTCGAAACAAGAAATCAAGCAATTTCATTGGTTGATTTTCGAGTATGAGTACAAAAAAACTGACTCGAAAGCTTTATGGCCGCAAGGCTAGGTCTTACATGTTTTATAGATATGTACTTTCAAAGTAATACAATCTGGCGATATCCTTACTTTGACAATGCACAATGTCATTTTTCTCTTAATGTTAATAGCGTGTTCACACTAACATCGATTGGATGTTGGATGTGTTCTAATTGATATATTTTTTAAATCCAGGATTTTTTTTATTAGTTGTTATTGACTTTTAACTAGCTGCCAGTAACTGCGAATACTCTCAGTTCTGTATTCAGTGTCTTTGTTGCAATGGATGAGGCATATATATATATTTACCCTGCCACGTCCTGTCTGTGTTTTTATTTGATTTTTTTTGTGTATCGATCTGATGAGTAAATTTATTATAGTTGGTTCTTCTGGTGTGCTGTTACACCACTGTCCCAGCTTCGAGAGAGGGTTGAGCACTCATTAACCTGTTTCATCCACTGTATTCCTTATGTGTCTGTACATGTCCCAATTCAAAAACCTGTAGTTCTGTGGTTGTTGTTGGTTAATGTCAGTCATATTTTTTTTTCGTAAATTGGTTTGTTATAAATTAGGCTGTCAGTTTTTTTTTCTTCAATTGAATCGTTTCACATTTTTTACGTTGGAACCTTTTATAACAGACTATACAGTACGGATTTTTTCATTGTTGAAGTCCGTACGTTAGCCTATATTGCTGACATGCACTTCGTGTGTAAAGTTGTCTCATTGGTAATCTAACCATAACTTTTTTTATATAGGGGATAATTGTCGCCAGGTTAGTTAACACATATTCCGAAAAACACCAAAAACTGAAGCATTATAACAGAACATTTCATCAAATATTCGTATACCTTCCATTCGAAAATTTAGATATCAAAATCATGATAAGTAAGAACATTTACAGCTATTTTATATATGTTTAATTAAGTAAAAAAATCTGAAAACTATGATTATTTCTGGTATGTCGATGTCAGTTGTCCGGATTAAAACAAAGCCACACACACATACACACACAAAACATGATATCTGAAACTTGATTGAAAACTTTTTCTAACAGAATGAAAATTGTTTGGATATTTAGTGGGCATTAAAATGGATTACTCAAAATATTAAGAAACATTAAACATGTAATAAATATATATGCTGCGTTGTGAATGTTTAACAAATACCTGCACTGAAAAAAACATTAAGACAGGGGTAATCCGTAATATAAGTGCAATTCAGGTCAGAACATCTATTCAAAAGATGTAAGCTCTCATCCAGGAATGTCACAGTATATACCCTGTCTGAGACCCGAATAACATATACTTTATATTAGGACGTTCTTTCTGGTAGCTTCGATTTTTTATAAGACAAAACGATACAGTAAAGTGTCACACATCATTGAATATTCTTTATCGAAATATTCTCCTGAAACAATGTGTCGACTCACGGACTTGTGTGATATATATAACCATTTCTGAAATTGAAATAATCCGCAAGAAATGCTTTGTTCAACTATCGACATTTATGCCTTAACTCTGGGTTAATATCAGATGAACTAAACAGTTTATCTGAAGCTAAATCATATACAATTTCTTCCATAGCAATTGTTTATTTTCTAAACGATTATTGTCATAATCAGCTCATATGTGTCAGGATTTACTTGTCCTTCAATACTTGAAAGACAATCATTTATAGAAGATCCATATGCAATGGTTAGCACCAGGGGTTAAGAAATCCACTAGCCCGACGCCCGGGGCTACAACATTCAGACCTCGGGCAACCAAAACTTGTAATCCAATATGCCCGACGGACTAATAACAAAAAATATTGGCGTTTCCAAAATAGAAAGTGGAAAATCCTCTCATCACTTTTCTATCTTAGCCAATCAGATTCGACTACGTCATCCAGGATTCCTAGAATTTGAACTGATTTTGTACAAGTTTTAAAATAGAACAAATAACTTTGGGTGGATCCCGTACTTTCAATATCGATGTGTCAGTACAGGAAGTGGTATTGTACATTGCTCATGCAACCTGATTCTACCTTATTCTGATTAATTTATTGAAATATAAATGTGAATCCCTTTTGACAGCAGAAACCTGACTTTTCAACGTTCAGATATAAATTTGAAACGCCGTGTGCACATGTTATGGACGCCATTTTGTTTTTGTTTACATACTGTGAAGAAGCCTCCAGAACCATGACCTAAACATTAACAGTCTTCAGAAAACTAAAACTTAATGCAATATAGTTCATCAATCATGATTATCTTCATTGATAATCAAATGAATTCGATTTTTAAAGAAATAAAATTAATAACAAATTCAGTTTCAGTTTAGAGACTGTGCTCAGGTTGTAATCTATTTATAGCCCACAATTTGAAAACCTGCGATAAATGTAAATATGGACATTACTGTACTTCGAAGTGATCAAGACTTGTATCATCTACGGATTTGGTCAACTCTTATATCAGAATATTCAGTAAATATTCCATTATCGATTAATTGAATATATCTGCTAATAAGTTTTTGGTATCCAATTTGCAAAAATCTTCTGCACAATGGATAAGAAAATTGTAAAGTTTATAGAATTCATGGTTATTGCAGCAAACTCTGAATTTTTAAAGCATATTAGGGCTAGCATGTCAGTTTTGTTGGGCTAGTAGTTTTTCCAACAGGGCTAGTAAAATCCTGCTACCAATTAGCCCTGGGCTAGTGAGCTATTACAAAATTTCTTAACCCCTGAGCACGTAAAATCTTCTTGCCAATGCTTTACATCAATAAGACGACATTGAATACGCCTCTCAATCATTTACGCAGCTAAAAAAAGCTTGAAGCTAGATATGATTTTTTTCTGTAAAATGACTTCCGTTACTTGCCTTTTAATAATATCTTTGTATTCGGTTCTACTACTTGTTTTAAGATGTCATACTTATTTCATGACAGGATTTCTGTTTAATAAGAATTCAAGTACGGTCTTATTGGAATAGATCGGCATTTCCAATGAAGTTGCTTTTAAAAAAGTCATACATGGTGATAAGAATGAAATCAGAAAAAGAAACATCATCAAATTTGTTAGCAGTATTTGAAATAATATTTTATCTGTAGATATTGAACACATTGCCGGTATTTTTGTAATTGTATTACCTAAACATTTGAAGGCTAAGGGTTTATTATTGACTGAAATATGACGTTTTTACGTTTTTAAAAGATATTTTCAATTTACCTTCATCGGGAATACTAAAAAAAAGTTTAAAATTGAAGCATGTAAATACCTGTAATTACTAGCCAATTTAGTAATTACATGTAATTTTCAATGTTGAAACCAACATCGGGTTCGATCTGCTGGATGTGGAATTTTACGGAGAAAAACTACGGCTGGACCATTTAAAACTGCCATATTTGTTATTGCATAGAAAAGACTGGTTAAATCATAGACAATATAATATTGACCCGAGATTGTTATCGTACGATGCAGTCCGGTGTATCCGCGCATTTTATGAATTTTGGCTCCACTTTGAATAACTTATACCGAATTAGACTATTTACCGGATTTGTAATCACATAAGCAACACGACGGGTGCCACATGTGGAGCAGGATTTGCTTACCCTTCCGGAGCACCTGAGATCACCCCTATTTTTTGGTGGGGTTCGTGTTGTTTATTTTTTAGTTTTCTATGTTGTGTCGTGTGTACTGTAACGTGTAACCGGGCGATCAATGGATCCGTATCTGAATAAATCAGGATTTCAAGTGCTCAACTCAATTTTTCAACACAACCAGTTGTCCTATTCAAACAATCAACACATCCATAAAAGGATTTACAACGAAAAATATATACACAGCACAATGCACAGAAATCAAAATTACAGGGCGAAGTTTCTCATTCACAATATATAAACACACTGTATCATAACAAAATATATACACAATGTCACTATGCAATCACTATGCAACATGTATCAGACCGATTTATTCACAATGTCACTAACAGATTATTATGCAACATGCATACGGCCCTTTATTACACCATGTCACCAATAGATTACTTTGCAACATGCATCAAGTAAGTATTACACAAAACGTATGAACACAAAATCACATACTAGTATATACAACTTCTATTTACAACGTCCACCAATATGTAGTATCACCTTGTTCAATGTTGTTAGTCTGCAACTAACCACAATAACACAATAACACAATTACACTTGCACAATGTTTCAATTCACAAGGAATATATATATATATAACACAGCTGAACTCACGCACTAACTATCCCTTTTGAGTTTCCACACAATGAATATTATCCAACTGGTAAGGTTTAACACAGTGCACTTTCACTAATACACTTCCACAATATAACAACTCGCAACACCAGCAAGTAAACACCTTGTGTTCTCACTAATACAAATCTATGAAGTATTCACACTTCCACATAGTACAACTTGCAACACCAGCAAGTATACACTTTGTATTCTCACTAATACAATAACCACTTATATATATATCAGATTCACTTTATACATTGTATCACAATCACTATTGCAATATCCACATTTAAATCCGAACACTATTTATATATCCTTTAGAATCACTAAAACCACTCTACTTACCAGTTGGAAAATAATCCCTGATGTTATCACTTCAACGGTCCACATATAACTGACAAAGTTTATATATGTGGTGGTGTTTAACGACCTTGACTGGCTATACAGACAAAGTTTATCTGTCTTGAGCTGGCTTATATACTACCATATGGAACGGTCCATTATACGTGAAGGGGTGAAAATCAAGACTATACCAATTTTAGGGGTGTTTTTAGTAATAGATGGTGCTCCAACTATGGAGAAACTTGTATACATATAGAAGCACAATTAATAAGGAAAGACAACTGGAATTTCACATCGAAATAAATAAACTATGACCAATTTTTGTTACAGTACTATTGTTTTTCTGTTTGTCTTTTTCATTTTTAGCCATGGCGTTGTCAGTTTGTTTTAGATTTATGAGTTTGACTGTCCCTTTTGTATCTTTCGTCCCTCTTTTATAAAAACTAATAATCTTCTAAATGTATGATTTTACCCGAAAGTTATGTTCCACGTGTGTCCGAAATTTGGCCAGGAAACCAGGGTCCCCTGTTATGAAAGGTCTTCAAATGTCCAATGATTTCGTCCATGCCTTCTAAAAATTGTTAATTTTGGAGGAAGAGGATTTATACGATCTTTTACTAAGAAATACAGTTCAGCTTGAACAAAGCAGACTTCCAAGGATAAGGGCATCAGTTCAATGATATTTGCCGTATTTAAAATAAAACCATGTTTCCCTAATAGATTCACGCGGAACCGTGTGTTTTTAAACTCGGCATTCCGGGATTGATCATTCGGGATCCGGGAATTCTTTTTTCGAATTTCGGGATATCGGGTTTAAATTTTTTTGAATTCGGGACCTCACTGAGGATTTCATATTTTTAAGCCCGGGATTTCGGGATCAGGACCCCTCCGACTCCCCTTCCCCTCCTATTCATAATGAATATTAGTGGAGTGACCAAGCCAACAATTTTTCAAATTTAATGGACCAACCTATCTGCAGGCTAAATTATGACTTTTTGGAAAGAGAAATGTTTATTCGTTAATTTTTGCCTGGTCGTAGAATTGAAATATGGTGCAATTTTTTTTTTAAATCAGGTCAAAGGTTAGTGATTGCGTTTTTCACTATTGTCAATTTATTTCACAAGAGGTTATAAAAAGTCTCAAAAAAATATCTCAATTGTTACTAAACAAGAAATTCATAATGAAATAAACTGTGACACTTCATTTTCAACAATGTTCAACTTAATTTGAAAAGATTGAAACCACAAAATGCCCATTTTAAAGGGAATTCAGACTAGCAACAAAATAGAAGATGGAACAACCGAATCTCAATTCATTTTTATATTACATCGCATGTACTTCTAAATATATATTTCCTAATTTTACGGCATTTATAAAGAATCGAAGTCAAATTGGATTTTGCTTTGATGTATATTTATGGCCAGTCACAAATATTGCACAAGGCAATTTAATCAAATGAGTTTAATGATGGACTAAAGTTTCAGCGTATATTCTAGCTCTATGAACTTTTTAGGTTTTATGTGCCTTTGCATTACAAACGCACACATAAAACCCTTAAAAAAAGTGGTTGTATTGGGTATTTTAACAAACAAAGGGCACGACAACTTTCGAAAACCTGACATCACATATCGTTTTCATCGTCCTCTTCTTCCAATATTGCTCGGTGAATTAAATAATTTCTACAACCATCATACCCTTCCCCTTCACATGAACAAATATTGGTATACGCGGATTTCTGTTGGTTGCATACACAGTTGTTATTGCAAGCTGTTTTCCCTTGTCCGCAAGTGTACAAACAAGGTCTTGAAGAAAATCTACTGACATAGGTCCCTTAAAGAAAACCTAAGAGCAAACCGTTTTTACCCTCTTACCAACCAGAGTCTTTGGAAAGTATGATAACTGGTTTAGCAATATGACAGTTTATGACAGGTATGCCGGTCCATTAAAGTCGAAAAATAGGCACCTTTTTCTTGATCTGTCACTCCACTATATGGTTTATCATAGAATAACAATTTTATCTTCATTTATATTATGCTGCAATGGGGACATATAATCTCTAATCTGTATACTAATCTTGCCTTGGCATTAGACAATAGTTCTATTCCATTTAATCTTAGTCATCCCATGGAACGCACAAAGAAAACACTTCCCTGCTTTAATAATTTTTTGTTACAAGTAATCTTAAAACTTGTATATATTACATCTTACTGATACAATTGTTGCCTTCTGATGATATGAGCTCAGTTTAAATGGAATAACCCTAAAAATAACAATCACTTTAGGTCTTATAAATTTTCTTTTCATTGCAGTTCAATAAAAAATCATACATTAAACCTTCATGTTCCATCACTATTTTGAACAATACACTATGCATGACTATGAGAATATGGATAATGGAGACATGGAAATTAAATCTCAAATCAAGTCAATTAATATAAACTGTGAAGTCAATCTTCTTTTTGATTGCATTCATGGCATTTCTAAGAAGGCAATGTCCAAATGTTTTGTCCACAAATAAATGCTGAATTTTTACTCAAGAAGATCCACCATTGCCTCACTTGATATCTGAAATAAAAATGCAAAATTGAAATGATTTTTTCTGCAAAATTCATAAAATATTTTTTCCCCAGCTACAATCTAGTCAATGGGCAATTTTCAAATACATGCTTTTACTAAGGGCTTTTCAATTAAAATGTATGTGGGAGGGTGAGAAGGGACTTTTAAAATATCTCTACAACCAAAAGCTAATTTTAGGAAATTTGCAAAATAGTATTAAATAGACACATATAAAAAAAATTACCATGACTCACGTTTAATTATAAAGCTTCCCATCAACCCTCCAACATAAATTCTCATGGAATAACCCCAACACTACTAGTGATTATTTTCCATCTCTACCAGTAGCATGATGTATAAAAGAAATTATTGCAACAAAAAGTCAATGGAAAAATACACACATAGCCATATTGTTATCACCATAATCACTATTTCCATTGATTTTGATTTGACCTTTTTATGTCATAATAGTTTTCCCATCGACCAGAGAAAGAACAAAGTGACTTCATTAAAATTGCGCATGAAAATACATGTAGCTGAAAACAAAAATATCTATGGTCTTTCAACTCTATAATGTATCTGTGCTACATCTGACCATGTTATCGCATTACTATGAGATCTTAGCAGAGAAACTCGCTGTTTTTCAAAACTATTGCTTATTTTCATTTGTGCCATAATAAATGATGCATGGCAATACATAGTCTCCTGCCAATTAAAAATTCAAACTTGATCACGTAATGTTTTATTAAAGGTTTAAACTAAAACAAACATTAAATTTGGGTCCAAAAATGCTAACTCTGCACATTATCTTTAAGGAATGACTGTAATATTTTTTCTGTCTATGAAGAAATAACATAAAAAATTTGGTGCACACTGAATAATGCACGTAGCACATTATTTAACAGTGTGCAACACTTTTTTTATGTTATTTCGAATATTACTAAACCCAAATTTGTTCTTGATCTGAGTTTTGTGGTAATAATTATTTTGTATATATATGTCCCATTCTGTTTGGTTGGGATACACTCAAGTTGCAGAACATAATTGTTTTACAAAGGGACATTACTCATGAATTGTTAAAGTGACCCCACCAAAATTCAACCTTGATCTGTATTTTGTGGTAATAAGCAAATGCGTACAAGTTTCATAACATGTCATTTGGCATGTTCGGTTGAGTCAAACTTTAGTTAGCGAATTGAAAATAAAGTTTTGCAATTTTACATTTATAAAAGAGCATAACTCTAGAAGTCAAAGTGACTCGACCAAATTTGAAAAGATCTGTGTTTTGTAGTGATAAAGATTGTGATAAGTTTCTTATCATTTGGTTGAGGCACATTTAAGTAAGAGAACAAACTAAAACTTTTGCAATTCTTCCATTTATACATGAAAACTACTCTAGAACAGTTTAAGTTTGTCTAGTGACATCCCCAAAACTCAAACTGAATCAGTGTTTCGTGGTTATAAGCATTATGCGTAATTTTTTTATATCCTTTAGCTGCGGCAGTTAGAGAACAGAAACTAATATATAAAAAAGAAGATGTGGTATGATAACCAATGAGACAACTATCCACAAAAGACCAAAATGACACAAACATTAACAACTGTAGGTCACCATACGGCCTTCAACAATGAGCAAAGCCCATACCGCATAGTCAGCTATAAAAGGCCCCGATAAGACAATGTAAAACAATTCAACGAGAAAACTAACGGCCTTATCTATGTAAACAAATTAACGAAAACCAAATATGTAACACATGAACAAACGACAACCACTGAATTACAGGCTCCTGACTTGGGACAGGCACATAAGTTTTATTTTAATTTTTCAATTCATAAAGGAACATAACAATAAACATGTTCTTGGATTAATTTGCACTTCTCATAAGTGCAAATTGGAACCACACTTTTTTTTGTCGTAGAATCATCAAATTTGGCAATAATGTACCTCTGGGGATAAATAATACAATACAAAAATAAATTTGATATGGCTCGCCCGGTTCGGCAACTGGAGCGAAAACAGTGACAAAATCCTGTAGGATATTTTTTTCTCCCATAGGATTTTTAAAAATCCTACAGGATTTTGAGAAATCCTATAGGATAAAGTCATAATCCCGTAGGATATTTTAAATATCCTATGGGATATATAAATCCTATCGGATTTATTTATCCTATAGGAAAATTTATCTCCTATGGAATTAAATTAATATCCTATGGGATTTAAAATCCTGTAGGATTTTCAAAAAAAGTGTTAAATCCGATAGGATTTTTTTTATCCTATAGGATTATCATGAAAGACTTTTTGATAGAAACTAATGTCCCTTAGGATATTTTTTTCTCCTAAGGGATTTATTTTGTCCTGTGGGATGTTTTTTCTCCCATGGGATATTTTTTTCTCCTACCGGATTTTTTTCTCTCCCTTAGGATAAATTTTGTCCTGTAAGATATTTTGTTTTCCCTTAGGATTAACTTTGTCCTATAGGATTATTTTTTCTCCCATAGGATTAAATTTTGATACGTTTTGTCATCTAAGATGGATTCGTCAGTTTTGTTGGTATCTTACAAACGTTAACAATTGTTGCTACATAGATATTGATCACTACGTAGCTACTACGATATTGAACTCAACCTTTGTATTTAGCCTAGCTGCTACATAGATATTGATACCAGGGATCAGTTCAATATCGTAGCAGCTACGTAGCGACTATGTAGCTGCTATCAAAATCTAAGTCAGTAATAACTAGTCTATAGCTACACGTTCAATAGTCAATATCTACGTAGCACTACGTAGCTGCTACGATATTGAACGCGTCCCAGGGTTGGGTTCAATATCGTAGCAGCTACGTAGCGGCTACGTATCTGCTATCAATAGTTATGTAACAACTAGTCTATAGCTACACATTCAATAGTCAAAATCTACGTAGCACTTCGTAGCTGCTACGATATTGAACTCGACCCATCTACGTAACCGCTACGATATTGAACACGACCTTGGCTATATAGGGCTATGTAGATTTATGACTTTTGAACGGGTGGCTAGCCTAGCTGCTACATAGATATTAATAGCAGCTAAGCTAGCTTCTCGTTCAATAGTCATAAATTTACGTCGCACTACGTAGCTGCTACGATATTGAACGCAACCCTGAAAAGGGTCGTTATAGTTTCAATAATTATCGAAACGGATACATGGAAATATTACTTTATAGGATTGTCAAATCTTGCCTTCGTATATGGTTTTCATGATATTAATTATTAATGAGTCTGTTTAATAAATGTTGTTTGTTTTACGTCCTGTGGCAAATATTACATGTATGTTCATAACGAGAACACAATAGGTAGGCTTTTCATAGCAAATATAAAAGGTCGACTGAGAGAATGGACATGGAACTTGGAATGGTAATGCAAAATGAGGATATATTGAATAAAAAACAGAGCTGCCTCAATTAATTGTGCAAGAGTACCAAATGTGCAGAAGTCTTCCGTGCATGAAATCTATGCTTAAATCGACCATCGTTTTTCAAGTACAGTTTTTAATAATATCAACTGGTTAAATGCATTTTGATGGCTTAAATAAAAGGGAGAGTTCTTTTAGATTGGATTATTTATAGCACTTTAGTTTTTTTGGTATGATACTATATTTCAGATTTCTCTTGGTTATGTTTTTGCACTTAGTGCGGGAAATCGTGGGTTCAAATCCCGGCCTGGTCAATCCAAATACGTCAACATTTAAAATTGCTGTTCCTCCGCTAAGCAAGACTTTAGTGGAATTAATAATTTAATTACACCTCTCCTCCATTACATGATATATCTGTAAAAAAAGACTGGTATGCTCGAGTGGCTAAATGATGTCCAAATGCGGAGTGTTACCTTGTGAACTAGCACGTTAAAAAATCTTTCTCGACACTATCAGTCTAGAACAGGGTTCATATTCAGTATAACATTTGGAACTTGAATTTGTCTCTGGACAGGTCTGGATATAAGGCATATTCAACGTTCATTATATATCTACTAAATCGTTAATAAATAGAGAAGTATTTTCTTTGTACTGATTTTTATTTCATGTATTTACTCTTAATCCCTTTTTTCGAACCCAAAGGGTAGACTTGAGCACAGAAATATTGTCCACTCTTGACTTCATCATTCCTACCAACGTGAAAATTAGTTAACAGACTAAGATGGCCACTACGATGCTTTATGCTGTTGTTTTTTAATCGCTGCCTTTTGCAGCTATCATTCCCGGTTTTGGACAGTATAAAAAGTAGATTTGGTTCGATTGTGAATGAGACAACTTCAAACTATTGCTTTCCACCAAGGTCCACATGAAGCTGATGAACGCAAATTTATATAAAAAAGAAGAAGATGTGGTATGATTGCCAAAGAGACGAATGACATAGAAATTAACAACTATACATGTAGTTCACCTTACGGCTTCCCACAATGAGCAAACTTTTGTATCTAATTTTATTTTATATGATTAATGTATTGCCTTGTGTCGTTTCTTTTGTTTACTAGTATATTGAATGTCTCTGGTGGTATGAATCTTACTTCATGAAATTTAAAATTATACCCTTTTTCAATAATAGGCTACCGCAATAAAGATATAAGCTTAATAAAATAATTATTTCAGATTTTCACTCGTTCAGGAAATGTCATACGGGACAAGAATGAGTTTTAATGGCGAAAAATATTTTTTTAAACAAATGTGCATGTGTAAGCTGTTTTGTTATGTTCTATTCTATCAGGAGTTACAGAAAAGGGGGAATAAAAACAATTATGCCAAAAAACAGTTTAACTTGCGAAGCTTTCTTTGGTATTCAATGTTACAAAAATAGTTATTCTTTTGTAGATTTAGAACTTTGAACACAATTAAAAAAATGTCTATTGAAATTGGTAGATGGCAAAATAGTTAAAGAGAACATTTTATTTATTATATATACCACAGTGTGGGAACGGAACTGTACGGTTTTCTAATAATTTGGTCATTCGGGAGACTGTCAAGCGGTGCTCCGACATTTGCAAAAGAACAAGTTGCTTGATGGAAACTTTGACGAACTTTTATGTTACTATATAACGTTTCTGCTTCAAAATTTGATAGCTAAAACATTCTTTATGTAAATATGAACCAATAAAATAATAAGAAAGATATATGCATCAAAACGTTTTCCTTAGAATGGTGGAGCTCCGTGTAAAACGATCAAAATTGCCACACAACAGCGATCAAAAATGTCAAATAAACATCGAAAAATCAATGTTTGCTACCTGAATTTTCACATGTAACTTTTCTGATATATAGTCTTATCTGTCTGAAAGTTTCAAAGCCATTGTCCCTGTAGAAATCCAAATATATTCATTTTCTCCATGTCGGGTATTTTTATTGACTGTACAATCGCTTGCAAGTTTACTGTAATATCACTCGGAGCCTTCCTGTACAATCGCTTGGAGCTTTTCTTTTCATCGTTTGGCCAACTAGACTACCCCGAAAGGAGGGTAACATACTTTACCTTGTTATGACTTCACGGTCCGGCTAGCAAGCAAGCTAGTCTAAGGTAATACTTTTTCCTACACACTCATTGCATTTTGCTGTAATAGTTTCTAGGGGCATATGACTAATTATTACTCTTAAGTGGATAATGCTTACTACTATCTCTTCTGCCACATTCATTATCATTTTTGATACTTTTGTCATATAAATATTTAATAAAACTACTGCAATCCAATACAATATATGTCTGACATGATTTTTCTCTCCTTTTTCTGTTACGATTTAATAATAATTAGTTATTTGGTATTGTTATCATTTTTTTAAACCTAACTTGCACACTCAAAAGTGTTAATGATGTTTGAAGGTTTTATTTGGATGGATGCAGCCTGCATTAGTGGATCCGGTATGCGGGGAGAGGGAGTTTTGGTGGTTGAAACCCCATTTTTCCGATTATTTTTTTTTATTGTGTACGTTTCAGGGTGTTCTGTGGTTTGGATCCCCCTTTTGCAAAAAGGCGTGATCCGCACCTGGTCTGATATCGTCAATGATAGTATGATGATCCAATCATTCATCTGATTTTTATAGTTTGGTCTTCTGCTGTGCTAATTTTGGGGAGAAATGAGAGCACACAGACATTTTTAACCCTGCCAAATTCTTTATATACCTGGTTCAAGTCAAGAGCTCGTATAGTTCAGTGGTTGTCGTTGGTTCATGTCTGTCATATATGTTTTTCGTAAATTGTTTTATTATGTATTAGGCCGTCAGTTAAATTCAAAACGTATTGATTCTTATTTTTCATGTCGGGACCTTTTATAGCCGACTATAATTGCTTAAATCCATTTATTTTTTGAACTTTGACAATCATATCACATCTCCTTATTTTTATATTGATGATATAAATGTGGTTTGATGAACCAACTGTTTCGTTCATTTGTCGGATGCTATAGTTGGGAATATTGAAAAGTTCCTGAATCGTGACATTGATAAAAAAAATAATGTTGAAGGATTTTGTGTTTTCTCTGTCTTTCAGATAACAAGTCCTCTCCCATCCTTGATAAAATTTAATTTTACTAGAGCTCTTTCTGCCAGTAGCTAAAGCTTGTAATAAACAGACATCTCATTTGAAATTATACCACATCTTCTTATTTTAATATCATGTTTATTGACATATACGTGTCTTTTCTTGTATCAGTGGTAAGCTACCACCATTCCACATTCGAATTCCTTGTTACAATATCCCGGTCCTGTGATGAAAAATTCTTTGTTGTATTGTTCAAATATGTATTTATTAATTCTTTTTAAATTGCTGGTAAATAAAATATTAAGCAAAATTCAAAATATGCTAATTACCCTTCCAGAGAATGTAGTCGCCTTTTCGGTATATATAAATATTTATTTTGTACGAGGATTATTTTTATTTTTATTTTAGATTAGATTCTTAACCATATTTTGTACTGTCCTTTTCTTTTTGTCTTGTATACTTATTCAGTGGTTGCTGTTTATGTGTTACATATTTGTTTTTCGTTCATTTTTTGTACATAAATAAGCCGTTAGTTTTCTAGTTTTACATTGTTATTTCGGGGCATTTTTATATATCTGACTATGCGGTATGGCATTTGATCATTGTTGACGACCGTACGGTGACCTATAGTTGGTAATTCATTGTCATTTTGGTCTTTTGTGGAGAGTTGTCTCTTTGGCAATCATAACACATCTTAATTTTTATATGTATTGTACACATTTTGTTTTTGTCTCTGATATAGTCACCTTAAAAGAGTTCCTTGATAGAATCTTAATTGTCAAAATGACTGGTTATATGCTTATTTTCACTTCAAATACCATATATTATATAATAGGACAGCAAGAAACAACCAATACAATGCATTTGCAATGCATTTAATAAATTTTGCCAAGCAATTCTACAGGAAAGCTCCAAGTGATTGTACAGGGAGGCTCCGAGTGATATTACAGTAAACTTGCAAGCGATTGTACAGTCAATAAAAATATCCGACATGGAGAGTTGTCTATAAATATAGTTCCTGGCATTTTTTAGGAATGTAAACCTTTATTTCTGTGTTTTTTAACATATAAAAAACTATGACTAAAAGTATCAGTTATGTAATTTCTTTTATAGTGACCTTTATGATATTTTTGTATTATGGTTTATATCATTGGGGCATTGTGGGACTATGTGTCAAATTGTATGAAGGGCAACTCTGCCAATTCAAGCAGCGACGATTCGCACGTGTCTTGTGACTTCATTTCATGTTTAAGCAGTTCCAAATAAGTAAATTCTTGAGTTTACGCCAAGAGGAGCATCATCTTTTCAACTTTTGTTTCCTTTTGTAGACTGTGTACCTCAAATGTTTCATCTGAAAAATATGTCTTCACTGGGAACCCCAGAGCTGAAACGTGCACACGTCAGTTTAGCAGGGACAATACTCTGTACCCCTATTTTTGTCATTTTTGCACATGGAATCTTTACAGACGCTGTTAGTGGTAAAGAGTATTGCTTGTCATCGACATGTCTTACAAGATAGTGAATGCAGCATTCGAATAGGGACTGTTCGATTCATACTCAGAAATTTTGCAATTGTCAAAAATAGAAAACACCCTTTTTTATTCAATATAGATATTCTACATTATAAGGTGTCGACGTTAAGTTAGTAATGGAACTTGAAAAACTTTAAAAAGTTGAATTTTATACAAGACTTTAACAAAAAGGTTGCCACATATGTAATATGATGGACACATCAACCTTTAAAAATAAGACCCTTCCATTTTGATTTCATCGTGTAATCCTAACAAATCTTCTAACTTTTAAGCTTACCTCTGAACTTGTTTACAAATGATGAAAATAAAATTTCCCTTAAATTCTGCCATTCTTGTAGGTATAACAATGTTGCAAAGATGAAGAGTTTGTCCAGCGGCACATATTACAGTCATGTCCAGATTCATCATTATACCATGCTGAAAAACTCTATCGATAAATTCAATTTCAAATGAATATCGTCTTGTTTAACAAAAATAAGATATGTGTGTGAAACGTCTGAAATATACAATGATTGATTTATTCGTTGTTGGTCTTTAACGCCACTTTAATTATGTGTTTGCTATTTCATGGCGGCCAGCCTTTTGTTGATGGAGAAGAAAGCTGGAGCGCCCGGACAGAGCTACTGACCTTCGACTGGGAAACTGTCAAACATAGTTTTGGAGTCGAACTAAGCAACACGTGTAAGGCATGTAGGGTTTGAACACTAAAATAAGCAATGAAGCAATAATTTGTACCAATGACACAAGCTTTTTTATCACTTTATACAGTTTTCGTTTGATCTATAGTTTTTTTTTTTCTTTTTGGAATATAAATTGAATATAACAAGACGTGTTAAAACGAATTGAAGGAAAAAAAACGGTAGCTGAACAAAAATTGTCGTTAAGATGCTGTCCAGTTCAGGGAAATTCGTGTAGTCTGACTTACAGTCAAACTAAGCACATGCCCATGATTATTGATGTTGCTAGGTTTCTGTCTAATTGCTTTTACTTCATATTGTCACTTTGATGTACAATACATAAGTATACATGTTAAAACATAAAGTTAGGATGGTATGTCATGCATAATTGAGTGCTGAAAAGAGCAAAAGAGAGACTCAAAGAAATAAATAAAAAAAGACAAAATGATCTGATTTTCAAAAGTGACCTGTTTGGTCGCTCGTAATCGGTTGTCTATAAATATAGTTCCTGGCATTTTTTATGAATGTAAACCTTTAGTACTGTGTTTTTTAACATATAAAAAACTATGACTAAAAGTATCAGTTATGTAATTTCTTTTATAGTGACCTTTATGATATTTTTGTATTATGGTTTATATCATTGGGGCATTGTGGGACTATGTGTCAAATTGTATGAAGGGCAACTCTGCCAATTCAAGCAGCGACGATTCGCACGTGTCTTGTGACTTCATTTCATGTTTAAGCAGTTCCGAATAAGTAAATTCTTTAGTTTACGCCAAGAGGAGCATCATCTTTTCAACTTTTGTTTCCTTTTGTAGACTATGTACCTCAAATGTTTCATCTGAAAAATATGTCTTCACTGGGAACCCCAGAGCTGAAACGTGCACACGTCAGTTTAGCAGGGACAATACTCTGTACCCCTATTTTTGTCATTTTTGCACATGGAATCTTTACAGACGCTGTTAGTGGTAAAGAGTATTGCTTGTCATCGACATGTCTTACAAGATAGTGAATGCAGCATTCGAATAGGGACTGTTCGATTCATACTCAGAAATTTTGCAATTGTCAAAAATAGAAAACACCCTTTTTTATTCAATATAGATATTCTACATTATAAGGTGTCGACGTTATGTTAGTAATGGAATTTGAAAAACTTTAAAAAGTTGAATTTTATACAAGACTTTAACAAAAAGGTTGCCACATATGTAATAAGATGGACACATCAACCTTTAAAAATAAGACCCTTCCATTTTGATTTCATCTTGTAATCCTAACAAATCTTCTAACTTTTAAGCTTACCTCTGAACTTGTTTACAAATGATGAAAATAAAATTTTCCTTAAATTCTGCCATTCTTGTAGGTATAACAATGTTGCAAAGATGAAGAGTTTGTCCAGCGGCACATATTACAGTCATGTCCAGATTCATCATTATACCATGCTGAAAAACTCTATCGATAAATTCAATTTCAAATGAATATCGTCTTGTTTAACAAAAATAAGATATGTGTGTGAAACGTCTGAAATATACAATGATTGATTTATTCGTTGTTGGTCTTTAGCGCCACTTTAATTATTTGTTTGCTATTTCATGGCGGCCAGCCTTTTGTTGATGGAGAAGAAAGCTGGAGCGCCCGGACAGAGCTACTGACCTTCGACTGGGAAACTGTCAAACATAGTTTTGGAGTCGAACTAAGCAACACGTGTAAGGCATGTAGGGTTTGAACACTAAAATAAGCAATGAAGCAATAATTTGTACCAATGACACAAGCTTTTTTATCACTTTATACAGTTTTCGTTTGATCTATAGTTTTTTTTTCTTTTTGGAATATAAATTGAATATAACAAGACGTGTTAAAACGAATTGAAGAAAAAAAAAACGGTAGCTGAAAAAAAATTGTCGTTAAGATGCTGTCCAGTTCAGGGAAATTCGTGTAGTCTGACTTACAGTCAAACTAAGCACATGCCCATGATTATTGATGTTGCTAGGTTTCTGTCTAATTGCTTTTACTTCATATTGTCACTTTGATGTACAATACATAAGTATACATGTTAAAACATAAAGTTAGGATGGTATGTCATGCATAATTGAGTGCTGAAAAAAGCAAAAGAGAGACTCAAAGAAATAAATAAAAAAAGACAAAATGATCTGATTTTCAAAAGTGACCTGTTTGGTCGCTCGTAATCGGTTGTCTATAAATATAGTTCCTGGCATTTTTTATGAATGTAAACCTTTAGTACTGTGTTTTTTAACATATAAAAAACTATGACTAAAAGTATCAGTTATGTAATTTCTTTTATAGTGACCTTTATGATATTTTTGTATTATGGTTTATATCATTGGGGCATTGTGGGACTATTATATATGTCAAATTGTATGAAGGGCAACTCTGCCAATTCAAGCAGCGACGATTCGCACGTGTCTTGTGACTTCATTTCATGTTTAAGCAGTTCCGAATAAGTAAATTCTTGAGTTTACGCCAAGAGGAGCATCATCTTTTCAACTTTTGTTTCCTTTTGTAGACTATGTACCTCAAATGTTTCATCTGAAAAATATGTCTTCACTGGGAACCCCAGAGCTGAAACGTGCACACGTCAGTTTAGCAGGGACAATACTCTGTACCCCTATTTTTGTCATTTTTGCACATGGAATCTTTACAGACGCTGTTAGTGGTAAAGAGTATTGCTTGTCATCGACATGTCTTACAAGATAGTGAATGCAGCATTCGAATAGGGACTGTTCGATTCATACTCAGAAATTTTGCAATTGTCAAAAATAGAAAACACCCTTTTTTATTCAATATAGATATTCTACATTATAAGGTGTCGACGTTAAGTTAGTAATGGAACTTTAAAAAGTTGAATTTTATATAAGACTTTTACAAAAAGTTTGCCACATATGTAATATGATGGACACATCAACCTTTAAAAATAAGACCCTTCCATTTTGATTTCATCTTGTAATCCTAACAAATCTTCTAACTTTTAAGCTTTCCTGTGAACTTGTTTACAAATGATGAAAATAAAATTTCCCCTAAATTCTGCCATTCTTATAGGTATAACAATGTTGCAAAGATGAAGAGTTTGTCCAGCGGCACATATTACAGTCATGTCCAGATTCATCATTATACCATGCTGCAAAACTCTATCGATAAATTCAATTTCAAATGAATATCGTCTTGCTTAACAAAAATAAGATATGTGTGTGAAACGTCTGAAATATACAATGATTGATTTATTCGTTGTTGGTCTTTAACGCCACTTTAATTATTTGTTAGCTATTTCATGGCGGCCAGCCTTTTGTTGATGGAGGAGAAAGCTGGAGCGCCCGGACAGAGCTACTGACCTTCGACTGGGAAACTGTCAAACATAGTTTTGGAGTCGAACTAAGCAACACGTGTAAGGCATGTAGGGTTTAAACACTAAAATAAGCAACGAAGCAATAATTTGTACCGATGACACAAGCTTTTTTATCACTTTATACAGTTTTCGTTTGATCTATAGTTTTTTTTTCTTTTTAGAATATAAATTGAATATAACAAGACGTGTTAAAACGAATTGAAGAAAAAAAAAAGGTAGCTGAAAAAAAATTGTCGTTAAGATACTGTCCAGTTGAGGGAAATTCGTGTAGTCTGACTTACAGCCAAACTAAGCACATGCCAATGATTATTGATGTTGCTAGGTTACTGTCTAATTGCTTTTACTTCATATTGTCACTTTGATGTACAATACATAAGTATACATGTTAAAACATAAAGTTAGGATGGTATGTCATGCATAATTGAGTGCTGAAAAAAGCAAAAGAGAGACTCAAAGAAATAAATAAAAAAAGACAAAATGATCTGATTTTCAAAAGTGACCTGTTTGGTCGCTCGTAATCGGTTGTCTATAAATATAGTTCCTGGCATTTTTCATGAATGTAAACCTTTAGTACTGTGTTTTTAACATATAAAAAACTATGACTAAAAGTATCAGTTATGTAATTTCTTTTATAGTGACCTTTATGATATTTTTGTATTATGGTTTATATCATTGGGGCATTGTGGGACTATGTGTCAAATTGTATGAAGGGCAACTCTGCCAAATCAAGCAGCGACGATTCGTATTCAAATCAAATATATCAAGGGCGAGGTTTTAAGCACATATCCTTGCTTATTTATGTTGCTGATTTGCTGTCTCATTGTCAAATTGATGCACAATACATAGAATGAAATTCAAAACAGTGTGGCTGTGGCCATTGATTGACACATTAAATTCATCCATTGACTGGGACAATTTAAAACATAAAGGTTATTCCTGATTAATTTTTGAATTATTTTATAATTAAAGGCGTTAAGAAACCTTTGGTGACCCCACAGTTTAAACGTCTATCGTAGGTACGTCGTGAACAGTGGTCGTTACAGACAAACGTTCATGTAAATTGTCCCAGTCAATGGATGAATTTAATGTGTCAATCAATGGCCACAGCCACACTGTTTTGAATTTCATTCTAAGTATATTTGTTAGAAAATGAAGTTAAGATGTTATGTCATGCATACTTAATGACACCACTATTATATATAGTATATTCAGGAAACGTTCTATGAAGTTCTATTCAAATGACTCACGAAGAAAACAAGATTCCTTATGAAAACCACTGCGCGCATGCAGAAAAAACCAAAAGAGAGACTGAAGGAACTAAATAAAAAAAAGACGAAATGATCTGATTGTCAATAGTGACCTGTTTGGTCGCTCGTAATCGGTTGTCTTTAAATTGTAATTTTTTATGTATGTAAATTTTTAGTCCTGTTTCTTTACATATACAAATATATGGCTAAAAGTTTTAGTTATGTTAAATCTTTTATAGTGAACTTTATGATATTTTTTTATTATGCTTTCATTGGGGCATTGTGGGGCTATGTGTCAAATTGTATGAAGGGCAACTCTGCCTGTTCAAGCCGCGGCTATTCGCATGTGTCGTGTGACTTCATTTCATGTTTAAGCAGTTCCGAATTACTAATTTAATTCTTGGGTATACGACAAGACGAGCATCATCTTTTCAACTTTAGTTTCATTTTGTACCTCAAATGGTTTTTTTTAACTGAAAATAAAAATGTCTTCACTGGGTACTGAGCTGAAACGTGTACACGTCAGTTTAGCGGGGACAATACTATGTACCCCCTGTTTTTGTCCTTTTTGCACATAGAATCTTTACAGACACTGTCAGTGGTTCAGAGTATTGCTTGTCAACGACATTTCTAATAAGAAAGTGAATGCTGCTTTCGAATAGGGAATGTTCAATTCATTCTTAGAAATTAAGTATACTATAAAATTGGAATGGAAATGGGGAATGTGCCAAAGAGACAACAACCCGACCATAGAACAGACAACAGCAGAAGGTCACCAACAGGTCTTCAATGCAGCGAGAAACTCCCGCACCCAGAGGCCTCCTTCAGGTTGCCCCTAAACAAATATATATATACTAGTTCAGTGATAATGAACACCATACTAAACTCCAAATTGTAAACAAAAAACTAAAATTTAAAATAATATAAGACTAACAAACGCCAGAGGCTCCTGATTAGTATACCATCATGTAAGAAGACACCCCGGGGTTTATCTAACTGTAATGTAGGAGGGTGTAGACGGGGTTTACAGAATAGACTAAATAACGGGTGAAAGTATTAAGAATAGAGAAAAACGGCATAAAAAATTAAAACAGAACTGAAGGATACCATCTAGATACTGATGCTAAATGTCGTTGGTTCGAGCCTATAATGAAGTCATGAAAACCAAAAGTCCTCTGGGTCAGTTTTGTAGGTCGAGCCATTCTATTGAAATATTTGCTTGGATTATGAAGAGACAGCCGTGTTTATATAAGATTGCATAGATATGCATTTGAAATACCAAATAATATAATACTAAAAAATTCGTAATACGAACATATTTTTTTTTATCAAAGTTGTCAGTGACAGAACCGTATACGTACGCGCATGCGCGCATGGTTTTTAATGAAAATCTTGTTTTCTTCGTGAGTCATTTGAATAGAACTTCATAGAACGTTTCATGAATATACTTAGTGGTGTCATTCATCGTAGATAATTAGTACTTAACAAGAATATTATTATAATATTTGGCAAACTGAGTTAATAAGTACAAAAACAGTACAGTACATTTATATATCATGTCATCCCTAGTCATGTCAAAGTGTAAGAAATCTATTACTTGTTTTGCTTGTATGATTGTATATCAGTATAATGATAAAGTACGGGAATCTGGAAGTTTACAAACATCTATATTGAATTTGTTTAATGATGCTTTGTGTGGAAGTATATTTAAATGAACTCGTTCCTGGAAACAATGTGATACAAATTCACATTAATGCTATACTATGCTATGTATCATGTATCGTTATAAAGAAAAACGCATGTTCCTATATCATACATAAATAGGCACTATAGAAAGTGTCTATACCGACTTACAAACATCTATATTGTTTAATGACCCTTTGTGTTGAAGTATATTTAAATAAATTCGTTGCTGTACTCAATGTGATACAAATTGATATTAATGCTATACTATGCTATTTATAGGTATCATGTATAGCTGTAGAGAACAAGAACGTGTCCCTAGTACACGAATGCCCCATCCGCACTATCATTTTCTATGGTCAATTGAAATACAAATTAGAAAGATCATATCATAGGGAACATGTGTATTAAGTTTCACGTTGATTGGACTTCTGCTTCCTCAGAAACTACCTCGACCAAAAACTTTAACCAAAACTTTAACCTGAACGGACGAACGGACGGACGGACGGGTGCACAGATCAGAAAACATAATGCCCATAAATGGGGCATAAAAACTCATGTTCTTTCTGATACCATACAGAAATAGGCACTATAGAAAATGTCTCTACCGACCATTGAATTACTTCACCTGCTGAAATGACCCCTTACTTGCGGCACCATAGAAAATGTCTCTATTGACTTTTTTTTCTTACAAATGCTTTTAAAACCTCGCTGTAGGCACCATAGAGAGGTGAATTCTCACTTTCTTTATAACTCCCTACGAAAATGTGAAAACAATAACATTGTAACATGTATATTGCGTTTTCCTTGATACATGTACTTTCCTTACCGTGACCTATTCACAAAAATATAAAAGTTTCATTGTTGAAGACCGTACGGTGACCTATAGTTGTTAATTTCTGTGTCGTTTTTTTTTGTTTTTTTTTTAGGGGGGGTATCTTGTGGAGAGTTGTCTCATAGGCAATCATACCACATCTTCTTTTTATATTCGTAGCAGTTTAATCGAAAATCAAAAAAGAGAAGCGAACATCATTTGAAATTTCTAAGCATTTCTGAAAATAAACGTTGTTTTTATATGTTTCCGTTGACTTAATTGTAAGTTTTGCACAGGAAGTTATATAAAAGAGTGCTGATGGGTTTTTACTAAAAAGAGATGCACGGACAAAAAATATATAGAATAGAAAAAATGAACCCCAAAAGAAAAAAATGAACCCCAAAAAATACAGAATAGAGAAAAATGTTAACTTGTATTAAATGTAAGAATAGAGTAAAACAGCCTAAAAATTTTAAGAATACAGAAATGAAGGACCCCCCAGTAGTACCGACCTTCATATAAAATACCGTTGTACCACGCTTGAATTTATTGACCAGAAACCATGTTCGTTGATGCAAAGATAATATGAATGTCAAAATAACAAAATTGTTCGCCAATTTTGCTTTCGTTTTTGTCCTATCTACTACATGTGCCAGTATATAGTATTACCCTTTTAACTCTTATTTGCTTCATGCCATAATATAACAATACTTCCAGATTTTGCTTTCAATTAATAAATGTATAAGTAAAATATGTATATCTACACATAAAAAAAGAAAATGTGGTATGGTTTCCAATAAGACATCTCTCAACCAGAGACCAAATGACACAGAAATTAACAATTGTGGTAGGTCACCGTACAGCTTTTAACAATGAACTAGCCCATACCACCAATGAACTAGCCCGTACCACCAATGAACTAGCCCATACCCCATAGTAGCCATAACATGCCCTGAAAATGCTTACTTCAGAAAGACAGCATATTTATGCTTCATAAACAACAAACATATTAAAATGTTGCTGATAGAATATTTGGCATTGAATTTATTTGAAAAATATATATCAAACATTAAAAAACAAGCAAAAATTATCAACATGTAAAAATTTGATGAAAAATGGACACCGACATATACCTGACACTGAATGTGAAACAATTCCTAGCTTACATATAGGCAGATCCACATCAAATGGAAACAAAACACGTGAATAAATCACTGCTAAATTTATTATGTTGGTTTAGATATCCAATGACTTATTATGTCAACTGATTGTCTTGAAGTGCAGGAGACAAATGTCTACACACAAAATTCGAAAAACTCCTTTTGTGTTTTCTGCATTGATCAGATGGTAGTCTGTTTCCCGGCCGTTATTGAAATTCTTGACAATAATATTTGTATATTCCGAAGGCATACTGAATGTTTTACGGAGGGTACCAACCTAATCAGATGGAGACCGAGGATTTTGAACAAAGGGGAATCCCCGTTTTCTCAGACTAGTAAACGTTCGAGAAAAGTCTATGTGTTGCTCCATAAGAGGAACTTTGGTCCCCTCAATCTGGCACCGTGACCTTATCGTTATTCCAGGCTGACCCGAGATTCTGTACCGCTTGAACTATTGACGTCAAACGACAAACAGTTTTCCATTGTGGTGTCAGATATTTTGTATTATGACGTCAACATTTTAAGGGAACCTGTGTGAAATCCAGTAACGGACAAATCTATAGCGATCAGGTGTATTGTCTCTGTCGATAAAACAATTCTGCCGTTGTTGATGTTACCAGACAATTGTAACACTACTGTTAATACATTGGTATCTGTTTAAACATACTATCTGAAAAGTAAATGAGAAAAGCAAACATTTGCTCATCAGAGGGAAGGAGGGTTTGCGTTTCTTGACGAAACTATGACAGTGGATAGAAGTTTAGTGAAAACACGCGCGAAAATGTATTTGCAATTTGCAGCCATTACTTACCAGGCAATTTTTCTTTTTTTTTGGGAGGGGGGGGGGGGGGGTAAGGGAGGGGATATTCAATTTCTTCATTTCTTGCGAATGTTTGATATTTTTATTTCCTAATAAACACGACATCATGTCAACATAAATCTTCTGTCAAATCCCCTTTCCAAAAATTAGATAATGAAATCGCTACCACAATTTACTGAAGTTATTTCATTCATAATTCTACAAGATTTGATTCTTATTAATAGGAGTTACCTTCCTTGGTATCTTGGTATACACTTCGAAATACATTTTAAAGGAACTACTTTTGTTACCAGTGTAAACAATGTCCCGTTTAAATTATGATAAATTTATGCGCGATGCATAGAATCCCAAGGGTTTTCGAAAAGGAGAAACTTCAATAAAAATTAACAAATGTTTTGTTTGAGAATTATAGAATTAGTTAAACAATTCTGTGTCTAGTTATTCGTGTGTTCATTAGACAACTGACTCGCAATTTCAACCTTCTCTCTGGACGAGTATTCGATCAGTTAGTTAGTTTGCCCGTCTACACACAAATAACCTCGTCTAGAAAAATGTATAATTTTATAATATGTACTGACCTGTCAATGCACCTAAATGTACCTACAAATCCGAAAACACAATTTCAAAATCAGATTTCAAGCTGTAATACTAAACAGCTACTTTTGCACAGGTACTATTTCTGTACCAAAAGTCTGTAGTACTGGAAATCAGTACTAGTTTGTATTACAGATTTTTGGTTACACCGTTACATTTTCAGCTTTTAGAAAGTTTGTCTATTTCAAATCTCTTATATTTATGATTTTCAAACATGCATGGAATGTAGTGATCACTGTTTGTATTATTTCTGTACCAACATTTCAAGTACAAATCAAGTACTGTAAAATACAGGTACCTAAATATTACAATAGTTTTAAAGTAAAGAAATAGTACAAAATATTTAAAGTACATTCCAAGTACTACAGATTATAAGTACAGAAATAGTACCTATGCAAAAGTAGCTACGTAACAGCTAAAATTGTATTCACATCTGATCAGTTAAATGAAACTGTTGTTTTGCTGTGAGGTGTTTAAGAATATCAAAGTAAGTGAACAATGCTAGCACCTCATTTTAAATGAATGTTTTGAGAAATTCTGTCAATTGTGGTAGCATATGTGTATACAAAATGAGACAAAAGAGGGACGAAAGATACCAGAGAGACAGTCAAACTTGTAAATTGAAAATACATTTGTAAACTGACAACGCCATGGCTAAAAATGAAAAAGACAAACAGACAAACAATAGTACACATGACACAACATAGAAAACTAAAGAATAAGCAACACGAACCCCACCAAAAACTAGGGGTGATCTCAGGTGCTACGGAATGGTAAGCAGATCCTGCTCCACAATTCTCCATCAGATATATCAAACCATTTAAGAAGTTTGCAACTCAGGTTGACTTTTAGTCTTAAAAATGTCCAAACTGTGCTAACTCATAGTAGATATACTGCAAGTCGTCTTTTCGAGCAATGATGTAAGAATTACAGTTTTAATTTCTATAACTGAGAAAATATATATATATAAAAGCTGTGGACGCAAATGGTAGCAGTAACTTTTGTTAGGTTAATACATGTAGGTTAAAAATCCCTTATCCTGGATCGGAAAAAAATATGAGAAGATGTCCTACAAAACAATATGAAAATCAATCAAAAGAAAAAATCATGAGAAAAAAATCGTTAATTCTTAGTTACAACTTTCACACTTGCGAATTATCGTGTTGACGGAAGTTGCCGCATATGATTTCCCTCAAAATTGTGTATCTGATTACGAATAGATATGAGACCGCTATATATGACGAAAACAAGAAGGACTTCGTGCTCTTTTACCTATTGCGACTAGGGTTCTGTATAGACTAATTGACATTAATGATTCCGCAAACTCGTGACAGCGTTTCTAATAAAGTTGTTTATGATGCTAAAACCAACTCAAACGAGTTGTGTGAGAAGCACATGTCTAATGTTCTTTATTCCTTTTGCAAATTATACAAGTTCGAACAGTTATCTAATACACATTATGAATACATTCATTATCCTTTGATTTCTAATGCAAATATTCGTATGACTTCTGCAAGTAGATTAAGGGGGCACAATATATGGGGGGTTAACTCTTTAAAAATCAATTGAACGTATTTTTTAAATCACTTACTATAATTAGTAAAGAGAAATGAAGCTTCTCAGTGGTCAGAATAAGTCTTTGTTATATTGATATATAGATATATATCTATTGGATTTTTTCCTGATTGTGTCATGAAAATGTAGATCCAAATTTATTCATTTCAAAGTGTTGGGTATCCCTTTAAACTGACTGAATTTCTAAACAATTTTAAGGACTCTAAGAAAAATACGTTAATTTCAAAAGCTTTAATTTTTAAAAATTGCGGAAATAAGTAAACCCATTTTAAGGACTATAAAACAAAATATTGTTTAATGACTTGGCAGATTAACGAAATTTGTGACTGATGGTCAAGACGAAATAACTGTAGATTTAGTATAAGCATTCCTTGCTGACTTGCATGCAAAAGACACCACGTGAATATAATGTTATTTTAATCAAACGAAGACAAAGGTTTTACTATAGCATGCATGAACATCGATATCAGGGTTGAAGATTACAAAACAACTGTTTTAATGCTATTTACATAACCTGCAGCCTTTTTTTTTAAAATAAAACCATAATAAATTCTGTCAAACGTTATACACAATGCAATGTATTTCTGCCATTTTAAAGCACACAGAACAACGAAGACAGCAGAAAGCGCATACTGCTGCATTTAAACGCATACCTCAATTATCTGAGCACTCGATTAAAAAGAACACTAAATGTACATGCACACAACACAAAAAATACTATTATTTGCGTTTTCTAAATACAATGCATTCTGGGTAATATTTTTAAACGTGAACACCAACACGTCGTGATTGGTTAAATAAGGTCCGAAATAATCGAAATTTAGCTAATGGCACAATTTTATAATCATTTTGTTGTAAAAACAATAAAATAACCCATACATTGTTTTAGATTCTGAAATGGCCAAATTGACCATTTGTGTAATGGTTACTGGCATGCGAAAATTTCGTCAAGACGGTCAAATTGTCAATACGTGTCAGATAACACGCGACAATTTCGTCAAAATAGCTAAATTACCACTTCGTGACATGGCAACGTGCGATATTTTCGTTAAAAATTACCAAATTGCCGTGACATGGCAACATGCAAAAATTTCGTTAAAAATTACCAAATAGCCGTGACATGGCAACATGCAAAAATTTCGTTAAAAATTACCAAATTGCCGTGACATGGTAACTTGCGATAATTTTTTAAAAATTACCAAAGTGCCGTGACATGGTAACTTGCGATAATTTCGTTAAAAATCACCAAATTGCCGTGACATGGTAACTTGCGATAATTTCGTTAAAAATTACCAAATTGCCGTGACATGGAAACTTGTGATAATTTCGTCAAAACTAATGTCAAGCATATTTACTTTTCTAGATAAAACAATGGTAAAAGAAAGTACCATGATAAGAAATAAGACTTTAATCCAACTTTACTATGATCGTTTACTTATCTGACAATAGATACTGTCTTAATTCTTGTCTTCGTTTGAGTGCTTGACCCATGGCAGAACGACGCTTTTTTTGCTATATTACCCTCAATCAATTGCTGAAAAAAAAACAAGTAAAATTGTTAAGAAAAAAACATCAATGAACAAAAAATATTATAAATCGGAAAAAAACCAGAAATTAATGAAAGCAAAGGTGCAAAATTGTCACACGACAACTAAAACATCATAGAAGTATATACCAGCACACGTTTACCCATAGAAGAATTATTAATCCAAGTGGAAATTGTCAGTGCTTTCTTTAGCAGACGACGGAACTGCAGATAAAACATGCTCAGTCATAATTCAGACTCATTGCAAACTATTTTGATTCGTCAACATATTTTGATTAGACATAGTAACTGAATCGCTTGTACCAGTAGACACTCGAAGAAATTAACCTCCAAATACATTTTTCTTGCTAATTAATACATCTTTCTTATCTTAGTCATCAAGCGAAGCAGTTTTTCCATACCTATGTAACAATTAATTTGTTGAGGATTTTCCGTCAATGTATATCAATACAGATTACGCCATGATATACAGCATAGTGGGTTGGCTGTAACGTGCCAGACATTCTTGTTATGTACAGCAAAGAATTCAAGCAGGTTTTTTCTTGCTTTGTACAAGATCATTCAAACTACTGCAATGGTTAAAGCAGCCGTAAAATACATATCGGAAATATATTCATCAACAATGGACTTGCTTTTACTTTTTATAAATTGCACATTTGTATAAAGTTCCAATCTTTGACACAGGTCTGCGCATAAACTTGACACATTTTCAGTGTAGGGTACGTATAGACTGACGAGTGCTGTCCCCTGACTTGATACCTACGGTGATTTATCAGTCTGAGGATACACAGTATGGGACGGACAGATATGAACCTTGCGCCAGAGATTGGTTAAGGTCAGCATGCAGAAATATGGTTGCAGACGGTGAACCACTGAGGTTTGGTTGGCTGTTGTGGAATATCTGTACCACATATTATAACAGCTTCTACGAATATGTTTCATTTGTCGTAACCACAATCGCCTTCTCTCTCTTTTTCTGGATTGTTACAGGAATATTTGTGCAACGCTTGGATCAGACAATGCTTGTTCTTCAGGGCACCCCTCGGTTTTGTTTTAATGGGTCTTAAATTTTACATAGGGACCCCTAGGTATCTCCTTTTTTTTTTTACAAGAGGATAAAATTTGTGGTACATTTTAAATCCTTTATCACAGGCACTTGTCTCAGAAAAAAAAATCGTATATACCTTACTATAACACTATAAAGGTATATAAAATATAGGGGAAAAAAATTCTGAGACGAGTGCCTGTGTCCTTATGTCAAATACTACATTACTAGTATATAGAAGAAATATAAAATTGCTGTGTGGAATTTGCATCATTTCATTACACCTGATGTTTTTTAGCGACATGTTTTTTTCTATTTTAATTATTGCATTTTTTATGAATAAAACCCATACATTTTGTTTGTTCGTTAGTACAAGTGCAATAATATATTATAGCAAATGGTAATTTCTGTATTTGTATTTGATTGTCTTTTGTGAATTCATTCTCATATTTTTAGATTTACTGTGATTCTGAGTCTATTTATACACACGCGTATAGAAAAGAAACATCTGACAGAAAAAAAAACATTTTGCCATCACAAACGTCACTTTTTGATATAGCGATGATCTTCTTAGTACACCATATTACGTGAAAGTTCACAATGTATACGATTTGCAAGATGCGTTTATAAGTAAATCTGACATTAATGAAAGTATCCTTACGTTTAAATGATAAAAACAAAATGTATTGCATTTTTACACTTTTCACACTTACCGCAGTCTTGTCAATGTAAATATATCGGAAATTGATGACACTGTCATTAAAGTGAGAGGGTTAGCGCATTGGCGAATCCAGGGGGGGGGGGGGTTCCGGGGGTTGGAACCCCCCCCTTTTTTTTTGGCCGATCAATGCATTTGAATGGGAGCATATAGTTGGAACCCCCCCCCCCTTTTACTCTGGGTTGGGAACCCCCCCTTTTTAAAATGGCTGGATCCGCCACTGTAGCGCTATAGAACCAGGTTTAATCCACCATTTACTACATTTGAAAATGACTGTACCAAGTCAGGAATATGACAGTTCTTGTCCATTCGTTTTTGATGCGTTTTGTTATTTGATTTTGCCATGTGATTATGGACTTCCCGAATTGATTTTCCTCTAAGTTCAGTATTTTTGTGATTTTACTTTTCAGTAATTTAAAAACGTGTACAGTTTTATATTCATATGTTCATAATATTGGTAAAACCTCAATACTAACATAGAGAAGTGCTTTATGTCACAATTTAAAATTCAATAGATTGAATGACTGCTTTTAAAGGGCCCTTATGAGGAATAGATTCAGGAAAAAATGATCGTACTTCGTACTAGTGTGAAGCTAGTGTACTCATTGTGACTGGCTTTCAACAGCACTGAGGTTTAAAAATGGGACATTCTTCTTTTCTTTTTTTTTTATATATATGTATATAGTTTAGCGATTTTGAACACCTACTGGTTTCGCGTACTTACTGTCGATTTCGAAAACACATTGTGATAAAAATTAATGGCCCACCCGTCAGCCAGCCAGTCAGCTGTCCGTTGTAGGCTACATCCCCAAATCAATAACCGATTTTTACTTCGAAAATTCGGTTAACAATATCATTTTTGAAATTAGGTTATCGAGAGTGTATTACGTAATCACCAACTAATAAATTATCATTGATGCTAAAATATAAATGCAATTTCTGAGAAAACTAAACTCCCCATACCGCCCTAAAAATATCTATCAGAGCTATGATTGACATTGAGCATATTACCTCCCTTTGAATCAATCAGATAATTTGTAATTACATCATGAACTAATATAAAATGTATTCCTTAATTTTGACATTGATGAAAACCATTCAATTGTATAGATCAATCGAGATGAAATTGTTCTGTGGAATTTCTTCGTTAGAGTGTATTTTCTTTCAAATTTCGGCGTTATTGATTCGTTTGTACTTTCTGCTTCAAAGGAAAATACATGTGTGTAACACGCTCAATAGTACAAGAGTCTGAACGGGGTTTACAGATGAACCAATACCACAGAAAAAAATGGACCAAAAAACAGAGAATAGGATAAAAAAAAATAATGGGATGCTAAAATATAAAGAATAAGTAAGAATATGAGCAGAGCACAAAATGATAGATAAAGACAAATGACTGAAAAATAGAGAAAAAAAACTAATTGCTACAGAGTAGACATGGAGTTAACATCCCTTTTCACCATCTAGAACCTCGTAGATGATTGTTAAAACAGTTTTGGCATTTATTCCACATCTCCTTATTTTTAGATTAATAGTATAGACAACGATATCTATATAGATGCTTCGCAATTTTATCACTGTATATTCATATAGACACCTGCGATCTTCATGCAGTAGAATTGTATCGCTGGAATGCTGAAACTACAGTCCGATAACCATTAGCTGCCTGTCAACACCAAAATCCGATAACTTTGTGACTATTGTAAAATGTATTCAACACAACATTTCTAGAATAGAACTTTAAATCCTACACTTTTTTCCGTCTTAATGACTGACCTTTGCGATATGCTGAAGGGGGCAAATTTAGGTATTAACATCGCTTCTGAATTAATAAACTGCCTTCTTTTCGCTGATGACATTGTCCTATTAGGAAACACTGAAGAAGAGCTACAAATTCTCTTAAACATAGCGCATAAATTTGTTTCAAAATGGAGCTTAAAGTTTAATTCATCCAAGTCGAAGGTTCTGGTTACAGGTAAAAAGAAAGACTCAGATAAAAAATGGTATCTGGGGAACGATCTCATTGAAGAAGTAAATGAATACAAATATTTAGGCGTATATTTTTCAAGATCCCTTAAATCTACATACCATATAGAACAGTACCTGAAAGAAAATTTTCAACGGAAAATAAATCATGCAATTCGTATTTTAGGTGAACATGGGGATTTTAACCGTATAAATTTTGGACATTCTCTGTGGATATCGGCTATTCGACCATCACTGACGTATGGATGTTCAGTATGGTTCCCGTCATCCCAGAAATGTAAAGAATTACTAGAAAGTTTTCAATATAAAGTTGGGAAAATAATCTTAAACACAAAAATGAATATTCCTAAGTGTGCGCTCCTAGCTGAATTTGGGTGGGAGTCAATAAACAGATTTATGGATAGACAAAGAATTGCATACTACGCTAGATTAAAAAATCTGCCCAATAATCGGCTGTCTAAAATTATCCTAGATGAAATTATATCTGTTAAATGTAATGAATGGAAATATATCGAAAATATCGAAACTATTTTACAGACTGCGGGTCTTGACCATTATGCAAATGGAAACATAAACGTTAACACCTTTAATAAATTTTATGGTAACGAAACGACCAATACTCAACTTTGTAATATTTTAGGAAAGAGTAGCTTAAACTTGTACCAATCCTTTGTGGTTGTTAGTCGTAAGCAGCCGTATCTGTCAAATGTTGACGACTTCCGCTCAACAAGGCTAAAATTTTTGGCAAGAACGAATTGTCTGCCTATAAATGCAACACTTCAACGAATGAATCTGACAACAAATAATGAGTGTCAGCTATGTTCCTCAAATGCGATTGAGAATATCTTTCACGTTATGTTAGATTGTCCTTTTTTCTCGGCTATCAGAAAAAGAACAAGTACTAACATACAAGCATGTTTCGAGAATTTGAAAATGGATATCTGTTTTTCAGAGTTGCCACCCCTATCACAAATACAGTTCATGATAGGTGATCTGGGCTACTTGTATTCCCCAGACTTAGGTAATAGTTTAGATAAGATCGTTAAAAAATACCTTGTAGACGTAATGAATGAACGTTCTTTTCAAATTGATAAGATTTCCAATGTATAATATCTTGAACTGTGTGTGAACGTTTTTAGTTTTAAGTTTGATTTTTTTAATCTTTGATGGATGAAAGATTTTTAAGTATTTATGCATATGAAATTGTCACTGTAATGTACTTTTACGAAATAACCAATTTATTATGATATTTTAGCGTTAATGTATTTATAAGACTTATAAAGACATTTGCAAGTATCTTATATCATTTTTACTACAATCATATAATGTTGTTTGTAAATACTATGATGTGCATGTTTGATGACGCAGGTGTCAGTACCCCGCTGGCGCTTGCCCCCGTTGTAAAGGGGTAGTTTCACAATAAAATATATATATATATAAATCAGTACCGGATTGCGATTTACTCAACTTGGTGACAATTGATAGAAGTTTACAAGGGCACAAATATAGTTCTCCTCTGCACTTATGTAAAAATTAACTAAACAGATAGTATGATTTGTAAACAATTTTTGATTAAGTAATAGAACAAAAGAACCAACTTGATGATAATGACAAATTAGTTTTTAAATATAATATGCACTTTATATGAACACTGTGTATATCAAACATACACATCGTGTCAGATTTTTAATAGACTTCTTCACAAGAAAAACGTCCGAAAAAAATACCCAGATACTTTGTTCCGACTTGGAGCAGACAAAATAATGCTCTTACTTCTTAATGTTGCTACAATATTGGGATAGCATGCAGCAGTAATGTTTTAATGTGTCAAGGCCGAGCTTTGAACCTACGACCTCAAGATACCGAGACGCACGTAAAAAAATATTTTCTGCTGACCCTACCTTTTGCTTTTAGTTGTCTTTCTCCTGTAATTTCCTTTTCTCGCTTATTTGCAAGTATATAGTCATGCTTATTCAAAAAAATATATATTTGATTTTTTTTTTGTCTTTTCATTTTGTCGATTAATATTTAGTTTTGTTTCGTTTATTTCTGTTTTTTTTTTCGTTTCGTTTCGTTTCTATTCTTTTTTGGTTTGTTTCGAACATTAAAATCAACAGAATAAGATATTGTGTCTAGAACAAATTGTTTTCGAACATAACGTGGGCATATGTGACTGTCAACCAAAAACAGAACATAACGAGGGCATATGTGACAGTCAACCAAATCAGAACATAACGTGGGCATATGTGACAGTCAACCAAATCAGAACATAACGTGGGCATATGTGACAGTCAACCAAATCAGAACGTAACGTGGGCATATGTGACAGTCAACCAAATCAGGACATAACGTGGGCATATGTGACAGTCAACCAAATCAGAACATAACATGGGCATATATATGTGACAGTCAACCAAATCAGAACATAACGTGGGCATATGTGACAATCAACCAAATCAGAACATAACATGGGCATATATATGTGACAGTCAACCAAATCAAAACATAACGTGGGCATATGTGACAGTCAACCAAATCAGAACATAACGTGGGCATATGTGACAGTCAACCAAATCAGAACATAACGTGGGCATATGTGACAGTCAACCAAATCAGAATATAACGTGGGCATATGTGACAGTCAACCAAATCAGAACATAACGTGGGCATATGTGACAGTCAACCAAATCAGAACATAACGTGGGCATATGTGACAGTCAACCAAATCAGAATATAACATGGGCATATGTGACAGTCAATCAAATCAAAACATAACGTGGCCATATATATGTGACAGTCAACCAAATCAGAACATAACGTGGCCATATATATGTGACAGTCAACCAAATCAGAACATAACATGGGCATATATATGGGACAGTCAACCAAATCAGAACATAACATGGGCATATATATGGGACAGTCAACCAAATCAGAACATAACATGGGCATATATATGTGACAGTCAACCAAATCATGTAAGGCGACAGTTGTAAGTGTTCGAAGATTTGTAAGATTTGTTTTGCAGTATTGACTTTTAATAAAAATAGTTTGTAACCAATAAATATATATAAATCTAGAAAAAAACAAGGGGAACATGGTCTAGAAAATCATTTCAACTCAAAGATATACTTCATATATTTTAAATAGATAAAATCATATAAGAAGATGTTATATGAGTGCCAATGAGACAACTCTCCTTTCAAGTCACAACATGTAAAAGTAAACCATTATACTAGGATAAGGTCAAAGCACGGTCTTCAACGCGGAGCCTTGGCTCGCACCGAACAGCATACTTCATAACGTTTTGTCGATTGATCTATACACAGCTGTATGGTGTTCATCAATGCCAAGATGTAAATCTACAATTATATATACACAATGAATAATAGCAAGTCTAATTCTCATTTCTAATAAAGAGAAATCTGTGCCAGTAAGACACCTATCATTCATCAAATGTACATGGTATCACCAAATACATTTATAAAACCAAAAGTTACCAAACTTTGAATTATTCACGAAGTTTATAGTTATCCCAGGTACCAGACTTATAATTTCATATGCCAGACACGCGGCTCGTCTACATAAATGATAACTTCTTTTCATTTCTTTCTAGAATCTCATGGCTGCATTCGCTCTGTCTCAAAAATTTAAACGATTTGGCGACCGATGAGAAAAGGAGTGCATTTAGTTCCTATATGAATGACAGTTTTTGTTAAAGAATGTCTATCAAACGTGACAAATGCGATATATCAACAAAACAAATAACCAAACATCTAAATGATGTTATAGTGTTACAATTAATTCATATAACAAGATTTTTTTCATCTGCACTGGACATTCTATGTCGGAAAATTCTTTCAACAACGAAAATACGTTCTATTATACATGGAAAGGATAACGTTAGTTTTATATATACTAGTCAACAACAAAAACGACACACGACTTTGGAATAAAATTTATCTAAAAGTATTCAATATTAAAAAAATGAGATATACCATTTTAAAACGATTTCAATTGCAAAGTATGCACATTTATTAATGAATATCAAAACCTGTCGGAAAGTAACTAAATTCTGTGTAAACGATCATAGGGTGCACATTATTTTTTGCGGAAAGTTGGATAAAAAATCGACACACAATTTTCTGAGTACTAAATGAATTTTCAAATTTGTTGAAAAATAATTAATATGCTAATCAAGTTATGTTCATGTTATAACTAATGGGTTAAAATATCGTTTTTCTAAATTTTTGATAAAAAAAAGTGTTTTTATAAATCTCTAAAAATGCAAAAAAAAAAATGTTTTCGTCGCAAATCAATTCTTTACATATGAAAACAACACACTGTAAATTTGGAACCTTTCGGATTAGTTTTAAGATTGAATTTTGAATTTCACTTTTCACAAACTTTCTATGGTAAATCAATTGATAATTTATAAATTTTAACGATTTTTTGTAGGGCCGGACTTTGCTTTACAAATAAAATTGTAAGATTTTTTAAAAAGAATTGATGGCAAACATTGTCTTTACCTTTAAATGAGATGTTGGCATCATTATTTGGAATTTCTGTTTGTAAAATTGTCGTTTAATGTAAATCTTGTAAAAAAAAAAGAAAAAAATCGCCAAATGACGTCATGAAAGCGAATTTTTTTTTTTTTAAACGGAATTATATTTCCAAGGTCATTAAGTATTACTACCTTCAATATTGGTCCTATAAACGGAAAACTTCATCTGTAATTTAAAAGAAAAGTCGTGTATCGTTTCTTTTGTTGACTAGTAAACTATTGTACCGTTATGGAATATCCGTTTCACAAATGATGGCGGATATGATCAAATTGTCATTACTACAGTCCCGTCCTCTTTCCATCGAAATCGAAAGTAACCTACCGAATTAGACTTTTTACTGGGTTTGTACTGACATGAGCAACACGACGGGTGCCACATGTGGTCAGGATTTGCTTACCCTTCCGCGGCACATGAGTAACCCCAAGATTTTTGTGGGATTCCTGTTGCTCAGTTTTTTTGTTTTAAAAAGAAGGAACACCAGAAAGCATCCTTACAAAATAAAATATCTGAAGAGCATCGTCGAATTTTGATTGGCATTAAACATGTATTATTTATGCCATCCTCCTTCGATACATTTTGTAATTTCTATAGAAAGCTGTAAGGTTTAATTTTCATTTCATAGGCAATTAGTAACAGCATGGAATTATACAAAATATATTACTTGAAATTTACACTGTAGATTTGATGAAAGCCACACAGCTGCTTTTGGAGCGGTTTAAGAGAAATTGATCTTCAAATTTAATGAATCGTATTAAAACACTTTCTTTCGAATGTCTATGTAATTGAAAATATTTGTTGTTGCATTTTAGTCCATATCGTTTGGCGTATGGAATCAAAATGTAAGTTTTCGAATTATCTCTATTCAACTGACTGCTTGTATTATATACTGAGTGCATATATAAACGCAGCATAATATAATGCGTGCCATTAGAAACCATCATCAAGTATATTGTGAAAATAAAACACAACTGGGTGAAGATAGATACACATCATCAAATAAGGTTTATTCAAACAAAACACAGTATCAAGTATTGTTATTTATCTTACTTCCTATACATTTCTAGGAATGTGATTGGTTAAAAGCCGTGTATATTTCATATTAGGTTAGTACGGAGGCGGGGCTTATCTCATACAAGGTTAGTAGTGGTTTTACGTCACTTTATATTCCATATAAGGTAGTAGGTAGGCGGGTCTTATTTCATAGACGGTTAGTTGTGGTGTTACGTCCCTTTATAAAAACAAAACGGTAATGAGAAAAAAATCGTAAAGGTTTCAACAGACGAAGAAATTAATGATTAAGATTGAAATAAATTTAAAAAAAAACACATTTAAACCTAACACGTTGTTATTGTTGGTATCTGTTTTTCAGGATCAATGGAAGCATTCTCTCATAATGCTAAGGGAGCTACCATTTAATTTTTATGGGGGGGGGGGGGGGGGCTATGATGAAAAATTTTGTCCTGCATTTTTTTTTTAGCTGTAATCTCTGTCCTGCCTTTTTATTTTTCACTCTGTTCGGTCCTGCCTTTTTTTTTTTTTAGTTTATCCTGACTTTTTTTTACCTAAATTGTCGTCCTGACTTTTTTTTTTGCAAGTGTCTCATCCTGCCTTTTTTTTTTACTCAGAACTCCTGTCCTGCCTATTTTTTTCAAATTTCATCCTAACAAACACAACAACAGGTATTGTTTATACAAAAAAGAACAAAACATCAAATAATGTTCATACAAATACAACATCAAGTACTTTTTATACAAACACAACATCAAGTACTGTTTGTACAAACACAAATACAACATCAAATACTGTCTATACAAACACAAACACAACATAAGTACCGTTTATATAAACACAACCACAACACCAGATATTGTTAATACAAACACAAACACAACATTAAATACTGTTATTCAAATACAACATTGAGTACTGTTTATACAAACACAACATCAAATACTGTTTATACAAACACAACATCAAGTATTGTTTATACAAACACAACACTAGGTACTGTTTATACAAACACAAAAACAACATTAAATACTGTTATCCAAATACAACATTTAGTACTGTTTATACAAACACAAGGTCAAGTACTATTTATACAAACACAAATACAACATCAAATTCTGTTTAAATAAAAACAAACACAACATAAGTACCGTTTATACAAACATAACCACAACACCAGGTTCTGTTTATACAAACATAACCACAACACCAGGTACCGGTTATACAAACATAACCACAACACCAGGTACTGTTTATACAAACACAACATCAAGTATTGTTTATACAAACACAACACTAGGTACTGTTTATACAAACACAAAAACAACATTAAATACTGTTATCCAAATACAACATTTAGTACTGTTTATACAAACACAAGGTCAAGTACTATTTATACAAACACAAATACAACATCAAATTCTGTTTAAATAAAAACAAACACAACATAAGTACCGTTTATACAAACATAACCACAACACCAGGTTCTGTTTATACAAACATAACCACAACACCAGGTACCGGTTATACAAACATAACCACAACACCAGGTACTGTTTATACAAACACAAACACAACATCAAACACTTTTATCCAAATATAACATCAAGTCCTGTTTATACAATCACAAACACAACATTAAGTACTGTTTATACAAATACAAGATCCAGTACTGTTTCTACAAATACAACACCAAGTACTGTTTAAACAAAAACAAACACAACATAAGTACCGTTTATACAAAAACAACCACAACACCAGGTACTGTTTATACAAACACAAACACAACATCAAACACTTTTATCCAAATATAACATCAAGTCCTGTTTATACAATCACAAACACAACATTAAGTACTGTTTATACAAATACAAGATCCAGTACTGTTTCTACAAATACAACACCAAGTACTGTTTAAACAAAAACAAACACAACATAAGTACCGTTTATACAAAAACAACCACAACACCAGGTACTGTTTATACAAACACAAACACAACATCAAACACTTTTATCCAAATATAACATCAAGTCCTGTTTATACAATCACAAACACAACATCAAGTACTGTTTATACACAACACCAAGTACTGTTTATACATACACAACACAAGGTACTGTTCATACAAACACAAACACCACATTTAATATTCTTATCCAAATACAACATTAAGTCCTGTTTATACAAACACAAACACAAAGTCAAGTACTGTTTATACAAGCACAACATCAGGGACTGTTTATACAAACACAAATGCAACATTAAATACTGTTATTCAAATACAACATCAAATACTGTTATTCAAATACAACATTAAATACTGTCTATACAAATACAAACACAACATCAAGTACTGTTTATACACACACAAACTCAACATTAGTACTATTGTCTTGTGTAAATGCCAAATAAAACATCAAACATCAGGCACAGTGTACAAAATAAACAACACCAAGTACTGTTTACAAATACAAACACAACATCAAGTACTGTTTTTAGACGAAATGGAACAGGAACATCATGTATTATGTTTACATAAAGAAACGCAACATCAACTATCATGTACACCAAGAAAAACAACATCAAGTACCATGCACAAATAGAAACACAACACCATGTAATATGCACGAATAGAATCAGAAAATCAAGAATTGTGTACAAAATGAAATAGAAACAAAATATGAAGTACTGTGTGAATAGAGTAACACAACATCAAGTACTATGCACAAATAGAAACAATATCAATAAAACAAACGAGACTTCAAGTACAATATATAAAAAGAAACACAACATGAAGTATTGTGTACAAATAAAAACAAACATCAAGTACTGTGTACTAATATAAGCACAACATCAAGTATTGTTTACAAATAGAACATATACAAAACATCAAGTATTGTGTACTAATAAAACACAACATCAAGAATTTTTTACAAAAAGAAACAAAACACCAAGTACTGTGTACCAACAGAAACACAACACCCAGTACTGTGTACAAATAGAAACACAACTTGAAGTTCTGTTTACAAAAAGAAACAATACTTCGGGTTCTGTGTACTAACAGAAACACAACACCAAGCATTGTTTACAAAAAGAAACAAATTATCGAGTACTTTGTACTAATAGAAACACAACACCAAGTGATGTGTACAAATAAAAACGAAGCACCAAGCACTGTGTACTAACAGAAACATAACACCAAGTATTGTTTACAAAAAGAAACAAATTATATCGAGTACTGTGTACCAATAGAAACATAACACCAAGTACTGTTTACTAATAAAAACACAATATAGCTCTTGTTTGTCTTTGCGTCGGTTTTTTTTTTCTCTCGTGCATGAAATTTGAATCAGCCAAAAAATATAAGTTTGTTGTCTCATTTCATTTTTTTTTCCTTGCTCCTAATCTGGAGAGAAAAACGTCATCCATGTTGGCACGATGGCCATCCGTTTTCATACAGGGCCATTTTGATTTTCTGATCACAAAATTAATGGAATTAATAAAAGAATACGTATATGGGGGAATTACACACATCTACATTGCGTGTTATAGCAAGATAATCAAGAGTTTACAACTAGCCTTCTGTATAGACACTACCAACTGGTAAAGATCATTGATGATCTTCATATTATTTTCTTCTATTTGTCTTTCTTTTTGTATTATAAGGCTTCTTATTAACTATAGCCCACATATACATAGTACACTAATCGGGTCTTAATGAATGCGACAGTTTTATTTGTATATGATACACTCGAGAGTCAGAACATGTATAAACATCCGCTTTTCGTGACTTCTGTTTTATAAAACAAATGAAATATTTACTGTTATAAACCAACTTGAATGCAATCATCGAAACATACACCCTCGACGATAAAATATTAAATAATTTTAAAACTGAATTATGGGATGTCGTAAAAAATATTCGTTTTTGCGTGCTGACCATCTTGGATTTCGGATCAGCATGGAGATAATAACAAACGTACAGGTAACAGCAAATGAAAAAAAAACAAGAAAAAACAAGAAATAAAAAAAGAAATGATAAAATACAATACAAGATAAAAATATAATGAAAAAAAAAAATATGTAACAAAAGATAAAAATGATAAAAGATAAAAAAAAAAATAAAAAATAAATAAAAATGAGTAAAGATAAATAAAGATGAAAATAAGTAAAGATTTATTGATTTGTTGAGAGGAAGCAAACGTTGACAGAATAATTAAGTGGTCCTTAAAGCTGCATTTACTCAAGAGTGTGTACCAATCTTCTTTCTGTTTTGTTCTTCAGAAAGGAAGCACGAATAATGATCAATTGACGCTAATTATCTACTTATTGTATAGTAAATGATGTTTCTGTTTAAATAGTTGGCATACAATCCAAGATGTAGTTAACTCAAATAATACAGCGCCCCCTTACGGTCAGTGTCCTCCTGAGGTGAATGAGTGTTCAATGTATTGAATGGTCATTTCCCTTTTTCGAAACAACCAGCTCTACATGTATGCTCATATTAAACATTTATTTACCAAGACACCATTCGAAATAGAAATCAGATAGTTAAATTGGTAAGAGATCTGAAGAAGACTCATATACTCAATACTGACTTTGACACAAGCAAAAGAAAATGAAAAGAATTTAAATAAAATGCATCTCTGAGTGCAACCTAATACGACCGCACAGGTCAAACACTGAACAGTTGGGACAAGTTTGGGAACAAATATCTTAAAAATCGATTGCACAATAACTGAGCAATAGAAAATTTCTTCTTGGAACTTATCATCAAAAAAATTTAAATTTCAAACATTTTGAAGAAAAATATATAATGAAATGCATAAATAAACCCCAACCCCAAAAAAAAATTGTAAAAGACTCCCCCAAATGTTTTTGTCCCCCCCCCCCCCCGCATACACACACCTTTGGAGATATTACCTCAAAACTCAATTCCGGCCTTTCCTTTGTGGTATATGGAACCTTTTAGAGTTTTAATTGTTAACTCCAAGCTATTTATTGAAAAGTAGAATACCCATTGTTACATATAGATATCGGCTGTTTTTGATAAAACATTGGACATGTATCATGTACTTACATCATTATTTCATGCAAACATACTGATATCTTCACAATTTAAACATTTGGGCTAAATTTATGACGGTTTTTGTCTTAATTGGATGTGACCGCTCTTGTGTTTAGTCTTAATATTTAAAGATATGTTTTATTTAATGACAATACATAACATACATAAATGTTGAGAGTGAACACGAATGCGGTCACTCCATTTACAACAAAAGATTTTTCATATTTCAGCTTAAAATTTGTATATATTATATATATATATACAGTATAATTGATATGTCAATGGGTAAACGGGGTAGAATGAAATTTCACAGTGAGCAGTATAATTGATATGTCAATAGGTGAATGAGGTTGAGCGAAATTTCCCTGAGGGTAGTATAATTGATATGTGAATGGGTGAATGGGGGATGAGTGTAATTTCACTGATGGTACTTGTATAATTGATGAATCAATAGGTCTTCTTCTTATCGTTCGCCTTTACACTTGAATACCATTCTCCTCAACAAATCTGGTGGTCTTCTGTAGGGCATCCACTGGTCCATATAGTTTCTCTTTGAGTGTTGTTTCTGAGTGCCATATCTTCTCTCTTAATGCCTGATGGATCTTGCATGACTGTAAGAGGTGTGCCGTATCCTGCTCTGCTTCTCCACAAGTACACATTGGAGATGGGACAACTTTCATGACTTCGTGTAGATGTTGGTTGAGTCTGTTGTATCCTGTCCTCAGTCTAAATATGGTGGCTTGTTCAGATCTTGTTAGCTGGTGGTAACTGTCTTGTTGCAGTGGTGTGTTGAACAGAGATTTGATGATGGTCTTCATCTCTGTGTAGCAGACTGGATTTTATTCATGTTGTTGTTCAGCACCATACTTTGCTAATTTATCGGCTTGTTAATTACCCCAAACTCCACAGTGTGAAGGGATCCACTGAATTACTGTTGTCAGACTTTTGATGTTGTATAAAGCTTGTTGGAGTTGAGGTATCTTGTCGTTCTTCAAAGCTTGTAGCACAGAGAGGGCATCGGTCAGGAATACTACTTGAGTTTTATTATCGATTTTGTTGTTGATGGAGTGTGCAGCATGAGTAAGGGCTTCTTGTTCAGCTTTGTAGTTTGAACAATGTAGGCCTGTTGGTATTGCCTCTGATTGTTGATATCCATTAAGGTACTTAATGTATATACCAGCCCCTCCTTTTGTTGTTGCATTTGTGGCTGACCCATCTGTATATACTCTTACCCAGGTTTCTGAAGGGTACTCTTCTTCAAGCATGCTCATTGTCAAAGTTTTCTTTACATTGCTAGTCTGTTCATCTTTGGTGGTAATGAGCGGAACTGAGGTCTGGATGGTGACATTTCCAAGTTTATCTTCACACGGGTTGTTATCCATTGTGAAAGATGTCAATATATTTAGGTAAAGCTTCCTGGTGTTTTCTTTGTAATGCTCTTGTCTCTAATGTAAAGCTGGATCTTTTGAGTCTGCCTGATGAGAGTTGTTTCAGTCTGGTATTCATTGGGTGGTCTTGTGAACAATGATACTTGGTGGCCTGTTTCATGGCTTTGCACTCCCTTCTCCTACCTAACGGTGGTATGTTTGTAATATTCTCCATACTTCTTATTGGTGTTGATTTCATAGCTACTGTGATGATACGTAGTGCCTAATTCTGAACTTTGTCTAAAGTCTGATGATGAGACTTGGCTGCAGTCATCCATGTGCTAGATCCCTATTCAAGGTGTGGTCGTACATTTCCTTGGTAGACAGATTTCAAGATTTTTTCATTTGCACCCCATTTTGTTCCTGCAAGTTTCCTCATGATGTTCAATTTTCTCCTAGCCTTAGCTTCAGCTGCTTTTATATGATGCTTCCACGTCATTCTTTTGTCAAAAGTTACCCCAAGGTATGTTTGTTAGTCTTCCATTTTAAGTTGAGTATCATCCAAAATCAGTTTGACAGGTTGGGTTTTGGGAGAGAGTTTGAAGAGTGTTCCTGTTGTTTTTTTTTCTGTTGATGGTAACACACCACTGCTTAGCCCATGTGACTATCATATCTAAGGCTGTTTGTATTCTGTATTTAGCAGTAGATGCGTACTCTTCTGAGCACCAGAGAACAAGATCGTCTGCATAAAGTGCTGATTGTACCCCTTTTGGTAACTCATGTACTAGGTCGTTCATAAAGAGTATGAAAAGAGTTGGTGGTAATACTTCTCCTTGTGGGACCCCTTTTTTTAAGAGTAGTTTCTGTCCACATTGCCCATATACCAGTACTCTTGCTCTTCTATTATACAAGTAAGCTTTGGTCCATTTGTACATTCTTCCACTTATGCCATATCTAAGCATTTTTGCACAAAGTCCGTCTTTCCATACTTTAACAAATGCTCTTTGAAGATCTACAAATACAGCCAATGTTACTTTCTTTGATTGGAATGCATCTTCTACTACCTGCGATAAATATGTAGTCTGGTCTTCTGTGCTTTTGTATTGTCTAAAACCAGCTTGTTCATGTCCAGTGATGTTCTCCGACTCTAAATACATGTGCATGCGCTTGTTTATTATGCGCTCCAACAATTTACAACAGCTGCTTGTTAGGCTGATAGGACGATAACTTGAGGCTTTTGACTTGTTCTTTCCTTTCTTTAGTATTGGCATCATTATTGCTTCCTTCCAGCATTGTGGGACTTGACCTTGTCTCCAGCTAAGATTGAATATGTCCAGAAAAGTATTCAGTGATGAGTTTCCTAGGTGTTGTAGCATCTCATTTGTGATGTTATCTGGACCTGGAGACCTTTTCTTCTTTAGCTTTCTTATCGATTGTTTTCATTTCAGACATTGTGATGTCAGTCTGCATGATCTCATGTGCTGGTGTCTTCTGTCTTTCTCTAATTTCTGTTCTTATCTCTTTTTTTTCGTGAGGTTGGGATGTTGGTATTGCTTACTTCTTCATTATAACCTTTTGCAAATGCATTTGTAGCAGCTTTTCCTTCAACTTCTAGTGTTATCTTTTGGCCTTTACTTCCCTCATCATTAAGAGCTTTTGTCAAATTCCACAGCTTTGTTGTAACCTTTTCCATATTCAGAGATGATGTTTTTTTATCTCTCCATCCTCTTCTCTGGCATTCACGTTTTGTTTTGAGGTGTTTTGCCTTGCTTTGTTGGAGTTTGATGTTATTCTCCTGGCTTTGGTTTGATTCAGCATCTTCGCTTGTTCTTGTAAGTGCATCATGTGTTTCATGAATTTCATTGGACCACTATGGCTTGTAGTCCTTTCTCACACCCCTTGGTATAGTTTCTTTTGTCGCTCTTACTATGCTTGCATTGAATATCTTGACAACATTGTTGATGTTCTTTCCTTCAGTAACTATGTCCTTTGTAAGTTCAAATGTTCCCTAGTTTACCTTCTTGTAATTCCATCTTAGTTATTGAGCATTATTAGGTGTTTTTGTTCCTCTGATGGATAGTATAACTGGGCGATTTTCACTGCCCCCTAGCTGGTCACACAACTTTCTACTGATATTCTGGTGTACATATCGTCAGTACAGAAAGCTAGGTCTAGTGTAGTTGTTGTGTGCCATCGGCGAGAATAGAAGGTTGGTGTATCAGTTGGATCATTGACAAGAATAAGATGGTGTTCATCTTGACAATCTTCTATGGTTTCTCCTCTTTTATCTATTGTGTTGGATCCCCAGCTATGAGATTGGCTGTTAAAATCTCCTACCATGAGAAAGTTACTGTCTGATATCTGTATATTATCGAGGGAGAGTTTCTTATCATTTGGACAGTATAAGTTGACAATATTGTAAGAGCTTTGCCCGATGGTGACTTTGCTTTCAAGATATTCTGCTTCCTCCATATACTAGTATGTTTTAAGCTCCCTGGTATTTATGTTGTTTCTTACTAGGGTCATAACACCTCCTTTATTTCTTTCTTTTCTGTCACTCCTGAAAACTTGGTATCTTCTGACTTTAAAAGGTTTTCCTTCTTGCAAGTGTGTTTCTTGAATACAGCAGATGTTAACATTGTTTTCATGTAGAAAATACTGCAGTTCATCTTTTTTGTAAGATGCCCCTTCTGCATTCCAGTGCATGATGCTAATGAGTGGTTGTTCTTTCAACTTTGGCTTGGTGTTTTTCCGGCCATTAGCTCTCCTTGTTCGTCCCCGGACTCCACAAGACGAAACAAAGGTCCCTCCAGTAGCATTTGATGGGTTCCTTCGAGACAGGGAACCCGGCACTGCACCTGCCTGGTGGGTCCTCAAAGGGCGAGCACCATATCGATTGGTTGAGATTTCAAGTGTCATAATGGCTGTTTGTGCGTGGTGTTGTGGTCTGTTAAGAGTGCGCTATACAGCCCAAGAATCAATTGGTGAACGGGGTAGAGTGAAATTTCACTGATGTCACTTGTAAAATTTACGAATCAATAGGTGAACGGGGTAGAGTGCAATTTCACTGATGATACTTGTATAATTAATATGTCAACGGGTAAATGGGGATGAGTGAAATTTCACTGATGGTACTTATATATAATAGATATGCCAATGGTTGAATGAAGTAGAGTTAAATTTCACTGATGGTACTTGTATATAATTGATATGCCAATGGGTGAATGAAGTAGAGTTAAATTTCACTGAAGGTACTTGTATATAATTGATATGCCAATGGGTGAATGAAGTAGTCAGTTAAATTTCACTGATGGTACTTGTATATAATTGATATGCCAATGGGTGAATGAAGTAGAGTTAAATTTCACTGAAGGTACTTGTATATAATTGATATGCCAATGGGTGAATGAAGTAGAGTTAAATTTCACTGATGGTACTTATATATAATTGATATGTCAACGGGTGACATGGGATGAGTGAAATTTCACTGATGGTACTTATACATAATAGATATGCCAATGGGTGAATGAAGTAGAGTTAAATTTCACTGAAGGTACTTGTATATAATAGATATGCCAATGGGTGAATGAAGTAGAGTTAAATTTCACTGATGGTACTTGTATATAATTGATATGCCAATGGGTGAATGAAGTAGAGTTAAATTTCACTGAAGGTACTTGTATATAATTGATATGCCAATGGGTGAATGAAGTAGCGTTAAATTTCACTGATGGTACTTATATATAATTGATATGTCAACGGGTGACATGGGATGAGTGAAATTTCACTGATGGTACTTATACATAATAGATATGCCAATGGGTGAATGAAGTAGAGTTAAATTTCACTGAAGGTACTTGTATATAATAGATATGCCAATGGGTGAATGAAGTAGAGTTAAATTTCACTGAAGGTACTTGTATATAATTGATATGCCAATGAGTGAATGAAGTAGAGTTAAATTTCACTGATGGTACTTGTATATAATTGATATGCCAATGGGTGAATGAAGTAGAGTTAAATTTCACTGATGGTACTTGTATATAATTGATATGCCAATGGGTGAATGAAGTAAGGATAAATTTCACTGAAGGTACTTGTATATAATTGATATGCCAATGGGTGAATGAAGTAGAGTTAAATTTCACTGATGGTACTTATATATAATTGATATGTCAACGGGTGACATGGGATGAGTGAAATTTCACTGATGGTACTTATACATAATAGATATGCCAATGGGTGAATGAAGTAGAGTTAAATTTCACTGAAGGTACTTGTATATAATAGATATGCCAATGGGTGAATGAAGTAGAGTTAAATTTCACTGATGGTACTTGTATATAATTGATATGCCAATGGGTGAATGAAGTAGAGTTAAATTTCACTGAAGGTACTTGTATATAATTGATATGCCAATGGGTGAATGAAGTAGAGTTAAATTTCACTGATGGTACTTATATATAATTGATATGTCAACGAGTGACATGAGATGAGTGAAATTTCACTGATGGTACTTATACATAATAGATATGCCAATGGGTGAATGAAGTAGAGTTAAATTTCACTGATGGTACTTGTATATAATTGATATGCCAATGGGTGAATGAAGTAGAGTTAAATTTCACTGAAGGTACTTGTATATAATTGATATGCCAATGGGTGAATGAAGTAGAGTTAAATTTCACTGATGGTACTTATATATAATTGATATGTCAACGGGTGACATGGGATGAGTGAAATTTCACTGATGGAACTTATACATAATAGATATGCCAATGGGTGAATGAAGTAGAGTTAAATTTCACTGAAGGTACTTGTATAATTGAAATATCAATGTTTCTAAAGGATCTTAATTTTTCGTTTTCTATATGTACATATATACATGTATAAGAAGATGTAGTATGAGTCCCAATGAGACAAAGTCCCTATATGTGTAAAAGAAAACCGTTATAGGTTTAAGTATATAACCGGTACCACTGAGACTTGGCTCACACCGAACAGCAAACTATAAAGGGCCCCAAAAATGCTATAGTGTATCATCAACAGGAAAATCAACGGTCAAACGTTTCGGTAGGCGCCAAGTTGAACCTTCGCCCAACCTGAAACAATAGTTTAACATTGCAGCATAGACAGACAGACTAAACTTAATAGCTTAACTCAACCAAAAGACATATAAAAAAGAAGATGTGGTATGATTGCCAATGAGACAACTGTTCACAAGAGACCAAAATGACACAGACATTAACAACTATAGGTCACCGTACGGCCTTCATCAATGAGCAAAGCCCATACCGCATAGTTTATGTATGTATAAATGCAATGTAAACACTTTCCACCACTCCTTATATCTAACTAATATTTCATGCATGTTCAGGACGTTCTTACTAATATGAATATCGGTTGTGGTTTGCCGCTTTATCTGCTGTAACGTTTATTGACACAAGTTATAAAATAATACATAAAAATTACGATGATTTGAATATATTTTTTAGTTTTCAGGGTTTGTTTAGTCAGGAACGAACCTGGTGAAATTTTATTCTAGAAATGAGGTTTTTTGTGTAATATACGCACAGAAATAAGCATTCGATTTATTTTTAGATTTTTTTTTTAATTAAAAAAGACCATTTTCAGTTGAAATTTTTGTTTGAAAGATAACAAAGGAATATTCTTATTCTTCAGTCTAAAACAAACAATGCCACAAAAAAAAATCGACATTAAATGAAAATAAATTTCTGGAATCATTAAATGTGTGGTTCTCTTATAGTATGTTACGCAGTTTGCTATCCAATAAGGACTGATCTTTTAAGACAATTATATCAAATAAAATTCAGCATGAAAATTTGGCACAGAGATAACAACCTAATCAAAAAGCAAAAACAGCCGAAGGCCACCAATAGGTCTTTAACACAGCGTGAAAATCCCGCACCCGGAGGCGGGCTTCAGCTAGTCCCTAAACAAAAATGTGTACTATTTTGGTGAAAATGGACGTCTTGCTAAACTTCAAATAATATAAATGAAACGAATTAAAAAAAAAACGTACAAACTAAGAAAGGCTAGAGGCTCCTGACTTGGGACAGGCGCAAAAATGCGACAGGGTTAAACATGTTTTGCGAGATCCCACCATCCCCCTTTACCTCTAGCAAACAAACATCAAAACGCACACCAAAACGCACAGTAAGACTCGGTGTGAAAGAAGTTCGATGTCAGAATAGGTAACAAAAGAAACTAAGCAAAATGACAATGATACATAAATTAACAAAGGACTACTAGCAGTAATTTTACTAACAAGCCAGCTCCAAAAACCTCAATTAAACTGATTGAAATACATGTCTTATAATATGAAAATCAATCATAATCCCTCATATAACCCGTATAATTTCTCCGTATGTTTAAAAAAAATTGTTAGCTTTTAATGTTAATGTCGACATTTTTGTGCTTTGTAAAGAATATTACCATAAACGATTGGGTTTGAAATACTGAACGTATAAGATGTCTGCATGTTAATTAGCTTATAATTACGAATGATGTCCTTATACCGATGATAAAGTTTAGTTAATCATTAACTAGTTTGTTATATCGAAAAAAAACTTGGTGTAATAATTTTTTCCGTAATACAGAAAATTTATCTCGTTAAAAACAAATACGTTGTTACATACTTGAGCGAATCGAACAAGTTGAGTTATATAAACACCACAAGATATAAGGGACCGTCACTATCTTAAAAGGATAATTAACAATAGGAAAAATTATCTTTTCAATCAAATAATTTTGGTATAAAGTGTCCCTTTAAAGATATAGATATCAACATTCAGGAAAGGGCAGTGTTTGTTGTTAGTATTAGCTATATTTTATAATTAGTTCAACATGATAAATCTCTTTAGTGTACATACTGAAGTCGTCATTGTTGAGAGTCAAGATATCATCAAAATATCCAAAAGAGTTATTGAATTTTTGTATCAGATGTTGTTTCGATGAGTCTTTGCTGATTTAGTCAAATAAATAGTGGCTCATTGCTTTATTTTTTTTATTTATTAAGAATTTTTGTTACTATAAAAATACATTCTCAAATGGCTGCCCTTTTTTTCTTTTTTATCCTCACTGCTTTTTGGTATCATTTTTAGTTTATATCAACAGGAAGAGGATATAAGGACAGAACATATTTGTCGTGTTCCACATTGCGTGTTCTTATGACCAGTTACATATTACACGACCTTGTACAGGTTCAAACCAAATGCATGCATAACAGCAGAGATCAATCGAACGTTCACCTCACTTTCTGACTTTATTGTCATTAGTTAATTGGATTAATTAATTGTATAGATTCATGAGTAATAAGATTAGTCTGTTAATAAATATCTTGTTTGTCTTTCTGATTACACCTGCGGGTAACACACGTGGGAGTCATTAGGAATGTCTGTTTCAGATACAACCATGAAAATAAGGAAGTACAACTGACCATGCAAAGATAGTCCCCCTTTTTCTATCCTTTTCAGATTAAAAATAAACTTACTTGCAATACAGTAACATTGTAATGATTATTAGGAAACAAGACTTAAGAAACAGTAATTCTCTAAATTAAACGTGAAATAAAGGAAACGCACTTCGTGGCACAAAATTCCTCCACGCAATTCACAAATTCTAAAGCATACAAATGCGCTTGCGCTTTTGTGTCTTTTTTGACACAGTCAGGCCTACACTGACCAAACCTTGCAACAAGTTCAAGATGTCGTTAAGTACTTGTTTGAAATTAAAATGATGTATGTAAATATACCAGTCGAGATTCAATGCATTATCGAGGTTTGCGATTAGTACATACGACCAAAATTCACCGAACATCATCTGACGTCGAAATGTTTTATGAACTATATTTCTATGACAGTACATATGTATAAATAGGTTTTATCACGGCCTCATCATATCTGAGGTTATGAATGGGTTTACAGAATTAAGAAAAGAGAATAATGGGCCAATGAAACAGAAAAATGGGAAAGAAAAAAGAAATAGGCTAAAAAAAAGAATAGAAAATAGTACAATGATAAAATAGAAAGAAGAGAGAAAAAAAGAGAAAAAAATAAAGAAGAGAGAAAAAAAGAGAAAAAAATAAAGAAGAGAGACAAATGACCTAAAGAAATAAAGAAATGAAGGACACTCACCCAGACCCTCATATATCAGAAATTCCAATGAAATAAGGGTGATAAACTGTAGTTAGCGTAACGTTCAGTGGCAACTATTTCATTCATTTTCATGGCAATCCAATAAAATAAGAAAAATAATAAAGTCATTTCATGATGTTTTAAGCCAAAACATTGCTTCCCGCTTTTTAAATGTTTAACATAATCGGAAATGAAATAATTCCTGAAAATTAACCAATTACATCTAAAAAAATCAACTATAACATATGAATACAAAAAAAATAATTATATATAAAATGAGTAATAATGTATAAAACAATGTTGAAACTGTTAAACATATTTTCAATTATTTTATATAACTTATTCAGAATTGTCAAACATATCTTGAATAAAGAGAAAATACTGCGTACAATATTAAGTTCATGATTATAAACTTTGAACTAGCATACAGTATCAATGCAATGTTACGTAACAGAAATGTGTGCTTCCATCGCGATACGCATCAACATGCAAGATAAGTAAATTTTCTTTAAAAAATAACAATAAATAATTAGTAAATTGTTGTGACAGAAGCAATATCACAATGCGGAAGTCAGCAATGTTAATTTCATAGAAATTAAGTGAAACGAACATGCTGAGTATCAGGATACATATATGGTACCTGAATTACTTATAATTTGACACACTGCACATTACACAAAATGCACATGTTATGATTGTTACGCGAAAAACTCACTAGATCGTCATTCTATTACAATTACATTAGTCAAAAACGTGTAGAACGTGTGCCTTCCGAATAAGGGGGTAGGTGTATATACCTGAAGCAAAGGGGGAAGTCTTTAATGTTTGTTTTCATCGGTGTTTTTCCTTGCTTCAAGGTAAATGTTTATGAATTGATTTTGATTAAGAGAGAAATTAACGGTGCATTTACTCTGACGTGCAAGCACATGACCTCCTTAGCAACGGGGAACGCGCGTGGTTTTATCCTTTGATCTAACTATCTGTATCGTGTTTCAAGCCATCTTCCACATACTTTCTGATTAGCGCCCTCTAGCGGTGGGTAGGCGATATATATGTAAATTGTAAATCAGTATTTAAGCATTCATTCGGGCGTTCAAAGTAGAAAGCTTCACAAAAGCCTGTGTCGAGCAGTGGTAAGGAAGGATAGCTCCATTTCGCATTCGTTTTTTAATACCTTTATTTTTGTGGATATAGTGTAACTTAGGACAGATATTCAAAATGTCGTCTTTATATCGTGATCTCGACTCAGACGTTTCCAGCAGCACAAGGATCGTCAGACACTCATACAATGTTTACAGAGGCAGCTCCCCAAGCAGCCAAAATAGACTGGAGGTGAGTAAATGTGTGAAAAAAATGTTGAAATATGCTTTTTTGTGATGTCTTTCGCTTGCTTTGTTTTGCAGAGAAATCTGCAGTATGCGATAAAGCTCTAAACATGTTTTCAAACCTAGAAGTTTTAAGGTTATAACGTTTTAGGATGTTATATACAAGAAGAAAATACGAAATGCCAATGTAATTGTGCAGTAATACGAATAAGTGTGCTTGCTATTGCTTCAAAGCTGAAATATTGGATTTAAAAAAGAATTGAAACATATGGAATAATACTCTAGGAAATTGCTTTTACATGTGATGCTATCGTTATTGTTATACCTTTGCCATGAATGTTTTCAAATGGACTTGTTTTCAATCAGCAAAGAATACTTTGGATCGTACTGCTTTACATTGTGAGCTTGGAAAACCCCCACCACAGACTGCTTGTTAACCAACATATGCTTTACAATATGGAAAACAAGGAATAATTAACGTCAAGTTGGCTTCTGACGCAATAGAAATTCTTTGAATGATAGTATAAGTATACTATCTTATCTCTTGCATAAAGTTTTATGTATCGATTTAAGATATTAACTGTTTACAACTTAATGTAAACATAGCCTAACGTGGATGATTGCACAGCATGCACAGACAAAGCTCACTTGGAATCTAAGTACATTACGATTTATATCAAAAACATTTGCCTTCTTATCATGTAATCTACTAAAATGGCGTGAAGGGATTCGAAATTGCTATCTTAAGTTTGGAATTTGAACAATTCAAATCTTAGCCAACTGTTTCTTAAGTGGTTCTGGAATTTAGTTTTTTACAGCAATTCAAAATCAACATATAAAAATTCTTAATTATACCTGTATCATATCAAGTTAATTAACTGATTGCGAATTGGCAAGGTCAAACAAGGTCATACAATATTGCTGATCTAAGCTATCATCTTCGTGATTGATCGGCACTTTCCGCCAATTGGCATCCACGCCTATTTTGGTCATTACAAGGATGCGCTCAGCAACCGTTGATGTTGTTAATAGAGAGTTACATTACATCAATAATAATATACAATACATAGGAATTATGATAAGGAAGCCATTATACTTGCTTTATTTGTATTGATTATCCCTAGACAAAAACAAAAACATATCCTGATTATAACTTGAAACATTTTATTAAGAGAAGTTACTAGAAATAATCAAAATAGATAGGGACTCGACGAAAGCTTTGATATTCACATCATACTGACGTTGTCTTACATGTCTTACAAATGTCTCGAATTAAGAATTACATGATTAATAAGTTCAATTTTATTTTTAAAAAAAACGTTTATTTTTTAATTAATTATTTAGCATGTTTAGCTTATTATTTAATTATTCATATACATATCGAGTTAAAATTCATTGGATTGTCAGTACAGAGCTCCACACTTTAAAAGCTTTATTAAACTGCATGTTAATAGCTTTCTGGATTACATTAGAAAAAAGTAAAATCACAAAAATACTGAACTCCGAGGAAAATTCAAATAGAAAAACCTCTGATCAAATGGCTATATCAATAGCTCAAACGTCTTCCCTTAAGTTTATCGAATGAGAAACATCTACCTTTGAGAATGACATATTTTGGCACACAGAGCATACGAATCAATCCTATTGTTTAATTAAAAGACCGTAATAAAATGACAGTTATATTATTTTTTTCTGACAGATAAGGAAAACAGAAGAGGGTCTGCTCGATTAATTAGACATGATCTCTTTGACAGCTTTGAATCTATAGCTTACCAATGTATCTTAATATCAATTTCTCTATTCTTGTATCAGTAAGAAATTCCGGAAACATTGCCAACTATTTATCATATTTGGTTCTCTGTTAGTGGTTGAGAAGGAATGCTTCATCATTTATCATCCAGACATATAACTCAGCATGATTTGTCCTCAAGGAATACAAATGATAAAAAAAACTTATCTTTATTCAAGAAAAATGATAATATAATAATATTATATTATGTCCATTCGACTCATTATGCTTTCGATTCGAGACGTTTAGCCAAGATCCGTATATATCTCAAATCAAATTTTAAATTTACAATGATTTTTAAAAGTGAGTCTGTTAATCATGTTAATCATGTTAATAAATTTATATTACTAAGTACACAACTTGTGTTTCCAAAATGTTTTAATTTAACAGACTTTTTGTGTAAAGAGATATAATAACTTCCTTGTTAGTTTTTCTGAACAAAATACATTTTAAAGATATTATTTATCATGTTTATAGACATACACAAGAACTTCATAAAAGCATGCATTTAAAACTTGTACACTTTCTTAGAAGTTTTTATAGTCGCATGCATAAATGAAAGAACTGCTTCTATTTACAAAATATTTGCAAGGGTTTATACTAATGTATTATCAATGGTTTTGACGGTCCATTAAATTGGGTGAGCTGGCCTTAGTTTATATTTGATACCACTTATAATTTGTTAGACAGTCACGGAAACTGATGGCGATGAGGACGATGTCAAGATTAGAAAAACTATAGTAACAAAGGTTATAAAGCGAGCAGAAAAACTCCCAGCTCCTTCTACAATAAACGTCTCATCTGTAGAAACTGTACAACAAAGGTTTTTCAAAGATGAGGAACTTAGATTACAGGTATAGGGTGAAAACTCCTGTCCACGGCACCCAAAAAAGATCTGTCACTTTTCCGAAGATTTTGTCCTGTCATCACACCTGTACCATGGTCAACTGAAATCCTACTGCACAAACTACCTAAAATATCCAAATGTCCGTAAAACAACATAATTTTATGTTTTGAGTTGTAAATCCCAAATACAAATATCACAACTATTTCTAAGATTTGTATATACAATTGCCACTGAATTACTTGTTTTCTTGTTTTTTCACATCCATTTTGACTTTTGTTTTTGTTTTTCAGTGCATGCTTACCTAGATCTTATTCTATCTCACGTTTCCTTAACACTTCTAATACACAATTACCCTTTATGTTATTGGTGGTGTGTCCATATAAAAGTAGTTATACAACAACTTTCATATTGTTCGTAAATAAATAAATAATCTTACGACTTACTTAATCTTTAAATAACATGATAATTGTGCAATTATTAAAAAGTAAAAGTTTTATTTAGAATAGTGTCGTATCGAAATTGTTTTTAAATGTTATTTGTGAGTTTTTGTTTGCAAAACTAATGCTTCCATTAACGCTTTGGTTTGAATAAAATGTGTGGCTTCATCTTTTAGTAGTTGTTATATTTTCATTTGTTAATAATTTTTATTTTACTTTTTACAGTCCAGAATCCGGGAACTCGAAGATTCCTTAGATTCCGAGAGGGAGATGAGATTAAGGGTATGTATAGTAATACACCGAGTTCAGAAATACCATTCAAATTCGTCTGACAAATTTCAACATAACTGGGTTGTTAATATACAGTAAGACTTGTCTTATTTTATCAAGAAAAAATAACATTTTCTAACTGGTACACTGGCAGACATGTCAGTCATATACCCTTGTCTCTACATCAAGCACGTTGAAAAGTTTTAGATGTAACTGCTTATAGTCAGTGTATAAAAACATACAAAGGAACAAGAGCATACTATGATAACAGGAAGTGCACATCTGTTATTAGATCTAGTTATAAAAATAATCACCTATTGTCTGGTCATTAAATAATTAATAAGAAATGTATTTTCCTCAACCCTTCGTTTGCACACATAACCTGAAGGTATATGATTATCCTCATCTAGTGTAAACAATTGGCACGTGCCGCGCGTGAATCGTGCAGTAATACCATTTGCTATTAGTTATCATATATTCTATCTAACCTAAATGCAGCTGTTCTTAATCATAAAAAATCAATATAGCAGATAATTTCCTACAACATTCCAGACATAACAATTCAAGAGAAATTATCTGTTAAAGTGTGGATTTTATGTCCTGAATAAAATGATTAAATCTTCATAAATAAAATATTAATTAAAATTATCTATTTAATAAATCATTGAACTTTTCAAATCAAAATATATTTTTGAAATATATCTTAATTATAGTGAATAAATCATAGATTGGTGATGCTACTGGGAACTATCGATAACATCTAACAGCAATTTGTAATTTGTAATAGAAAAGCTATAATTACTTCTCGTAGTGTAGGAGTGAAAACGGTTGCCAAGTCATCAAACACGTGTAAAGTTCCTATATTAGTACTTCACTGAAACTCAATACACTCCTGTGTACATTCCAAAAATATTTCGGCTGGGTTCGTTCTTACCTACACACGTTTGATCGAAATTAAATGAATAAATAAACGTAACCTAAATAATATAAATGAAACCATGAATATTTTCATGATAACTTGCACTAGTTTATGAAATAAAAAAATATAAATGATAATGATGTCGATTATAAAATAACAACAATATTAAAAATATTAATAATACACATGATAAAACTCTTGCACATTTTTGCACATTAAATACAAAACTTTATCAAAATACTTGTAAAACAATGTGAACGGAAAAGAAAAAATACTTTGTGTATCCATACAAAAACGTTCATACATACACTTGACAAAACTAAACTCAAATAACGAGATATTGAATGGCTGTTATGCATCTGAAAGTCACAATGTAACTTTCAATTAAAGACAAAACTAAATTCACAGATTTAGTTGTATACCCACAGAACCACAACTAAGTGTTTTGACGTCTTGTCTCTCTTGTTTTCCAGTATGAAAAACAAAGCGCGGAGCTGACCTTCCAGTTAGATCAAATGGCTGACAGACTCGAGGATGCCATGGGAACATCAACAACTGTAGTATGTATTGAAGATGAATGTCATTTTATATTAATATGTCACCATCAATTCCAAATTCAAAAGTAAAAATACAAGCTTTTGTAAAGATCATATTCGTTTCTTTAATTCAAGTTAAACAACAAACTGATAGTCAAGGATTTATAATTTAGTGATTTTTTTAATTTCTAAAAGTTATCATATCCAATCTGAAAATTTTAGACAACATATTCACCTGAATAACAAAACACAACGACATTCGAGAAGTAAAATATGTTTTTCAATTTTCAGAGTGAAGTAAGCAGGAAGCGTGAAGCAGAGGTCAACAAAGTTCGCAAAGATTTGGAATTGAGCTGTGCTCAGTTCGAGGCTACAGAACAAAACATGAGGAGGAGACACCAGGAAGCCCTCAATGATCTGACCGACCAGTTGGAACATATGGGTAAATCTAAATCCAGGTAAAAACATACTTGTTGTGTTATTTAAGATAAATAAGAAGATGTGGTATGGTTGCTAATGAAACAGCGAACTCTCCACAATTGACCAAATACAAATCTGAGAGTACTTGCAGTTGCTGACAGCTAGTTCAAAGCCAATAACAATAAAGTAATAAAAATCAAGCATTTAAGACTTAAAAGAGATATTTTTTCCACTGATGATTCTTATTTGAAATCATTATATTTTAAAATATAAACGAATTTCATCATATAATACTGAGCGTTTTCGTTGTATGTTCGAATTAAAAGATAAAACAGTTATAAAAATTTCTATCAAATAAACATTGTCTTTTTTTATCATTTCAGAGCTGAGAAGGAAAAGAATCAACTGATCATCGAGATTGATTCTCTCCAAGCTATGAATGATGGTCTTCAAAAAGCCAAGGTATAACTTTACTCACTGTTTTGTTTTTAAATCTTTATATTACATCAGTTTCTCTCTACTTTTCGCTTAAATATGTAAATATGAAACATAGAGATAAATTAATATATTTAAAAGCCAGTCGAAACTTGTCTGAAAGCCGAAACATCCATCTTAGAGGGGGAAGACAGGGAGAAGGGGGGTAGGAGAAAGGAGAGGAAGGCTGGGAGAAAGGAGAAAAAGTTGGAGAAAGGATAACAAATAAAATATCTCTCCTTTTAAAAAATGATCTAATATTTTAAGAAAAAATATCTCAAAAGGAGATGTTTTATTCTAATGAGAGAAAGGAGAATGGGGGTAAGAGAAAGGAGAAGAGGGGTGGGAGAAGGGAGATGGGTACCCCCCTGTCCTTCCCCTCATCTAAATTTGTTCTCTACTTTATACTATATTCACACTGAGTATGTTCAGTATTGTTGTTTCTTTAACTGTTCAGTCTATAGTATGCTTCCTGTTATTTATCAAATTACTTTTTATATAAATATAATATCCTTTATTCAACTTGATAGATGTCAGCTGATTCCAAAATCGATGCCCTTGAGGGATCAAACAACCGTCTCAAAGTTGCTGTTGATGACCTTACTCGCCAGTTGAACGACTCCAACCTTTCAAAGGCTCGTCTCACGCAAGAGAATTTCGATCTCCAACACCAGGTTCAGGAACTGGACGGTGCCAATGCCGGTCTCGCCAAAGCCAAGGCCCAACTTCAAATTTTGTGTGACGATTTGAAGAGGAACCTTGATGACGAGAGCAGGGTCAGTAAAATGTTTACTTTTTGTCTTTTTGTATGGTAGTCTCATTCTCGAAAGCAGGGTTATATACATGCTTACATCCATTTCATTTGAATTTGGTGGAGAGTTGTCTCATTGGCATTCTTACCACATATCTCCATATTTTTTTACAGTAAAATACTTGATTTTGGACTTTTTGTTTAACAAAGTATTCAGTTAAATAATAAAATAATTTCAAACTATACACTAAAATTATCATTGTATGTTTACATGAATTTAATTAATATTAAAAGTGCAAAATGTTAAATCATATTCAAAACATTTTTCCAGCAAAGACAAAACCTTCAAGTACAATTGGCAGCCATTCAGTCAGATTACGATAATTTGAACGCCCGTTATGAAGAAGAATCCGAAAATGCCTCCAGCCTCCGTGCCCAGCTCAGTTCACTCAGTGCCACATACGCAGCTCTGAAGACCAAATACGACAAAGAACTCATGGCCAAACAAGAAGAGCTCGAGGAGATTAGGTACAAATTGTCTTTAATAATTCTTTTTGCTGGAGGATGAATAACACTTTCTCCTTGGATGTAAAATTAACCAAAAAAAATAAAGAATAATCTATTTGAAAATTATTTATCTTCTCATAAATTTATGTCTCTTACTGAAAAAGCAAAAAGTAAAACTACTATCTTTATTTTCATGTGCATCTCGAAAGTTAGATTTATCGGTCTTTCACACATAGAATATCACGTGACTTCTTTTATCTTACAGACGCAGACTCAGTATCAAGATCCAGGAACTCGAGGATACCTGTGAACAGCTCAGAACCAGATGCAACACTCTTGAAAAAACCAAGAACAAGCTCACTATTGAGATTAGAGAAATCACCATTGAACTCGAGAACGTACGTAATTTTCCGTTCTATTCATTAATCTTTATTTTAATAATTATCAAATGAACATTTAATGTTGCAAATATTGATCAAAAGTTTGATTCAGATGACCGATTTTTAACTTCTAAGAATTTATAGCAAAGCATTTTGTGAAATTTAACTCATCCAGCATCAATGAAATTAGTCATAGATCAGCGGAAGGAGAAGTAATTATTCGTCTCAAAGATAATTTCTAATTACCCTCTATATTATTTTTTTTTCGTACCCTTGCAGACCCAAATCATTGTCCAAGACCTCACAAAGAGAAACAGACAACTTGAGAACGAGAATGCTGCCCTACAAAAGAGATGTGATGATCTCTCAGCCGAGAACGGTCAACTTAGAAACGAGAAAGCCAACCTTGAAGCCGAATGTGCAAGACTCAGGGTTGCCAACGCTGAACTCGCAGAAAAGAACGCCAACTTGGAGAGAGAGAATGCTGGACTCCAGAATGCCCTCAGAGAGGCCAACAATGAGTTGAAATCTGCCAACAGAATGATCAACGAACTGACAGCACTTAAAGCACAGTTGGAGGCTGAGCGTGACAACCTTGCAAGTGCTCTTCGTGACACCGAAGAGGCTCTCCGTGATGCTGAAGCCAAACTTGCCGCCGCCCAAGCTGCCCTCAACCAACTTAGATCCGAGATGGAACAAAGACTTCGCGAGAAGGACGAAGAAATTGACAGCATCAGGTATGAAATTGATTAACAAACAAACGGAAGTAGTATAGTGAATAAGGGAGTAACTATTTAAGCTTTTCCGAAAAATGGCATTAATTATATTTATCAAATTTTTTACAATTATTTAAAATTAAAATTATGGAATAAATAAATAAAAAGTTTCTTTAATGTAAATTATTAAACATTTTTTTATTGATTAATATCAAAGGACCAACATATGTTAAAAAGAAACATCTGTTATTTTCAATTAGAAACCGAAACATAGGTATTATTTTTCTATTTACTTTTTTTACCTTAGCAACCATGCAAGTAGGTGTGGGTGTAGCAAAATATTAGATAATAGATAATTAAATTCCTTGCAATAAAAACAACAAAAAGTAAGATAAATGACGCACTCAGATGCAGATTATATGATAAAGGGTGATTCTTCTGAACTCTATATAGATACATAGGTTTAAGATGATATTATAGATAAGCCTCGCATCCAGATTCATTATAAAATTTTATATCTACAAGGTCAGTTCACAGCAGTCTTTAATCAAGATTCCCAAAATACATGAAATTTTATCAGATTCTCAACTTCTTGAAGCCAAATAAAAATCATTCAGCAGTTTTTCATCATGGCCGGCAGAAGTTATCCGCATCAACGTTCATTTGCTGCAGTTCCGATCACAACGTTTGTGTTCTAATAACATCTTGAGAAAAGATACTGCTTTCGGATTTTTAGTTGCCATATGAAGAGAAATTCTCCAGTTCTGTAGATTAGTTTCTATATTTGTTTGGTTCTTGGTTTTGAATTCAGGGAATTCGGATAACATTTAATTTACATTTACAGGAAGAGCAGCGCACGTGCAATTGATGAGCTCCAGAGAACACTTGTTGAGGTAGAAACCAGATACAAGACTGAAATTTCAAGAATCAAGAAGAAGTACGAAACTGACATCCGTGAACTTGAAGGTGCATTAGACAACGCCAACCGCGCCAACGCCGAGTACTTGAAACAGATCAAGAGTCTTCAAAACAGAAACAGGGTAAGAACATCTGTTTTTTATATAATTTTATTTGTAAATATATCAAATTGTTCTAAGAATAAGTTATTTAAAAAATTACAGGGACAAAGGGACATCCCTGGCTAATTGTTACTCATTCTCATTTCATAAAAGATTCCGATGCGGAATTTGATGTCTAAATATCTTAGTTGTTTACAAAATATCACAAATTGTTTGTTTATTTTCTGCTCAAAGGAATTGGAATTGCAATTGGAGGAAGCCACACGTCAATTGGATGACACTAGAAACCAACTGTCAGTTTCCGAAAGGAAGCGTATCACCATCCAACAAGAACTGGAAGATGCCAGGTCTCTATTGGAGCATGTAAGTATAAGTTTTACTAATATCGAGATCGATTATTAATTTAAAAGGAGGCTTTTTGATTAATTGAAGTTAGTTTGCTTTACGCCGCATCGGCACAAACGGCTATACTGCGACTAAATATATTTTTTAAATAAATTCAATCTTGAAAAGAAAGTATTTTATCACTACTATAATAAGTTATTGAGATAAAAAGTTAAATGGACTTTTTGGATTGTTTATGACATGACGAGCTAATTGCTATATTACCTTACTTTAAATTTAGTAATTGACTTCTGCTCATATTCGGTAAATTAAAATTGTTTGAATTACAATGTCTGATTTGAGATATGAATTGGATATTTATAACTTTACAGGCCGAGAGAGCCCGCAAGAATGCCGAAAACGAACTTGGAGAAGTAACAGTCCGTCTTACCGAAGTACAACTTCAAGTAACAGCCCTTACAAACGACAAACGCCGTATGGAAGCCGACATTGCCGCCATGCAGAGCGATTTGGATGATGCCCTTAACGGACAAAGAGCTGCCGAGGAACGTGCTGACCGTCTCCAAGCCGAGGTCAACAGACTTGCTGATGAGCTCAGACAGGAACAAGACAACTACAAAAATGCCGAATCACTCCGTAAACAACTTGAAATCGAGATCAGAGAAATCACTGTCAGACTTGAAGAGGCTGAGGCATTCGCCCAAAGAGAAGGAAAGAGACAGATTGCCAAACTCCAGGCTAGAGTAAGTATATTCTTAATAAGAAGTTAAAATGTTCAAATCAGGCAATTAGTATCTTTGAAGAGTATGAATATTATTTCTTTACTTCCGGTTGCTTCATTTATTTGTTCAAACAGATAAGAAGTTCCATATATCTCTTCAAAACATGTTTTATGTAAATCTTTAATTAACTTCGATCTTCCACAAGATAAAAATAAATCGAAAAGTTCAAATGTGCATATATACTAATTACAATTTTCTCTTTTAGATCCGTGACTTGGAAAATGAATTGGAAGCCGACCAGAGACGTCTTAGAGAAGCTGCCGCATCAGCCCGTAAATTCGAACGTCAATGGAAAGAAACTGTTCAAGCCTCTGATGAGGACCGTCGCCAGGTTGCCGAACTCACTAGCATCACCGATCAACTCACAATGAAATGCAAGACATACAAGAGAATGATCGAAGAGGCCGTAAGTGTTCTTTCTGCTTTTTGTCCTTCATTTTTTCGTTTTGAAAAATTAAGGAAAAGAATATATAAGTTCCAAAGAAAAATCAAATACTAGAATAGAAATGATAATACATTCATAAGTATCAAATAATTTAATATCAAAGAGTTAAAGCAAACAAATTAATTTCATTAATATTTTTTACAATTCAGTAGCAATAGACATATCATATACTATAAATCTTTTCCAATAATCCATTGCAGGAAGACGTTGCAAGTATCACTATGAATAAATACCGCAAAGCCCAATCATTGATTGATGAAGCCGAACAGAGGGCAGATATGGCGGAAAAGAACTTGCAAACCGTCCGCAGATCACGATCTATGTCTGTCTCACGGGAAGTAACCAGAGTAGTCAGGGTCTAAATTCATGTAAGTTTAATACTGGTCCCTTGTTTGGGAATACAAAATGTAGTGTAAAGGTCAATGAGACAGCGACATCATAAGGGATATTTCCCATACATAAGATTTTAAAGACATTTCCCAAGAAAACGTTATACTGACACGTCAAAATCACAATCAGTTTTTAGTTTAGTTACTACAGTGCATAAAAAGCGTTATCGACTTCGTTATACACAAATCTTATATCTGATGTATGAAATTATATTACAATAAGAAATCGAAATTAATTTTGCAATCTTTAACATCGTAGTTATACAGATTCAAACTGTTTGCAATTTAATGATCGTGAATATGGTCACACGTGATATGTCATAAGAAATGATCCTATCATTTGTGAACATTTGAGTAATTCATTTATTTTCTATCTTTTCAGATTTCAAGGAAAAAGACTTCATTGAATCATCATTTTTAAAAAAAGAGCTGTGTAAATGTTGATACGTGACAGTAATAAGAGACATAATTCCAATTGTTTCCCTTAATTTATATTGTACAGATTTATATTTATTTTTGTTGAACATTCATATCTGGTGCGTATCACTGCGCGTGTTTGCTGCATGATTTCAAAAGGATTATTTTTTTCTGTTTTGTCATAAATTGAAGTAAATTGGTCGGAACCAATGCTCGGCACAGCGAAGCATGCACACAGTTTTCATTTTCTTGTACTGATGTCAAAGAAGTGTCTACAGTGGCCTTTTTATGGCAATAAAGAGCTTAGTGACGTGCAGGGAAATGCTTTGTTGAAATAGCACAATTTTATCTATATTTTATTTTCTAAAGTGCAATATTTCATTTTTATTTATTTTCCATTGTGATATACAGAGAGAAGATATTTTTATTGTTTTTATACATGTAATATTGAAGAAGAAGTTGTGTACAGAGTAATAAGGACTGTTTGCATAAGAAAGATATATATGTCGTTTGAATATTTAATTCTGACTATTATAATGTTGATATTTTGTTGATGTTAATGAAAAAACAAGAGAAGGTAATAATGCATTTCCTGTAAAACATTTAGATGATTTAGATCTAGTTCAGAGGTCCAGCTAGTGAACGATAGCTCTTTATCCGACGAACATGAATTGTAATGTACGTCTACCAATGCTGAAAAAATAAATTCCGTCACTGTTGCTTTAACTTCTTGCTTTATTGTTTTTAATAAAATGATGGAAGTATGAAAACTTGTTATTGTTGTATTAAAAAAAAACACACACAGCGCAAAACCTTTAAAAAAGATGAAAACTCTTCAAATTGATGGAATAAATCAGGTTTGACCCACCATTCGCTTCGGACAATGCTTGTGCCGTGTCAGGAATATGACAGTTGGGTTTCAATCGTTCCATTGGTTAACATAATCTAACGTTTGAAGTTGGCAGTTTTTATGGCCTTCATTCTTTTTAATTTAACTTGGAGTTCGGTATTTTGTTAAAACTTGTTTTCAAAATAGCCTTTGTGTTGTTTGTTGTTTAGATTTGGTACCCCCAAAATTGTGTTTTTCATATAATGATTTGAGGTTTTAATAGAATGGCAGTGCCATCTTTCTTTATGTAAAATGCAGTATTTGATCGAGACTAAAATTATATATATAGTTACTACGGTAAACTAAAGGATGATTAAGAGATAAGGTTGTATGGTTCATTTCCAATGAGATGACTATCTATGTAAGAAAATGGAACGAAGTTTTAACTATAAAAGGCAAAGGGATAACACATTTTTACATAATTCACGAGAAAGCAAATGATCTGATTATGGTAAAAAAAACAGTAAAAGAAACCCACAAAAACAAATATATCATTCAGTCACAAATGACAACCTCTGAATTGAAAGCTCCTTACTGGGAACAGTCGGACTACATATGTGTGTAAGCGCCCAGGCTTCACTCTAATCTGTCGCAGTGGTGTAACAGAACAACAGAAGAATAAACTCTGAAAATTATTTGGAAAGGGCTTGACTTATCGGATCCACACGAAACAAAAATAAAGTACCGATCTAAGAGTACTCGTACTTTCTCATCTCTAGTTCCACCCAAACTAACAATGTTTTTTAAGGTAAAAATATCAGTCATTACACATTCAACCGATCAATTAAGTGCAATGACGTCTGAAAGTAACATGAGCAAATAATGGCTGTTCTTCATCTTGTCAGCTGCTGAAAATTCTGCAAAGACCACATAAGAAGGCTACCAGCATACACCAATATAAAATATTGCAGAAAGCTTTTACGTCAATAGTAAACTTTGATACCAATCGATAACGTATGATTTAAATTCAAACTTACTAGTATTCGAATCCACAATTTATAATCGAGCTTGACAGTTGCTAAAAATTCTTCAATGATGGAAATACACATTGCAATCACAAAAGCTACTTGCATAATTGACTTCATATGGGACATTTCTATATGTATCGATACTCGATTTTGAAATGGCATGATTATGCTAAAAACAATAAAAACAAAAACAATTACAAATATGACAGATGATCACCAACGACAACCCCTCAATAAAAGGCTTCTGACTTGAAACAGTCGGATTACACATGTGCGTAAGCGCCCATGCTTCCCCCTAAATTTCCACAATGGTGTAACAGCATAACAGAAGAACAAACTCTGAAAAAATAGTTTGAAAGGGCTTGACTCATCGGATCCAAATGCCATGAAACAAAAACAAAGTACCGATCTAAGCATACTCGTACTTTCATCTCTAGTTACACACCAACAAAAATTGCTTGCCCAGATAAAAAAAAATTAAGCATTACACATTCAACCGATCGATTAAATGCAATGACGTCAAAAACATTCTGAGAATAACACAAGCCTGTGCAAATAATTACAATCAAGTTTAATTGGTTTCTAAATCCTCGATCTAGACATGATGAAAAGACAATAAACGCTCCCATTAAACAACAACATCAAATCCTACCAAAGCTCAATTGGTAAACTTCGATAATGTAGATACTAATTATCATTATCAATCGATGAGGTTCAGGATTCGATGATTAAACATTAAACGCTACTACTATACAACTAGATTAAATACTATAGAAAGTCTTTACTTCATTGATGCAATTCGATAATATCGATACTCGTTTTCAATCTAAAAAGTTCAAGATTCAATGATGGAACATTAATAAAAAAAAGCTCTCGTCATTCAGCAAGATCAAATAATATCGAAAGCTTTTACTCCATCAGCTTACTTCGATAATATCGATACTCGGCATCAATCTATGAAGTTCAAGATTCAATTATGAACATAAAAATCTCTCATAACTCAGCAAGATCAAATAATATCAAAAGCTTTTACTCAATTGGTTAACTTCGATAATGTAGATACTAATTATCATTATCAATTGATGAGGTTCAGGATTTGATTATTAAACATTAAACGCTACTACTATACAACTAGATTAAATACTATAGAAAGTCTTTACTTCATTGATGCAATTCGATAATATCGATACTCGTTATCAAAAAAGCTCTCGTCATTCAGCAAGATCAAATAATATCAAAAGTTTTCACTCAATTGGAACGCTTCGATAATGTGAATACTAGTAACCGTTATCAATTTATGACGTTGAGGATTTGATGATGGAACATTAAGTGCTAACACCATGTAACAAGAACAAATACTACCCAAAGTGTTCACTTCGTCGGTACACTTCGACATATATGGTACTCGATATGCATAACATTCAAGATACAATGATTGAATATTAAACGCTTCCATCATACACGAAGATCAAATACTACTTAAAGCGTTTCCAACATTGGTATATTTCAATATTATCGATACTCGTTATTAATATATGACGTTCAAAATTTAATGATGGAAAAGTAAACGCTATCATCATACGGCAAAAAAAATACTACTCAATGTTGTTACTTCATCGGTTCACCTCGATATATATCGATTATCATTATCAATCTATGTCGTTCAAGATTCAATGATGGTACATTAATTGCTACCATTATACAAAAAGATCAAATACTACCAAAGTTTTTACTTTATTGGTACTCTTCGATATATATTGATACTAGTTATTAATTTTTACGTTCAAAATTAAATTATGTAACATTAAACGCTACCACCATATAGCAAGACCAAATAATACCCAAAGCTTGCATTTCATTGGTAAACTTCGATAATTATCGATATCCCTAATCAAGACTCAACTATGGAATATTAACGCTGCCATCATATAGTTTGATCAAATATTATCCAAAGCTTCTACTTCATCGGTTCACTACGATACTTATCTATTCTCGTTATGATAAATCTATGACTTACAAGATAGCATGATGGAACAATAACGCAATCATGATCCATCAAGGTCAAATACTAGCCAAAGCTATTTGATTGGTACACCGCGATAATATCGATACCCCTATCAATCTATGACGTTCAAGATTCAATGATGGAACAAAAGACGATGGTCACGATACCATCAAACAGCTTGATCAAACACTATCCAAATCTTTTACTTAATCGGTTCACTTCAATATTTATCGATACTCGCTGTCAATAAGCGATGTTCAAAATTTAATTATGGAATAATAACCGTTTGCACAACACAGCAATATCAAATGGCTTTCTAAAGCTTTCACTTCAGCAATATATTTCGATATTTATCGATATCCCTTCATGGCCCAAACTAGACAGTTGCTTGAAATACCCAACATTTTGACTCCGGTGGTAAACTTGGATATATGAAAATTGATAATTGATCATCTGGACAAAACCACGTGTGTTTTGTACTAGTTCTTTTTTACAGGTTCAAACCTTTTTATAATGTGAAAAAAGGCTAATAAATAAAATGAAAGACTGTTTTTTATTCTTCTTTCATTTTGTTTAATTAAAGCACTAGTAAATATGGCATATAGTATATATGACAAACGAATGTGGCGGAGTTAAACATGTTTGTTAGCGCTCAACTCTCGACCTAACCTGGGACAGTGGTGTACAAGTACAACATAAGAACAAATTTATTATAGTCAGTTGAAAAAGGTTTAACTCATCAGATGAACACAAATGGAAATATACCTAACAAAAGGAGAACGTAGACGGGTACTTATACTGTACATCCCATAAACATTTAGACACCAACTACAGATCTGACAATTATACTGATCATAGCTAGTTTAAACATATTTGTTTATAGTGGATTGGGAAACAAGTTTTTCAATTTATATCAATCCCTTGGACCTTTGCGGGTGCTAGTGTTGCCTTGTAGCGGCATTAGCCTGCTCTTTTTCGAAATCTACAAGGGTCTCTTTAACGTGGAAAAGATATGGCTCTGTCTTGACACGTGTCAGCCATTTATCGTTCTCTCCCGACGGACTATCATCGTTTCTTCAAGACCATATACTCGCAAATTGGGTCAAGGGAGAGCCGAAAATTTAGTTTCTGACATTTTCATCCCGGAACGGAAATCGAGCAAGGAATCTTTGTGTTAGTAGTAATTACCTATAGCTATGTAAATGTATATCAATACTCGTTATCAATATATTAAGTTTTCCAGAAAGGCATATGTATCAGACAAAATAAATTACATAATATGTCAGACTTAAAAAGCAAAACAAAATCAACATTGTTTTATATGTTTTCGTTTTTTTTTTATAAATCAAATAAAATAGGTTGCGGTAGGGTTACACGAGTGACCATCTTACGGCCCAGAATAGCGAAATAAAAATCACTCAACAGAGAACCGGGAATTAAGCTCACGCGTAATCAACAAAAATTATGGGCTTTGTTCATTATTGAAGGCCGTGTGGTGACCTAATGTTGTTAATTTCTGAGTCAGTTTGTCTCTTGTGAAGAGTTGTCTTATTGCCAATCATACCAAATAGAAATGGAAAGTCCACAATAGAAAAACAGTTTTGATTGCCTCCGGGGAGGAAGTTACGAATCAAATCTACTCTAACATCGTTAGGTTGATTTTCTGGGCAATTTATACATATTCTAACGCCTGGTATTTCTTAATCATAAGAAATCCGATGGACAAGGTATAATTTGCAGTTGTCACTACACATAGGCAGAGATATACATATATTAATTTACAGTGATTGTATGCTTCTAAAAATAAATTAGCATCCTGTAATTATACTGAAGAGATGAGTAGATGATCATTTCTGTACACTAAAAAGAATACCTCGTGTCTGTATCAGAGATCCTTGTTTAATTCCTACAACAAGGTAACACCTCCCGAAACGAAAGCTTATTTTTATAAGCTAGAGTTAGAGGATGGGATAAGGTCTCTGCGCAATGCTAGGCGGTGTTGTCGTAGAAGTTAGAAATAAAAAGTACAGGTTCCAGCCCCGGCGCCGGGGAGGAAGTTACGAATCAAATCTACTCTAACATCGTTAGGTTGATTTTCTAGGCACTTTATATATATATATATATACTTATTAAAATATGAACCAGGAAAATCATCGGTTACATATGCACTAAAATAAACAATGAAGCAATAGTTTGTACCAATGACACAAGCTTTTTTTATCACTTAATACAGTTTTCGTTTGATCTATAGTTACAAGATAGTGAATGCAGCATTCGAATAGGGACTGTTCGATTCATACTCAGAAATTTTGCAAAATTTGTCAAAAATAGAAAACACCCTTTTTTATTCAATATAGATATTCTACATTATATGGTGTCGACGATAAGTTAGTAATGGAACTTGAAAAACTTTAAAAAGTTGAATTTTATACAAGACTTTAACAAAAAGGTTGCCACATATGTAATATGATGGACACATCAACCTTTAAAAATAAGACCCTTCCATTATGTTTTCATCTTGTAATCCTAACAAATCTTCTAACTTTTAAGCTTTCCTCTGAACTTGTTTACAAATGATGAAAATAAAATTTCCCTTAAATTCTGCCATTCTTATAGGTATTACAATGTTGCAAAGATAAAGAGTTTGTCCAGCGGCACATATTACAGTCATGTCCAGATTCATCATTATACCATGCTGAAAAACTCTATCGATAAATTCAATTTCAAATGAATATCGTCTTGTTTAACAAAAATAAGATATGTGTGTGAAACGTCTGAAATATACAATGATTGATTTATTCGTTGTTGGTCTTTAACGCCACTTTAATTATTTGTTTGCTATTTCATGGTGGCCAGCTTTTTGTTGATGGAGAAGAAAGCTGGAGCGCCCGGACAGAGCTACTGACCTTCGACTGGGAAACTGTCAAACATAGTTTTGGAGACGAACTAAGCAACACGTGTAAGGCATGTAGGGTTTGAACACTAAAATAAGCGATGAAGCAATAATTTGTACCAATGACACAAGCTTTTTTTATCACTTTATACAGTTTTCGTTTGATCTATAGTTTTTTTTCTTTTTGGAATATAAATTGAATATAACAAGACGTGTTAAAACGAATTGAGGAAAAAAAAACGGTAGCTGAAAAAAAAAATTGTCGTTAAGATGCTGTCCAGTTGAGGGAAATTCGTGTAGTCTGACTTACAGTCAAACTAACCATATGCCAATGATTATTGATGTTGCCAGGTTACTGTCTAATTACTTTTACTTCATACTGTCACTTTGATGTACAATACATAAGTATACATATTAAAACATAAAGTTAGGATGGCATAATTGAGTGCTGAAAAAAGCAAAAGAGAGACTCAAAGAAATAAATAAAAAAAGACAAAATGATCTGATTTTCAAAAGTGACCTGTTTGGTCGCTCGTAATCGGTTGTCTATAAATATAGTTCCTGGCATTTTTTATGAATGTAAACATTTAGTACTGTGTTTTTTAACATATAAAAAACTATGACTAAAAGTATCAGTTATGTAATTTCTTTTATAGTGACCTTTATGATATTTTTGTATTATGGTTTATATCATTGGGGTATTGTGGGACTATGTGTGAAATTGTATGAAGGGCAACTCTGCCAATTCAAGCAGCGAGGGACTATTCGCACTTGTCTTGTGACTTCATTTCATGTTTAAGCAGTTCCGAATAAGTAAATTCTTGAGTTTACGCCAAGAGGAGCATCATCTTTTCAACTTTTGTTTCCTTTTGTAGACTATGTACCTCAAATGTTTTATCTGAAAAATATGTCTTCACTGGGAACCCCAGAGCTGAAACGTGCACACGTCAGTTTAGCAGGGACAATACTCTGTACCCCTATTTTTGTCATTTTTGCACATGGAATCTTTATAGACGCTGTTAGTGGTAAAGAGTATTGCTTGTCATCGACATGTCTTACAAGATAGTGAATGCAGCATTCGAATAGGGGCTGTTCGATTCATACTCAGAAATTTTGCAATTGTCAAAAATAGAAAACACCCTTTTTTATTCAATATAGATATTCTACATTATAAGATGTCGACGTTAAGTTAGTAATGGAACTTGAAAAACTTAAAAAAGTTGAATTTTATACAAGACTTTAACAAAAAGGTTGCCACATATGTAATATGATGGACACATCAACCTTTAAAAATAAGACCCTTCCATTATGTTTTCATCTTGTAATCCTAAAAAATCTTCTAACTTTTAAGCTTTCCTCTGAACTTGTTTACAAATGATGAAAATAAAATTTCCCTTAAATTCTGCCATTCTTATAGGTATTACAATGTTGCAAAGATAAAGAGTTTGTCCAGCGGCACATATTACAGTCATGTCCAGATTCATCATTATACCATGCTGAAAAACTCTATCGCTAAATTCAATTTCAAATGAATATCGTCTTGTTTAACAAAAATAAGATATGTGTGTGAAACGTCTGAAATATACAATGATTGATTTATTCGTTGTTGGTCTTTAACGTCACTTTAATTATTTGTTTGCTATTTCATGGTGGCCAGCTTTTTGTTGATGGAGAAGAAAGCTGGAGCGCCCGGACAGAGCTACTGACCTTCGACTGGGAAACTGTCAAACATAGTTTTGGAGACGAACTAAGCAACACGTGTAAGGCATGTAGGGTTTGAACACTAAAATAAGCGATGAAGCAATAATTTGTACCAATGACACAAGCTTTTTTTATCACTTTATATAGTTTTCGTTTGATCTATAGTTTTTTTTCTTTCTGGAATATAAATTGAATATAACAAGACGTGTTAAAACGAATTGAGGAAAAAAAACGGTATCTGAAAAAAAAAATTGTCGTTAAGATGCTGTCCAGTTGAGGGAAATTCGTGTAGTCTGACTTACAGTCAAACTAACCATATGCCAATGATTATTGATGTTGCCAGGTTACTGTCTAATTACTTTTACTTCATACTGTCACTTTGAAGTACAATACATAAGTATACATGTTAAAACATAAAGTTAGGATGGTATGTCATGCATAATTGAGTGCTGAAAAAGCAAAAGAGAGACTCAAAGAAATAAATAAAAAAAGACAAAATGATCTGATTTTCAAAAGTGACCTGTTTGGTCGCTCGTAATCGGTTGTCTATAAATATAGTTCCTGGCATTTTTTATGAATGTAAACATTTAGTACTGTGTTTTTTTAACATATAAAAAACTATGACTAAAAGTATCAGTTATGTAATTTCTTTTATAGTGACCTTTATGATATTTTTGTATTATGGTTTATATCATTGGGGAATTGTGGGACTATGTGTCAAATTGTATGAAGGGCAACTCTGCCAATTCAAGCAGCGAGCAACGATTCGCACATGTCTTGTGACTTCATTTCATGTTTAAGCAGTTCCGAATAAGTAAATTCTTGAGTTTACGCCAAGAGGAGCATCATCTTTTCAACTTTTGTTTCCTTTTGTAGACTATGTACCTCAAATGTTTTATCTGAAAAATATGTCTTCACTGGGAACCCCAGAGCTGAAACGTGCACACGTCAGTTTAGCAGGGACAATACTCTGTACCCCTATTTTTGTCATTTTTGCACATGGAATCTTTATAGACGCTGTTAGTGGTAAAGAGTATTGCTTGTCATCGACATGTCTTACAAGATAGTGAATGCAGCATTCGAATAGGGACTGTTCGATTCATACTCAGAAATTTTGCAATTGTCAAAAATAGAAAACACCCTTTTTTATTCAATATAGATATTCTACATTATAAGGTGTCGACGTTAATTTAGTAATGGAACTTGAAAAACTTAAAAAAGTTGAATTTTATACAAGACTTTAACAAAAAGGTTGCCACATATGTAATATGATGGACACATCAACCTTTAAAAATAAGACCCTTCCATTATGTTTTCATCTTGTAATCCTAAAAAAACTTCTAACTTTTAAGCTTTCCTCTGAACTTATTTACAAATGATGAAAATAAAATTTCCCTTAAATTCTGCCATTCTTATAGGTATTACAATGTTGCAAAGATAAAGAGTTTGTCCAGCGGCACATATTACAGTCATGTCCAGATTCATCATTATACCATGCTGAAAAACTCTATCGCTAAATTCAATTTCAAATGAATATCGTCTTGTTTAACAAAAATAAGATATGTGTGTGAAACGTCTGAAATATACAATGATTGATTTATTCGTTGTTGGTCTTTAACGTCACTTTAATTATTTGTTTGCTATTTCATGGTGGCCAGCTTTTTGTTGATGGAGAAGAAAGCTGGAGCGCCCGGACAGAGCTACTGACCTTCGACTGGGAAACTGTCAAACATGGTTTTGGAGACGAACTAAGCAACACGTGTAAGGCATGTAGGGTTTGAACACTAAAATAAGCGATGAAGCAATAATTTGTACCAATGACACAAGCTTTTTTTATCACTTTATATAGTTTTCGTTTGATCTATAGTTTTTTTTCTTTCTGGAATATAAATTGAATATAACAAGACGTGTTAAAACGAATTGAGGAAAAAAAACGGTAGCTGAAAAAAAAAATTGTCGTTAAGATGCTGTCCAGTTGAGGGAAATTCGTGTAGTCTGACTTACAGTCAAACTAACCATATGCCAATGATTATTGATGTTGCCAGGTTACTGTCTAATTACTTTTACTTCATACTGTCACTTTGAAGTACAATACATAAGTATACATGTTAAAACATAATGTTAGGATGGTATGTCATGCATAATTGAGTGCTGAAAAAGCAAAAGAGAGACTCAAAGAAATAAATAAAAAAAGACAAAATGATCTGATTTTCAAAAGTGACCTGTTTGGTCGCTCGTAATCGGTTGTCTATAAATATAGTTCCTGGCATTTTTTATGAATGTAAACATTTAGTACTGTGTTTTTTTAACATATAAAAAACTATGACTAAAAGTATCAGTTATGTAATTTCTTTTATAGTGACCTTTATGATATTTTTGTATTATGGTTTATATCATTGGGGAATTGTGGGACTATGTGTCAAATTGTATGAAGGGCAACTCTGCCAATTCAAGCAGCGAGCAACGATTCGCACATGTCTTGTGACTTCATTTCATGTTTAAGCAGTTCCGAATAAGTAAATTCTTGAGTTTACGCCAAGAGGAGCATCATCTTTTCAACTTTTGTTTCCTTTTGTAGACTATGTACCTCAAATGTTTTATCTGAAAAATATGTCTTCACTGGGAACCCCAGAGCTGAAACGTGCACACGTCAGTTTAGCAGGGACAATACTCTGTACCCCTATTTTTGTCATTTTTGCACATGGAATCTTTATAGACGCTGTTAGTGGTAAAGAGTATTGCTTGTCATCGACATGTCTTACAAGATAGTGAATGCAGCATTCGAATAGGGACTGTTCGATTCATACTCAGAAATTTTGCAATTGTCAAAAATAGAAAACACCCTTTTTTATTCAATATAGATATTCTACATTATAAGGTGTCGACGTTAATTTAGTAATGGAACTTGAAAAACTTAAAAAAGTTGAATTTTATACAAGACTTTAACAAAAAGGTTGCCACATATGTAATATGATGGACACATCAACCTTTAAAAATAAGACCCTTCCATTATGTTTTCATCTTGTAATCCTAAAAAAACTTCTAACTTTTAAGCTTTCCTCTGAACTTATTTACAAATGATGAAATTAAATTTCCCTTAAATTCTGCCATTCTTATAGGTATTACAATGTTGCAAAGATAAAGAGTTTGTCCAGCGGCACATATTACAGTCATGTCCAGATTCATCATTATACCATGCTGAAAAACTCTATCGCTAAATTCAATTTCAAATGAATATCGTCTTGTTTAACAAAAATAAGATATGTGTGTGAAACGTCTGAAATATACAATGATTGATTTATTCGTTGTTGGTCTTTAACGTCACTTTAATTATTTGTTTGCTATTTCATGGTGGCCAGCTTTTTGTTGATGGAGAAGAAAGCTGGAGCGCCCGGACAGAGCTACTGACCTTCGACTGGGAAACTGTCAAACATAGTTTTGGAGACGAACTAAGCAACACGTGTAAGGCATGTAGGGTTTGAACACTAAAATAAGCGATGAAGCAATAATTTGTACCAATGACACAAGCTTTTTTTATCACTTTATATAGTTTTCGTTTGATCTATAGTTTTTTTTCTTTCTGGAATATAAATTGAATATAACAAGACGTGTTAAAACGAATTGAGGAAAAAAAACGGTAGCTGAAAAAAAAAATTGTCGTTAAGATGCTGTCCAGTTGAGGGAAATTCGTGTAGTCTGACTTACAGTCAAACTAACCATATGCCAATGATTATTGATGTTGCCAGGTTACTGTCTAATTACTTTTACTTCATACTGTCACTTTGAAGTACAATACATAAGTATACATGTTAAAACATAAAGTTAGGATGGTATGTCATGCATAATTGAGTGCTGAAAAAGCAAAAGAGAGGCTCAAAGAAATAAATAAAAAAAGACAAAATGATCTGATTTTCAAAAGTGACCTGTTTGGTCGCTCGTAATCGGTTGTCTATAAATATAGTTCCTGGCATTTTTTATGAATGTAAACATTTAGTACTGTGTTTTTTTAACATATAAAAAACTATGACTAAAAGTATCAGTTATGTAATTTCTTTTATAGTGACCTTTATGATATTTTTGTATTATGGTTTATATCATTGGGGAATTGTGGGACTATGTGTCAAATTGTATGAAGGGCAACTCTGCCAATTCAAGCAGCGAGCAACGATTCGCACATGTCTTGTGACTTCATTTCATGTTTAAGCAGTTCCGAATAAGTAAATTCTTGAGTTTACGCCAAGAGGAGCATCATCTTTTCAACTTTTGTTTCCTTTTGTAGACTATGTACCTCAAATGTTTTATCTGAAAAATATGTCTTCACTGGGAACCCCAGAGCTGAAACGTGCACACGTCAGTTTAGCAGGGACAATACTCTGTACCCCTATTTTTGTCATTTTTGCACATGGAATCTTTATAGACGCTGTTAGTGGTAAAGAGTATTGCTTGTCATCGACATGTCTTACAAGATAGTGAATGCAGCATTCGAATAGGGACTGTTCGATTCATACTCAGAAATTTTGCAATTGTCAAAAATAGAAAACACCCTTTTTTATTCAATATAGATATTCTACATTATAAGGTGTCGACGTTAATTTAGTAATGGAACTTGAAAAACTTAAAAAAGTTGAATTTTATACAAGACTTTAACAAAAAGGTTGCCACATATGTAATATGATGGACACATCAACCTTTAAAAATAAGACCCTTCCATTATGTTTTCATCTTGTAATCCTAAAAAAACTTCTAACTTTTAAGCTTTCCTCTGAACTTATTTACAAATGATGAAAATAAAATTTCCCTTAAATTCTGCCATTCTTATAGGTATTACAATGTTGCAAAGATAAAGAGTTTGTCCAGCGGCACATATTACAGTCATGTCCAGATTCATCATTATACCATGCTGAAAAACTCTATCGATAAATTCAATTTCAAATGAATATCGTCTTGTTTAACAAAAGTAAGATATGTGTGTGAAACGTCTGAAATATACAATGATTGATTTATTCGTTGTTGGTCTTTAACGCCACTTTAATTATTTGTTTGCTATTTCATGGTGGCCAGCTTTTTGTTGATGGAGAAGAAAGCTGGAGCACCCGGACAGAGCTACTGACCTTCGACTGGGAAACTGTCAAACATAGTTTTGGAGACGAACTAAGCAACACGTGTAAGGCATGTAGGGTTTGAACACTAAAATAAGCGATGAAGCAATAATTTGTACCAATGACACAAGCTTTTTTTATCACTTTATACAGTTTTCGTTTGATCTATAGTTTTTTTTTTCTTTTTGGAATATAAATTGAATATAACAAGACGTGTTAAAACGAATTGAGGAAAAAAAACGGTAGCTGAAAAAAAAAATTGTCGTTAAGATGCTGTCCAGTTGAGGGAAATTCGTGTAGTCTGACTTACAGTCAAACTAACCATATGCCAATGATTATTGATGTTGCCAGGTTACTGTCTAATTGCTTTTACTTCATACTGTCACTTTGATGTACAATACATAAGTATACATGTTAAAACATAAAGTTAGGATGGTATGTCATGCATAATTGAGTGCTGAAAAAGCAAAAGAGAGACTCAAAGAAATAAATAAAAAAAGACAAAATGATCTGATTTTCAAAAGTGACCTGTTTGGTCGCTCGTAATCGGTTGTCTATAAATATAGTTCCTGGCATTTTTTATGAATGTAAACATTTAGTACTGTGTTTTTTAACATATAAAAAACTATGACTAAAAGTATCAGTTATGTAATTTCTTTTATAGTGACCTTTATGATATTTTTGTATTATGGTTTATATCATTGGGGTATTGTGGGACTATGTGTCAAATTGTATGAAGGGCAACTCTGCTAATTCAAGCAGCGAGGGACGATTCGCACGTGTCTTGTGACTTCATTTCATGTTTAAGCAGTTCCGAATAAGTAAATTCTTGAGTTTACGCCAAGAGGAGCATCATCTTTTCAACTTTTGTTTCCTTTTGTAGACTATGTACCTCAAATGTTTTATCTGAAAAATATGTCTTCACTGGGAACCCCAGAGCTGAAACGTGCACACGTCAGTTTAGCAGGGACAATACTCTGTACCCCTATTTTTGTCATTTTTGCACATGGAATCTTTATAGACGCTGTTAGTGGTAAAGAGTATTGCTTGTCATCGACATGTCTTACAAGATAGTGAATGCAGCATTCGAATAGGGACTGTTCGATTCATACTCAGAAATTTTGCAATTGTCAAAAATAGAAAACACCCTTTTTTATTCAATATAGATATTCTACATTATAAGGTGTCGACGTTAAGTTAGTAATGGAACTTGAAAAACTTTAAAAAGTTGAATTTTATACAAGACTTTAACAAAAAGGTTGCCACATATGTAATATGATGGACACATCAACCTTTAAAAATAAGACCCTTCCATTATGTTTTCATCTTGTAATCCTAACAAATCTTCTAACTTTTAAGCTTTCCTCTGAACTTGTTTACAAATGATGAAAATAAAATTTCCCTTAAATTCTGCCATTCTTATAGGTATTACAATGTTGCAAAGATAAAGAGTTTGTCCAGCGGCACATATTACAGTCATGTCCAGATTCATCATTATACCATGCTGCAAAACTCTATCGCTAAATTCAATTTCAAATGAATATCGTCTTGTTTAACAAAAATAAGATATGTGTGTGAAACGTCTGAAATATACAATGATTGATTTATTCGTTGTTGGTCTTTAACGTCACTTTAATTATTTGTTTGCTATTTCATGGTGGCCAGCTTTTTGTTGATGGAGAAGAAAGCTGGAGCGCCCGGACAGAGCTACTGACCTTCGACTGGGAAACTGTCAAACATAGTTTTGGAGACGAACTAAGCAACACGTGTAAGGCATGTAGGGTTTGAACACTAAAATAAGCGATGAAGCAATAATTTGTACCAATGACACAAGCTTTTTTTATCACTTTATATAGTTTTCGTTTGATCTATAGTTTTTTTTCTTTCTGGAATATAAATTGAATATAACAAGACGTGTTAAAACGAATTGAGGAAAAAAAACGGTAGCTGAAAAAAAAAATTGTCGTTAAGATGCTGTCCAGTTGAGGGAAATTCGTGTAGTCTGACTTACAGTCAAACTAACCATATGCCAATGATTATTGATGTTGCCAGGTTACTGTCTAATTACTTTTACTTCATACTGTCACTTTGAAGTACAATACATAAGTATACATGTTAAAACATAAAGTTAGGATGGTATGTCATGCATAATTGAGTGCTGAAAAAGCAAAAGAGAGACTCAAAGAAATAAATAAAAAAAGACAAAATGATCTGATTTTCAAAAGTGACCTGTTTGGTCGCTCGTAATCGGTTGTCTATAAATATAGTTCCTGGCATTTTTTATGAATGTAAACATTTAGTACTGTGTTTTTTAACATATAAAAAACTATGACTAAAAGTATCAGTTATGTAATTTCTTTTATAGTGACCTTTATGATATTTTTGTATTATGGTTTATATCATTGGGGTATTGTGGGACTATGTGTGAAATTGTATGAAGGGCAACTCTGCCAATTCAAGCAGCGAGGGACGATTCGCACGTGTCTTGTGACTTCATTTCATGTTTAAGCAGTTCCGAATAAGTAAATTCTTGAGTTTACGCCAAGAGGAGCATCATCTTTTCAACTTTTGTTTCCTTTTGTAGACTATGTACCTCAAATGTTTTATCTGAAAAATATGTCTTCACTGGGAACCCCAGAGCTGAAACGTGCACACGTCAGTTTAGCAAGGACAATACTCTGTACCCCTATTTTTGTCATTTTTGCACATGGAATCTTTATAGACGCTGTTAGTGGTAAAGAGTATTGCTTGTCATCGACATGTCTTACAAGATAGTGAATGCAGCATTCGAATAGGGACTGTTCGATTCATACTCAGAAATTTTGCAATTGTCAAAAATAGAAAACACCCTTTTTTATTCAATATAGATATTCTACATTATAAGGTGTCGACGTTAAGTTAGTAATGGAACTTGAAAAACTTTAAAAAGTTGAATTTTATACAAGACTTTAACAAAAAGGTTGCCACATATGTAATATGATGGACACATCAACCTTTAAAAATAAGACCCTTCCATTATGTTTTCATCTTGTAATCCTAACAAATCTTCTAACTTTTAAGCTTTCCTCTGAACTTGTTTACAAATGATGAAAATAAAATTTCCCTTAAATTCTGCCATTCTTATAGGTATTACAATGTTGCAAAGATAAAGAGTTTGTCCAGCGGCACATATTACAGTCATGTCCAGATTCATCATTATACCATGCTGCAAAACTCTATCGCTAAATTCAATTTCAAATGAATATCGTCTTGTTTAACAAAAATAAGATATGTGTGTGAAACGTCTGAAATATACAATGATTGATTTATTCGTTGTTGGTCTTTAACGTCACTTTAATTATTTGTTTGCTATTTCATGGTGGCCAGCTTTTTGTTGATGGAGAAGAAAGCTGGAGCGCCCGGACAGAGCTACTGACCTTCGACTGGGAAACTGTCAAACATAGTTTTGGAGACGAACTAAGCAACACGTGTAAGGCATGTAGGGTTTGAACACTAAAATAAGCGATGAAGCAATAATTTGTACCAATGACACAAGCTTTTTTTATCACTTTATATAGTTTTCGTTTGATCTATAGTTTTTTTTCTTTCTGGAATATAAATTGAATATAACAAGACGTGTTAAAACGAATTGAGGAAAAAAAACGGTAGCTGAAAAAAAAAATTGTCGTTAAGATGCTGTCCAGTTGAGGGAAATTCGTGTAGTCTGACTTACAGTCAAACTAACCATATGCCAATGATTATTGATGTTGCCAGGTTACTGTCTAATTACTTTTACTTCATACTGTCACTTTGAAGTACAATACATAAGTATACATGTTAAAACATAAAGTTAGGATGGTATGTCATGCATAATTGAGTGCTGAAAAAGCAAAAGAGAGACTCAAAGAAATAAATAAAAAAAGACAAAATGATCTGATTTTCAAAAGTGACCTGTTTGGTCGCTCGTAATCGGTTGTCTATAAATATAGTTCCTGGCATTTTTTATGAATGTAAACATTTAGTACTGTGTTTTTTAACATATAAAAAACTATGACTAAAAGTATCAGTTATGTAATTTCTTTTATAGTGACCTTTATGATATTTTTGTATTATGGTTTATATCATTGGGGTATTGTGGGACTATGTGTGAAATTGTATGAAGGGCAACTCTGCCAATTCAAGCAGCGAGGGACGATTCGCACGTGTCTTGTGACTTCATTTCATGTTTAAGCAGTTCCGAATAAGTAAATTCTTGAGTTTACGCCAAGAGGAGCATCATCTTTTCAACTTTTGTTTCCTTTTGTAGACTATGTACCTCAAATGTTTTATCTGAAAAATATGTCTTCACTGGGAACCCCAGAGCTGAAACGTGCACACGTCAGTTTAGCAGGGACAATACTCTGTACCCCTATTTTTGTCATTTTTGCACATGGAATCTTTATAGACGCTGTTAGTGGTAAAGAGTATTGCTTGTCATCGACATGTCTTACAAGATAGTGAATGCAGCATTCGAATAGGGACTGTTCGATTCATACTCAGAAATTTTGCAATTGTCAAAAATAGAAAACACCCTTTTTTATTCAATATAGATATTCTACATTATAAGGTGTCGACGTTAAGTTAGTAATGGAACTTGAAAAACTTTAAAAAGTTGAATTTTATACAAGACTTTAACAAAAAGGTTGCCACATATGTAATATGATGGACACATCAACCTTTAAAAATAAGACCCTTCCATTATGTTTTCATCTTGTAATCCTAACAAATCTTCTAACTTTTAAGCTTTCCTCTGAACTTGTTTACAAATGATGAAAATAAAATTTCCCTTAAATTCTGCCATTCTTATAGGTATTACAATGTTGCAAAGATAAAGAGTTTGTCCAGCGGCACATATTACAGTCATGTCCAGATTCATCATTATACCATGCTGCAAAACTCTATCGCTAAATTCAATTTCAAATGAATATCGTCTTGTTTAACAAAAATAAGATATGTGTGTGAAACGTCTGAAATATACAATGATTGATTTATTCGTTGTTGGTCTTTAACGTCACTTTAATTATTTGTTTGCTATTTCATGGTGGCCAGCTTTTTGTTGATGGAGAAGAAAGCTGGAGCGCCCGGACAGAGCTACTGACCTTCGACTGGGAAACTGTCAAACATAGTTTTGGAGACGAACTAAGCAACACGTGTAAGGCATGTAGGGTTTGAACACTAAAATAAGCGATGAAGCAATAATTTGTACCAATGACACAAGCTTTTTTTATCACTTTATATAGTTTTCGTTTGATCTATAGTTTTTTTTCTTTCTGGAATATAAATTGAATATAACAAGACGTGTTAAAACGAATTGAGGAAAAAAAACGGTAGCTGAAAAAAAAAATTGTCGTTAAGATGCTGTCCAGTTGAGGGAAATTCGTGTAGTCTGACTTACAGTCAAACTAACCATATGCCAATGATTATTGATGTTGCCAGGTTACTGTCTAATTACTTTTACTTCATACTGTCACTTTGAAGTACAATACATAAGTATACATGTTAAAACATAAAGTTAGGATGGTATGTCATGCATAATTGAGTGCTGAAAAAGCAAAAGAGAGACTCAAAGAAATAAATAAAAAAAGACAAAATGATCTGATTTTCAAAAGTGACCTGTTTGGTCGCTCGTAATCGGTTGTCTATAAATATAGTTCCTGGCATTTTTTATGAATGTAAACATTTAGTACTGTGTTTTTTAACATATAAAAAACTATGACTAAAAGTATCAGTTATGTAATTTCTTTTATAGTGACCTTTATGATATTTTTGTATTATGGTTTATATCATTGGGGTATTGTGGGACTATGTGTGAAATTGTATGAAGGGCAACTCTGCCAATTCAAGCAGCGAGGGACGATTCGCACGTGTCTTGTGACTTCATTTCATGTTTAAGCAGTTCCGAATAAGTAAATTCTTGAGTTTACGCCAAGAGGAGCATCATCTTTTCAACTTTTGTTTCCTTTTGTAGACTATGTACCTCAAATGTTTTATCTGAAAAATATGTCTTCACTGGGAACCCCAGAGCTGAAACGTGCACACGTCAGTTTAGCAGGGACAATACTCTGTACCCCTATTTTTGTCATTTTTGCACATGGAATCTTTATAGACGCTGTTAGTGGTAAAGAGTATTGCTTGTCATCGACATGTCTTACAAGATAGTGAATGCAGCATTCGAATAGGGACTGTTCGATTCATACTCAGAAATTTTGCAATTTTCAAAAATAGAAAACACCCTTTTTTATTCAATATAGATATTCTACATTATAAGGTGTCGACGTTAAGTTAGTAATGGAAATTGAAAAACTTAAAAAAGTTGAATTTTATACAAGACTTTAACAAAAAGGTTGCCACATATGCAATATGATGGACACATCAACCTTTAAAAATAAGACCCTTCCATTATGTTTTCATCTTGTAATCCTAACAAATCTTCTAACTTTTAAGCTTTCCTCTGAACTTGTTTACAAATGATGAAAATAAAATTTCCCTTAAATTCTGCCATTCTTATAGGTATTACAATGTTGCAAAGATAAAGAGTTTGTCCAGCGGCACATATTACAGTCATGTCCAGATTCATCATTATACCATGCTGAAAAACTCTATCGATAAATTCAATTTCAAATGAATATCGTCTTGTTTAACAAAAATAAGATATGTGTGTGAAACGTCTGAAATATACAATGATTGATTTATTCGTTGTTGGTCTTTAACGCCACTTTAATTATTTGTTTGCTATTTCATGGTGGCCAGCTTTTTGTTGATGGAGAAGAAAGCTGGAGCGCCCGGACAGAGCTACTGACCTTCGACTGGGAAACTGTCAAGCATAGTTTTGGAGACGAACTAAGCAACACGTGTGAGGCATGTAGGGTTTGAACACTAAAATAAGCGATGAAGCAATAATTTGTACCAATGACACAAGCTTTTTTATCACTTTATACAGTTTTCGTTTGATCTATAGTTTTTTTTCTTTTTAGAATATAAATTGAATATAACAAGACGTGTTAAAACGAATTGAGGAAAAAAAACGGTAGCTGAAAAAAAAATTGTCTTTAAGATGCTGTCCAGTTGAGGGAAATCCGTGTAGTCTGACTTACAGTCAAACTAACCATATGCCAATGATTATTGATGTTGCCAGGTTACTGTCTAATTACTTTTACTTCATACTGTCACTTTGATGTACAATACATAAGTATACATGTTAAAACATAAAGTTAGGATGGTATGTCATGCATAATTGAGTGCTGAAAAAGCAAAAGAGAGACTCAAAGAAATAAATAAAAAAAGACAAAATGATCTGATTTTCAAAAGTGACCTGTTTGGTCGCTCGTAATCGGTTGTCTATAAATATAGTTCCTGGCATTTTTTATGAATGAAAACCTTTAGTACTGTGTTTTTTAACATATAAAAAAACTATGACTAAAAGTATCAGTTATGTAATTTCTTTTATAGTGACCTTTATGATATTTTTGTATTATGGTTTATATCATTTGGGCATTGTGGGACTATGTGTCAAATTGTATGAAGGGCAACTCTGCCAATTCAAGCAGCGAGGGACGATTCGCACGTGTCTTGTGACTTCATTTCATGTTTAAGCAGTTCCGAATCAGTAAATTCTTGAGTTTACGCCAAGAGGAGCATCATCTTTTCAACTTTTGTTTCCTTTTGTAGACTATGTACCTCAAATGTTTTATCTGAAAAATATGTCTTCACTGGGAACCCCAGAGCTGAAACATGCACACGTCAGTTTAGCAGGGACAATACTCTGTACCCCTATTTTTGTCATTTTTGCACATGGAATCTTTATAGACGCTGTTAGTGGTAAAGAGTATTGCTTGTCATCGACATGTCTTACAAGATAGTGAATGCAGCATTCGAATAGGGACTGTTCGATTCATACTCAGAAATTTTGCAATTGTCAAAAATAGAAAACACCCTTTTTTATTCAATATAGATATTCTACATTATAAGGTGTCGACCTTAAGTTAGTAATGGAACTTGAAAAACTTTAAAAAGTTGAATTTTATACCAGACTTTAACAAAAAGGTTGCCACATATGTAATATGATGGACACATCAACCTTTAAAAATAAGACCCTTCCATTATGTTTTCATCTTGTAATCCTAACAAATCTTTTAACTTTTAAGCTTTCCTCTGAACTTGTTTACAAATGATGAAAATAAAATTTCCCTTAAATTCTGCCATTCTTTTAGGTATTACAATGTTGCAAAGATAAAGAGTTTGTCCAGCGGCACATATTACAGTCATGTCCAGATTCATCATTATACCATATCGATAAATTCAATTTCAAATGAATATCGTCCTGTTTAACAAAAATAAGATATGTGTGTGAAACGTCTGAAATATACAATGATTGATTTATTCGTTGTTGGTCTTTAACGCCACTTTAATTATTTGTTTGCTATTTCATGGTGGCCAGCTTTTTGTTGATGGAGAAGAAAGCTGGAGCGCCCGGACAGAGCTACTGACCTTCGACTGGGAAACTGTCAAACATAGTTTTAGAGACGAACTAAGCAACACGTGTAAGGCATGTAGGGTTTGAACACTAAAATAAGCGATGAAGCAATAATTTGTACCAATGACACAAACTTTTTTATCACTTGATACAGTTTTCGTTTGATCTATAGTTTTTTTTCTTTTTGGAATATAAATTGAATATAACAAGACGTGTTAAAACGAATTGAAGAAAAAAAAACGGTAGCTGAAAAAAAAAAATTGTCGTTAAGATGCTGTCCAGTTGAGGGAAATTCGTGTAGTCGGACTTACAGTCAAACTAACCACATGCCCATGATTATTGATGTTGCTTGGTTACTGTCTAATTGCTTTTACTTCATATTGTCACTTTGATGTACAATACATAAGTATACATGTTAAAACATAAAGTTAGGATGGTATGTCATGCATAATTGAGTGCTGAAAAAAGCAAAGGAGAGACTCAAAGAAATAAATAAAAAAAGACAAAATGATCTGATTTTCAAAAGTGACCTGTTTGGTCGCTCGTAATCAGTTGTCTATAAATATAGTTTCGGGCATTTTTTATGAATGTAAACCTTTAGTACTGTGTTTTTTAACATATAAAAAACTATGACTAAAAGTATCAGTGATGTAATTTCTTTTATAGTGACCTTTATGATATTTTTGTATTATGGTTTATATCATTGGGGCATTGTGGGACTATGTGTCAAATTGTATGAAGGGCAACTCTGCCAATTCAAGCAGCGAGGGACGATTCGCACGTGTCTTGTGACTTCATTTCATGTTTAAGCAGTTCCGAATAAGTAAATTCTTGAGTTTACGCCAAGAGGAGCATCATCTTTTCAACTTTTGTTTCCTTTTGTAGACTATGTACCTCAAATGTTTTATCTGAAAAATATGTCTTCACTGGGAACCCCAGAGCTGAAACGTGCACACGTCAGTTTAGCAGGGACAATACTCTGTACCCCTATTTTTGTCATTTTTGCACATGGAATCTTTATAGACGCTGTTAGTGGTAAAGAGTATTGCTTGTCATCGACATGTCTTACAAGATAGTGAATGCAGCATTCGAATAGGGACTGTTCGATTCATACTCAGAAATTTTGCAATTGTCAAAAATAGAAAACACCCTTTTTTATTCAATATTCTACATTATAAGGTGTCGACGTTAAGTTAGTAATGGAACTTGAAAAACTTTTAAAAGTTGAATTTTATACAAGACTTTAACAAAAAGGTTGCCACATATGTAATATGATGGACACATCAACCTTTAAAAATAAGACCCTTCCATTATGTTTTCTTCTTGTAATCCTAACAAATCTTCTAACTTTTAAGCTTTCCTCTGAACTTGTTTACAAATGATGAAAATAAAATTTCCCTTAAATTCTGCCATTCTTTTAGGTATTACAATGTTGCAAAGATAAAGAGTTTGTCCAGCGGCAAATATTACAGTCATGTCCAGATTCATCATTATACCATATCGATAAATTCAATTTCAAATGAATATCGTCTTGTTTAACAAAAATAAGATATGTGTGTGAAACGTCTGAAATATACAATGATTGATTTATTCGTTGTTGGTCTTTAACGCCACTTTAATTATTTGTTTGCTATTTCATGGTGGCCAGCTTTTTGTTGATGGAGAAGAAAGCTGGAGCGCCCGGACAGAGCTACTGACCTTCGACTGGGAAACTGTCAAACATAGTTTTAGAGACGAACTAAGCAACACGTGTAAGGCATGTAGGGTTTGAACACTAAAATAAGCGACGAAGCAATAATTTGTACCAATGACACAAGCTTTTTTATCACTTTATACAGTTTTCGTTTGATCTATAGTTTTTTTTTCTTTTTGGAATATAAATTGAATATAACAAGACGTGTTAAAACGAATTGAAGAAAAAAAAAACGGTAGCTGAAAAAAAAAATTGTCGTTAAGATGCTGTCCAGTTGAGGGAAATTCGTGTAGTCTGACTTACAGTCAAACTAACCACATGCCCATGATTATTGATGTTGCTAGGTTACTGTCTAATTGCTTTTACTTCATATTGTCACTTTGATGTACAATACATAAGTATACATGTTAAAACATAAAGTTAGGATGGTATGTCATGCATAATTGAGTGCTGAAAAAAAGCAAAAGAGAGACTCAAAGAAATAAATAAAAAAAGACAAAATGATCTGATTTTCAAAAGTGACCTGTTTGGTCGCTCGTAATCAGTTGTCTAAATATAGTTCCGGCCATTTTTTATGAATGTAAACCTTTAGTACTGTGTTTTTTAACATATAAAAAACTATGACTAAAAGTATCAGTGATGTAATTTCTTTTATAGTGACCTTTATGATATTTTTGTATTATGGTTTATATCATTGGGGCATTGTGGGACTATGTGTCAAATTGTATGAAGGGCAACTCTGCCAATTCAAGCAGCGAGGGACGATTCGCACGTGTCTTGTGACTTCATTTCATGTTTAAGCAGTTCCGAATAAGTAAATTATTGAGTTTACGCCAAGAGGAGCATCATCTTTTCAACTTTTGTTTCCTTTTGTAGACTATGTACCTCAAATGTTTTATCTGAAAAATATGTCTTCACTGGGAACCCCAGAGCTGAAACATGTACACGTCAGTTTAGCAGGGACAATACTCTGTACCCCTATTTTTGTCATTTTTGCACATGGAATCTTTATAGACGCTGTTAGTGGTAAAGAGTATTGCTTGTCATCGACATGTCTTACAAGATAGTGAATGCAGCATTCGAATAGGGACTGTTCGATTCATACTCAGAAATTTTGCAATTGTCAAAAATAGAAAACACCCTTTTTTATTCAATATTCTACATTATAAGGTGTCGACGTTAAGTTAGTAATGGAACTTGAAAAACTTTTAAAAGTTGAATTTTATACAAGACTTTAACAAAAAGGTTGCCACATATGTAATATGATGGACACATCAACCTTTAAAAATAAGACCCTTCCATTATGTTTTCATCTTGTAATCCTAACAAATCTTCTAACTTTTAAGCTTTCCTCTGAACTTGTTTACAAATGATGAAAATAAAATTTCCCTTAAATTCTGCCATTCTTTTAGGTATTACAATGTTGCAAAGATAAAGAGTTTGTCCAGCGGCACATATTACAGTCATGTCCAGATTCATCATTATACCATATCGATAAATTCAATTTCAAATGAATATCGTCTTGTTTAACAAAAATAAGATATGTGTGTGAAACGTCTGAAATATACAATGATTGATTTATTCGTTGTTGGTCTTTAACGCCACTTTAATTATTTGTTTGCTATTTCATGGTGGCCAGCTTTTTGTTGATGGAGAAGAAAGCTGGAGCGCCCGGACAGAGCTACTGACCTTCGACTGGGAAACTGTCAAACATAGTTTTAGAGACGAACTAAGCAACACGTGTAAGGCATGTAGGGTTTGAACACTAAAATAAGCGATGAAGCAATAATTTGTACCAATGACACAAACTTTTTTATCACTTGATACAGTTTTCGTTTGATCTATAGTTTTTTTTCTTTTTGGAATATAAATTGAATATAACAAGACGTGTTAAAACGAATTGAAGAAAAAAAAAACGGTAGCTGAAAAAAAAAATTGTCGTTAAGATGCTGTCCAGTTGAGGGAAATTCGTGTAGTCGGACTTACAGTCAAACTAACCACATGCCCATGATTATTGATGTTGCTAGGTTACTGTCTAATTGCTTTTACTTCATATTGTCACTTTGATGTACAATACATAAGTATACATGTTAAAACATAAAGTTAGGATGGTATGTCATGCATAATTGAGTGCTGAAAAAAGCAAAGGAGAGACTCAAAGAAATAAATAAAAAAAGACAAAATGATCTGATTTTCAAAAGTGACCTGTTTGGTCGCTCGTAATCAGTTGTCTATAAATATAGTTTCGGGCATTTTTTATGAATGTAAACCTTTAGTACTGTGTTTTTTAACATATAAAAAACTATGACTAAAAGTATCAGTGATGTAATTTCTTTTATAGTGACCTTTATGATATTTTTGTATTATGGTTTATATCATTGGGGCATTGTGGGACTATGTGTCAAATTGTATGAAGGGCAACTCTGCCAATTCAAGCAGCGAGGGACGATTCGCACGTGTCTTGTGACTTCATTTCATGTTTAAGCAGTTCCGAATAAGTAAATTCTTGAGTTTACGCCAAGAGGAGCATCATCTTTTCAACTTTTGTTTCCTTTTGTAGACTATGTACCTCAAATGTTTTATCTGAAAAATATGTCTTCACTGGGAACCCCAGAGCTGAAACGTGCACACGTCAGTTTAGCAGGGACAATACTCTGTACCCCTATTTTTGTCATTTTTGCACATGGAATCTTTATAGACGCTGTTAGTGGTAAAGAGTATTGCTTGTCATCGACATGTCTTACAAGATAGTGAATGCAGCATTCGAATAGGGACTGTTCGATTCATACTCAGAAATTTTGCAATTGTCAAAAATAGAAAACACCCTTTTTTATTCAATATAGATATTCTACATTATAAGGTGTCGACGTTAAGTTAGTAATGGAACTTGAAAAACTTTTAAAAGTTGAATTTTATACAAGACTTTAACAAAAAGGTTGCCACATATGTAATATGATGGACACATCAACCTTTAAAAATAAGACCCTTCCATTATGTTTTCATCTTGTAATCCTAACAAATCTTCTAACTTTTAAGCTTTCCTCTGAACTTGTTTACAAATGATGAAAATAAAATTTCCCTTAAATTCTGCCATTCTTTTAGGTATTACAATGTTGCAAAGATAAAGAGTTTGTCCAGCGGCACATATTACAGTCATGTCCAGATTCATCATTATACCATATCGATAAATTCAATTTCAAATGAATATCGTCTTGTTTAACAAAAATAAGATATGTGTGTGAAACGTCTGAAATATACAATGATTGATTTATTCGTTGTTGGTCTTTAACGCCACTTTAATTATTTGTTTGCTATTTCATGGTGGCCAGCTTTTTGTTGATGGAGAAGAAAGCTGGAGCGCCCGGACAGAGCTACTGACCTTCGACTGGGAAACTGTCAAACATAGTTTTAGAGACGAACTAAGCAACACGTGTAAGGCATGTAGGGTTTGAACACTTAAATAAGCGATGAAGCAATAATTTGTACCAATGACACAAGCTTTTTTATCCCTTTATACAGTTTTCGTTTGATCTATAGTTTTTTTTTTCTTTTTGGAATATAAATTGAATATAACAAGACGTGTTAAAACGAATTGAAGAAAAAAAAACGGTAGCTGAAAAAAAAAATTGTCGTTAAGATGCTGTCCAGTTGAGGGAAATTCGTGTAGTCTGACTTACAGTCAAACTAACCACATGCCCATGATTATTGATGTTGCTAGGTTACTGTCTAATTGCTTTTACTTCATATTGTCACTTTGATGTACAATACATAAGTATACATGTTAAAACATAAAGTTAGGATGGTATGTCATGCATAATTGAGTGCTGAAAAAAAGCAAAAGAGAGACTCAAAGAAATAAATAAAAAAAGACAAAATGATCTGATTTTCAAAAGTGACCTGTTTGGTCGCTCGTAATCAGTTGTCTAAATATAGTTCCGGCTATTTTTTATGAATGTAAACCTTTAGTACTGTGTTTTTTAACATATAAAAAACTATGACTAAAAGTATCAGTGATGTAATTTCTTTTATAGTGACCTTTATGATATTTTTGTATTATGGTTTATATCATTGGGGCATTGTGGGACTATGTGTCAAATTGTATGAAGGGCAACTCTGCCAATTCAAGCAGCGAGGGACGATTCGCACGTGTCTTGTGACTTCATTTCATGTTTAAGCAGTTCCGAATAAGTAAATTATTGAGTTTACGCCAAGAGGAGCATCATCTTTTCAACTTTTGTTTCCTTTTGTAGACTATGTACCTCAAATGTTTTATCTGAAAAATATGTCTTCACTGGGAACCCCAGAGCTGAAACATGTACACGTCAGTTTAGCAGGGACAATACTCTGTACCCCTATTTTTGTCATTTTTGCACATGGAATCTTTATAGACGCTGTTAGTGGTAAAGAGTATTGCTTGTCATCGACATGTCTTACAAGATAGTGAATGCAGCATTCGAATAGGGACTGTTCGATTCATACTCAGAAATTTTGCAATTGTCAAAAATAGAAAACACCCTTTTTTATTCAATATAGATATTCTACATTATAAGGTGTCGACGTTAAGTTGGTAATGGAACTTGAAAAACTTTAAAAAGTTGAATTTTATACCAGACTTTAACAAAAAGGTTGCCACATATGTAATATGATGGACACATCAACCTTTAAAAATAAGACCCTTCCATTATGTTTTCATCTTGTAATCCTAACAAATCTTCTAACTTTTAAGCTTTCCTCTGAACTTGTTTACAAATGATGAAAATAAAATTTCCCTTAAATTCTGCCATTCTTTTAGGTATTACAATGTTGCAAAGATAAAGAGTTTATCCAGCGGCACATATTACAGTCATGTCCAGATTCATCATTATACCATATCGATAAATTCAATTTCAAATGAATATCGTCTTGTTTAACAAAAATAAGATATGTGTGTGAAACGTCTGAAATATACAATGATTGATTTATTCGTTGTTGGTCTTTAACGCCACTTTAATTATTTGTTTGCTATTTCATGGTGGCCAGCTTTTTGTTGATGGAGAAGAAAGCTGGAGCGCCCGGACAGAGCTACTGACCTTCGACTGGGAAACTGTCAAACATAGTTTTGGAGACGAACTAAGCAACACGTGTAAGACATGTAGGGTTTGAACACTAAAATAAGCAATAAAGCAATAATTTGTACCAATGACACAAGCTTTTTTATCACTTCATACAGTTTTCGTTTGATCTATAGTTTTTTTTCTTTTTGGAATATAAATTGAATATAACAAGACGTGTTAAAACGAATTGAAGAAAAAAAAAACGGTAGCTGAAAAAAAAATTGTCGTTAAGATGCTGTCCAGTTGAGGGAAATTCGTGTAGTCTGACTTACAGTCAAACTAACCACATGCCCATGATTATTGATGTTGCTAGGTTACTGTCTAATTGCTTTTACTTCATATTGTCACTTTGATGTACAATACATAAGTATACATGTTAAAACATAAAGTTAGGATGGTATGTCATGCATAATTGAGTGCTGAAAAAAGCAAAAGAGAGACTCAAAGAAATAAAGAAAAAAAACCAAAATGATCTGATTTTCAAAAGTGACCTGTTTGGTCGCTCGTAATCGGTTGTCTATAAATATAGTTCCTGGCATTTTTTATGAATGTAAACCTTTAGTACTGTGTTTTTTAACATATAAAAAACTATGACTAAAAGTATCAGTTATGTAATTTCTTTTATAATGACCTTTATGATATTTTTGTATTATGGTTTATATCATTGGGGCATTGTGGGACTATGTGTCAAATTGTATGAAGGGCAACTCTGCCAATTCAAGCATCGAGGGACGATTCGCACATGTCTTGTGACTTCATTTCATGTTTAAGCAGTTCCGAATAAGTAAATTATTGAGTTTACGCCAAGAGGAGCATCATCTTTTCAACTTTTGTTTCCTTTTGTAGACTATGTACCTCAAATGTTTTATCTGAAAAATATGTCTTCACTGGGAACTCCAGAGCTGAAACGTGCACACGTCAGTTTAGCAGGGACAATACTCTGTACCCCTATTTTTGTCATTTTTGCACATGGAATCTTTATAGACGCTGTTAGTGGTAAAGAGTGTAGCTTGTCATCGACATGTCTTACAAGATAGTGAATGCAGCATTCGAATAGGGACTGTTCGATTCATACTCAGAAATTTTGCAATTGTCAAAAATAGAAAACACCCTTTTTTATTCAATATAGATATTCTACATTATAAGGTGTCGACGTTAAGTTAGTAATGGAACTTGAAAAACTTTAAAAAGTTGAATTTAATACCAGACTTTAACAAAAAGGTTGCCACATATGTAATATGATGGACACATCAACCTTTAAAAATAAGACCCTTCCATTATGTTTTCATCTTGTAATTCTAACAAATCTTCTAACTTTTAAGCTTTCCTCTGAACTTGTTCACAAATGATGAAAATAAAATTTCCCTTAAATTCTGCCATTCTTATAGGTATTACAATGTTGCAAAAATGAAGAGTTTGTCCAGCGGCACATATTACAGTCATGTCCAGATTCATCATTATACCATGCTGAAAAACTCTATCGATAAATTCAATTTCAAATGAATATCGTCTTGTTTAACAAAAATAAGATATGTGTGTGAAACGTCTGAAATATACAATGATTGATTTATCATTTTTATGGTGAAGAAAGTTCGAGCGCCGGGACAGGGCTACTGACCTTCGGCTGGGAAACTGTCAAACATAGTTTTGGAGTCGAACTAAGCTACAACGTGTAGGGCATGTAGGGTTTGAACCCTGAAGTCAGCAATGAAGCAATAATTTGTACCAATGACACAAGCTTTTTTTATCACTTTATACAGTTTTCGTTTGAACGATAGTTTTTGTCATTTTGGAATATAAATTGAATATAGCAAGACGTGTTAAAACGAATTGAAGAATAAAAAACAAACGGAAGTTGAAGGCATAGTTCTTTAATGAAAACTTCACAGGAAATGATAGCTTTCGTACTTATTGCGACAATTCAAGCAACACGATCAAAACGATTATACTTTCACGTATACATTAGACTCCATTTTCACTTAAAACCCTCAAGAAAGATCTCAAAATACTGTAACAAAAAGTCAGAGTTATCCCTCTTTGGTCATTTGATGCAAGTTCTATTCGTAGTAGCATTACTCATTTAAAAATAATGTATTGATTAATTTGTAAAATATACAGCTTCAACATTCATAGCTATAAGAAGGAATGGTATGAGTGCCAATGAGAAACTCTCCAGCCAAGTCATAATTTATAAAAGTAAAACCATTATTGGTCGGAGTACGGTCTTCAACAAGGAACCTTAGCTACAATGTAACACCAAACAGCAAGCTATACAGGGCCCCAAAAATGCCTCGTGTAAAACCATTTAAACGGGAAAACAAACGGTATTGTCTAAATAAAAAAAATGAGACACAAAAAACACTATTCTTATGAACCACATCAACAAACGATAACTATACTGAACATCAGGTTAATGGCTTAGGACAAGTGCAAACATTCTTTAAAACAATTTGTGTATAATAATATATAGCAAATGTACAATCTAATTAAATTACCATGTAAATTCAAGGACTTTCTATACTAACCGATATAAAAATAGTATAGAAAGTTCCTGATGGAGTATAACGAAATCAGAGTTCTATATTTAACTAGATTGATGATAGTAATGATAGTATAACTTCAGTCATTGTAATTTTGTTGGTTACTTATAGTTTTTATTATGGGCCCAGTTTTCAAGTTGGTCCAAATCGTGGTCCAAAATTAAACTTTTGTTTGATATCAACAAAAATTGAATCCTTGGGGTTCTTTGATCTGCTGAATCTAAACCTGTATTTAGATTTTTGATTATAGGCCCAGTTTTCAAGTTGGTCCAAATTGCGGTCCAAAATTAAACTTTGTTTGATTTCAACCAAAACTTGTATATATGAGGTTCTTTGATATATGCTTAATCTATGTATTTAGATTTTTGATGTTTGGACCCGGTTATCAGATTGGTCCACATTGAGAAATCAGAGTTCTATATTTAACTAGATTGATGATAATAATGATAGTATAACTTAAGTCATTGCAATTTTGTTGGTTCAATTCTGTTCTAGGCATGTTAATATTTTTCATCAAATCATTTTACTGATAGTTGGGTTTAGTCATCTTCCGATTACAATATGAACTAAGAAAATTCACACAGTGACAATATCACAGGAAAGGATCTTTGTTGTAACAATAAACACGATGTTAAAAGGCTAATTTCAATATGATTTGTGTAATACACGTTCCAGCAACTTTGACAGTGACACCTTTTAAGCGTTAAATAGTTGTATTTTCTTAGAAATGGACTCTATGGTTTTCCCGTTTGAATGGTTTTACACTAGTAATTTTGAGGCCCTTTATAGCTTGTTGTTCGGTGTGAACCAAGACTCCGTGTTAAAGGCCGTACATTGACCTATAATGGTTCACTTTTATAAATTGTTATTTGGATGGAGAATTGTATCATTGGCACTCACACCACATCTTCCTATATCTATCTATAGAACTATCGCAATTTATTAGCGGTATTTATCTATGGTCATAACGTTGCTGCTGAAGAACACTTTAAGTTTCTGGTAATTTTAATATGTTTAACATTTAAAGATAAAGACAGATTTAATATATATGCTGGTCAGTTTTAAAGTTGTTGCTCGATGTGAAAAGTTGGCTACATGTTTGCAATATATAAATATTTTATATGAACTCTATGATGTTTTTTTTTTTATTATTATTAATATTGAGGTGTAACACACGACCAAAACAGTCAAACGATTACACTTTGGAGTATAATACCTTATTGGCCAATACTGTAACAAAAAGTCAGAGTTATCCCTCTTTGGTCTATTTGCATTTTCGATATCATTTAACTTCTTTCTTTTTATGTTACATAAAAATATAATATTACTCATCCATTTATTGATTAATTGGTAATATATACTGTTTCGTCATTCTGACATTCTTTGCACAATTGTTTGTGAAATGATGTCATTACTCAGTCATAGTAATTTTGTTGCTTTAATTCTGTTTTCAGTCCTTGCACTGATTTTATTCTTATAGTTGGTATATAGTTGTAATAATGTCAACAGTTGGTGCTGTTTGCTCTACAGTTTACATATAAAAAATAAGATGTGGTGTGACTGTCAATGAGACAACTCTACACAAGAGACCAAATGACACGGAAATTAACAAAAATAGGTCATCGTACGGTCCTCAACAATGAGCAAAGCCCATACCACAATGCAGTGTAGTCAGCTTTAAAAGACACCGAAATGACAATGTAAAACAATTCTACGGAGAAAACAAACAACCTAATTTATGTACAAAATATGAAGGAAAAACGAATATGTAACACATAAACAGACGACAAAATAAGTTCCACTGAATTACAGGCTCCTGACTTGGGACAGGCACATACATACAGAATGTGGCGGGGCTAAACATGTTAGCGGGATCCCAACACTACTCCTAACCTGGGACAGTGGTGTAACACTTACATGATAACTTTTTTTGTGTACGGTTATATGTTTTTTTTTTATAATTCATGATTTGTTTATCTTCTCAATATTTAACAGTAGTATATTATATTGTTATTTTTTTCATATAAACATTTCAACTAAAACCCCAATAGTATATTGATTACATGTTTTTTCTCGTCAATAGCAGAAGGGTGTTAATTTAGATAAATTTGAAAGCCTTTGGGGGATTGAAATTTTAAACTTTAAATATACCAGGGAGTCAAAAATATTACTTCTACCATATGAACACCACAGAGGCGGACATAGGGGTAGGGGTCCATGCCCTCATTATGCATGGAGCCACATACATGTTTAATGCAAATTCTCCTATAACGTTGCCTCGTTTTCAGTACTCCTAATCAAAATCCTGGATTCCACAGATTCTAGCACGGATCTGCACAAACCTATATACACAAACAAAGGCGAAAGAAAGGAGATATCAGGGATTTAATCATTATATATATAAAACAGCATTCAAACCGATGAATGAAATAAAAAAAAAATATTAGTTGCAAAATATATTTTGGTCAAACTAATGAAAAAATGTGTGGTTTATGTGTTGTGTAAATATCAAGCCGGAGATTAAAGTCGTATACAACCCATGTATCTTTAAATCTAACCAAATGTGGGTAACGATATCTTTGTTTTTTAATTTTTTGAATCAAATACTCAAATAAAATTGAGAATGGAAATGGGGGAATATGTCAAAGAGACAACAACCCGACCAAATATGCGTTTATAGTATGGCGTTCATTATCACTGAACTAGTATATATTTGTTTAGGGGCCAGCTGAAGGACACCTCCGGGTGCGGGCATTTCTCGTTGCATTGAAGACCTGTTGGTGACCTTCTGCTGTTGTCTGCTCTGTGGTCGGGTTGTTGTCTCTTTGGCACATTCCCCATTTCCATTCTCAATTTTATTTATCAAGTTTTCGATTTCGGGTTATCTTCAGACATTTGTGTATGATTAAGTGATCTGTTTAGAAATAAACCATAGTAAAGTTAAACCTTAAAACTGTACATACATTAAGATGTGATGCTATTTATTTAAGTAAAGATCGGTAGCCTTTTTTAAAATGGCCCTAGTATGGAATAATTTCAGAGGAAATTGGACAGGGTAAAACAGCTTAATAGATCCCAGACTGAATGTATTTAAACAAAGATGAGAATATTGAATGGAAGCTAGGGCGATGACTCATAATTTGGTTAAGCACATTTATACTACAAACCAAGATGTGGCATGCAGTATTCTCATTAGTATAAAGCATTTTTTAGCATCTGAAGCCATTTTTCATAAGTGTGTTTATTACACCTCGTTTTAGCAAATGCAATCAAATACACATATACTTTTCTGTTTGTAGCTTTGTTGCAGAAGATACACTAAATAATTGAAATCAATTATCACATGAAAAAATAATCTTACGTGAACCTAGTACGTGTGTACTGAGGCTGAAAGTGATTCATCGGCTATGATCGATAACTGTTTATTACGGAATTATCCCACAGCAGACGTCAAAAACCTAGCAGATAATTTTAGTATTTTATGTTCATTTTTTATCAAAAATGTTTTTCGTGTTCAGGGGCGGATCCAGCCATTTAAAAAGGGGGGTTCCAACAATATGTCCTAATTCAAATGCATTGAACGTCGAGAAAAAAGAATTCCAACCCCCGGTCCTCCTCTGGATCCGGCACTTGTGTTGTTTAGTCTTTGGTTTTCTATGTTGTCCTGTACATACTATTATTTGTTTTTTTCTTTTCTTTTTTAGCTATGGCGTTGTCAGTTTATTTTCCATCTATGAGTTTGACTGTCCCTCTGGTATCGTTCGCCCCTCTTTTAAAACAAATAGCTAGGAATAACAATGATATTGTAAATTCATGCCATTAAATTTCTACACTAAGGAATATAATAAGTTATTAAAGGAACAGAAACACAATCGGATTAAAATTCAAACCTGTCGTAACTAGCATAGAAATAATCAAATTGCAAAAAAAATAAAAATGTATACAAACAATTACGTACACATAGTTTATTAATTATACTCGCTTACTGAAATTCATCATTAGAAAACATATATAAATAAAGAAATAGATGAAATTCCTATCATGCTAGCTGCCTGATTTTACCTCGTATCTTAAAGGCTGTATCTTAAAAAAAGTTGTGTTAAAAATAAAATAATTCTGTTTCAGAGTGAGCCAATAATTCTATAAAAGAAAGATTTTGAGTATGCATGCTTTTGTATGTAAGGGAAGGTATAATGAAAAAAAAACTTTAGACGACTTGGTATCGATTTAATGCGTGTGAATTGAATTTGTTTCATATGAAAAGAAATCTGAATTTTATTCTCCTGACTATATATTGTCAGCTTGTTTTATAGGATTTTTACAGCAATTTTCTTGCCTGAATCATAAGATTTGTCGTGTTTTTATTCTTGCATAAATATAGTGACATCTACATATATATGAGACAACCATAACTGCTTCAATTTAAGTAGCTGTTTAGTAAGTTTAAAGATTTTAACTTGGCCTTCGAGTTATCCTATATCATTCACAAAATGTTCTTTTTCAATAAATAGAAAACAACGTTTATACGTCCCATTTCAAGCATTGTCTGGAGGCAGGCATCTTCACCTAACAAGGTTTACGATCCAACCCCTCCTTATCACTAGCTAAGTGTTTAGAACCTACCTGAAAATATAAAATTGACCAACCTGTATTTATTTATTATTACAGATTCTTTTCTTAAAATATAGTACATATAATTAATCTGCATTAAGGTGGTACCCAACACTTTCACTAAAATTAATTTAGCTCGTTTAATTCTCATAAAATTTTGAAAAAGTATTTACTTTGACCCTTTGACATAATTATAAAAATTTAAAAAAATTTGAACAAACCGTTTGTTCAGAAAAATTACACAGTTTATATAGCAATTTGACAAACACCAATTTTGATCATTGAGAAGCTTAATATTCCTTTTACAACACAACGTAATTAAAACGTTTAGCTGACTTTACAGAGTTATCTCCCTGTAGTGTTCGAGATAAAGTATACAAAGTATAAAAGTTTGACGTAGAGTACATCGAACTCAGCAAGGAAACTAGTAGCTCTGGGACACTGAACATCAAATCATTTTCTATTACTTCTATGGAAGTTTCAAGTTCCTCCATGCACTATAAATAAAGAAAGAAGATGTGGTATGATTGCCAATGAAACAACACTCCACAATAGACAAAAATGACACAGAAATTAACAACTATATGTCACCGTACGGCCTTCAACAATGAGGAAAGCCCATACCGCAAAGTTAGCTATAAAAGGCCCCGAAATGACAATGTGAAACAATTATGTCGTCCCAATTCTGTGTAAGGAAAACTTATGAATTATATCCCATGATTTAAAATGCAAGGCGATATGTTCTTGGGGTGAATGGAGATTATCAATTATGTGTAAATAGAGAGAGATATCACTCTTCTTTTGAGAAGGTTAATCTACTGATCCAATCTAAAAGACATACATTATATATCTATTATCAAACTACAAACTCTGAAAGACATACTTTATATATTTATAATTAAACATCGAGAGTGATATATTCAATAAAGTACTGCATGATAAGTATTATAGATTATCGGGTTTTCTACACATTGATATCGTAAAATATCAGCCGCCAGCCACAATGTGAACCTTTTTGACGAGTGAGCGTAGCGAACGAGCTAAAAAGTTTCACATTGTGTCGAGCGGCTGATATTTTACGATATCTATACGAAGAAAACCCGATTATCTCTTTATCGTTCTATTACTGGTCGTTTCTTTCTCCCTAAGACAGGTTTACGCTTGACAAAAGCAAGCTTGATAACGTCCCCTCTCGCATTGTGACGTCGCTGATAACTTCTCCTCTCACATTGTGACGTCGCTGATAATGCCTGGTCTTGATATGAGAATTACGGAGCAGCAGAGCAGGGTGATATAGGCGGAGGGAAGGACGATAACACTGATTAGAAAACTTAACACTTTTCTGTAGAAAGATAATATTCTACCTATGATTTATAGTGACGGTTCCAGAAATTTTCATAAAAGGGGGGGAGCCCACTGACTGCCCTAAGAGGGGGCCCGCTCTAGGCAGTCTTTGGTGATTCCCTATATAATAAACCAAAATTTTCCAGCAAAAGAACACATCCCCTGGGTTCGCCAATGGTTCCATATTCAATTTCGTAGCATGCAAAAAAGAGGTCCACCAAAATGTCAGCCTGAACTTGAGATATATGCAGATTTGGTGTCAAGAAATAAAAATTCTTTCATAAAAGAAGTTCCAAGAGGAAGAAAGGAAACATATTCAGTAATAATATTTTCACTGTAACGTAACAAATAGTACAGTAATCGATCCAAATGAATTATGGGGTAAAGAATATTTGTTCCTTTAGAAACAGATTGTGGCATTGTTTTTTGCGTGTTTTTTTAGTTTCCTGGGAAACTTCTGTTTGGTGGAATATATATACACATGACACCTGCACATGCACTATTCTTTGAGTATACTATCGCAAACACTTAAATATGAACATGGCCGTTATTTGTAGAACTTTAATTCATATAACTTCATTTATATTAAATTGTGCATAAATTAGCATATATCAGGTATATCATATTTACACTACAAGTACTACACACACTCTGATCGGTATAGTGAAGGTTTTATGGACGGTATCAACCATTAGTTAATATTGACTTTTATAATTACTTAGATTGTCACAACCTATTATTTAGATAGAAAAATATGGCCGACACTCCTGTATACTGAAAGACATTTTCAGATATTAGCTTCCGTATATCATGTACAAGTTCTGACCATATTTAATTTGGAGAGATCCGTTTGCGCCAAAAATACGTCCTTTTGCGCCACAACTTTTTTTCCAATGCTACGTTTGCGCCACCTGTTTTAAAATTACATGGTATCATTTGCGCCAAAAATAAAACATACGATTGCGTTAATTAGAAGAAAAATGACTTCCCCCCACCTTTATTCGGACTTGGAACCGCGGCAGTTTACACGGCAAATGTTCCCTGTTCTGACACATACTTTCTTCTTACTGCTGCTGCATGGGTACTTCCTAATTTAATGTATGTAGTAGCTTGTAACTTCATTGTGTTGTCCAAAAAGACAAACATTGAAGGATGAAATGTATAAAACAGTTCATAATAATTCCCGGTGGAATGCTTCTGCTCCATTAATAGTACGTCTTGCGGTAGATCGAGTTTAAGTCCATACGGATGGTGGAAGCAAAACACTGTGTCATCAACGTATGTGGCTAAAACATTATCAGCAAAAGCTTATATTTTCTTCTCTTTTGGCATAACTTGTATTACATATTCAGCAAAGCATTAAGTTTTCTTCTCTCTCTGTACATGGACTGTCTAATGCAATTTAAGTCATTTCTCTCCTGATGCTCATCTTCATGGTGAAATATCTCCGATCATATGATACTTTTTAAACCAAAAATAAGAATAAATATTATTCATATCTAAGCGAGACCAATTTAAAGGAGTCAGGGCCATGTGATCCCCCTTTTTTGTTGGTTTTTATGTATTCTTTAATGGTTGAACTTTTTTGGTTTTGCTCGATATAACAAAACAGTACATTTTATATATGCAGCCCTTTTATTATACTAAAATAAGGGGCAACTTATTTACACTACAAGTGGCAGATCCATCGATTATTAAAAGGAAGATTTGGAACTATATATATATGTCCCTATTCAAATGTTTTATCGTTAAAAAGGGAGTACCACTGACCTCTTTTATTGTAATATCATCTAGATAAGGTCAAAAACACATACTTTAATATATAAGTGAAAAATAAGTTGACGTATATCACAAAATTACTTAAAAAATGTAAACATAAAACAAAATGAAAGACAGTCCAAGCGTCAAACAGACAATTTAGTTAACTGACCATATACAATGTATAAAAAAATTGTGAAACTTAAGTATTAGGCAAGTTAATTCCTCTGTGTCTGTGTATTGCATACAAGTTGCGATTGTTTTTCGATGGTGTTTTCATAGTACATTTCATAAAAAAAATACACCCGCCCTCCCCCTCTTTTCAACAGTGCCTGCATAAGCAGAATTTCATATTTCGCAAACGTAGACAATAATTTAACACATTAACGATTTCTAACTTTTCATAAATATGAATATATGTATGTATAATTATACTTGAGCAGGCGAGTTCATGCAAGTCATTGTACTATAGCTAATTACGATAATCTAAAATTTAATTTGTTTTCAATTATTATCCAAAGATAATCCAAAATTGACGTCGACTTTAATTTGTTTATAACGACCGCTAGGTGGGACTCACTTTTAAAATCATGTTATGACGAAGTCTATATGTTTATGTATGTAAACAAAAAAAGTATTTAAATATTAATTCATTGATTTTCTTAATTCTCTTGAGAAGTCAGAATATGTAATATTCATGAATGGAAAATTAAAACTACCAAAGAATGTAGATTTAGATTCATAATATTGATTGAATATTATATATGGTCACTGTAGATTCGATGTTGCTTTTCAATTCATTCTATATCATTTCATATATTTTGGCTAGAATAAAAAAAAATGGTTTCTTTCTATAAACCTTTGTTTTCTATCCTGTCTCCCTCTGAATATTTTCAATTTTTCTTTCACGTTTTTTCTCCTTATATCGATCCATCTTTAAATGGAGCTTAATTGGATTTGGCTATCCTCCTGGGTTTGTTAAAAAGGCTGAATATTCGTACAAATTTTGCAAAACTTTAATGTTATAACAATTTGTTGAAAAAAAAAAAATACCGTGGCAACATCAGTTTCGGTGCATGGATATATATATCTGTGAAATACAAGAAATAGGATACATGTTCCATCAATTCCATATTGTAAATTCCTTAAGGAATTGACAACTATTGCCATGTTAGCACGACGCATGCACTTAGTAGTATTGCATGTAAAAACTATATGCATTCACTATATAAATATGTAGCTCCATAAAAGGGGCCAGCTACTCTTTATACCCAAAAGCCGCGGCCTCTGCACTCGAAGAGTCTTAAGTCATGGCATACCTAAATATATATTAAAGTGATACGCATTTATGTTCAGAGAAAATATTTTTGTTTATATTGAAATTGTATTCTGTTTTTCAAGTCAAGTGAATAGAAGATCAATAAAAATAAATAAAACACCTTAATGTTATTTGATACGATCCCCTCATTTATACACACACTTTGATACGATCCCCTCATTTATACACACAATTTGAATCATCTATTATTGTTGTGCAGAGATTTATTGTACTTCTATTGTCCATGTAAAACAACTCAACCATATTCCCCGTGCACAGTCTTCCATAAACAGTGGCGGATCCAGAAATTTTCAAAAGTGGGGACCACTGACTGCCTAAGTCACGCTTCAGTGATTCCCTATATAAGCTATCATTTTTTACCCTAAAAGGGGGGGCGGGCCCCCTGCACCCCCCCCCCTAAATCCGCCTCTGATAAAACAACAAAATAAAATGAAAATATAAAGCCAGGAAAGTTTTCTAATATCTTTCTGATACATAAAAACAGGGTATGAAAGTGGTTTACCATGAAGACAAAAAAACAGATAGAATAAATGGCCTAAAAGGTGGAATAGGACAAAAGTTAAAGAGAATAGAGAACATTGATTAACAAACTGAAGAATACGAATTGAAGGCCCAATCCAGACTCTCCTTTTATTCATCTAGTGTATATGCAAACATTTTCAAAATTTAGTCAAGATTGTCTTTATCATGTTTATCAATAGAAATGTGGTGAAAAAATGCCATACATGCATTTCCTTTATTGTCAAGACCATCTGCTGAACCTTACAAAAAAAAACTTAAATTCAAAGGTCAAATAACGAAATTTCAAAAGATTTGGAACATATTTCTCAATTTTGATTTGAAGTCAAATTGATAGTTTTTGTATGCTTAGTTTGAGACTGGTTATTAAAACTTTAGATTTGTTGTTTTCTCTGTTTAGAAACGCATTTCAAATTTCGTATTTCTTTTTAAAACACGAGCACTGAAGAATTTTTATATATACGAATTGTAAGGGAGTATCCCCTCCCCTTTTTTGTGGCTTATCAAAGAAACTAGGAAATGTTCCTTTGTAGTTTCTATGCATATTACACTTTTTTCTTAATTCAACCTCCAGCACGAATATTATCAAATTTACTAAAATTATTTTTGTGTTATGTTGTCATAAGTATATTTAGAAAATTTAAATGGATATACACACAAACAATAAACCATTTGAATTATGGTATAATCCCTCGGGTCAATAGTGCCATCAGATAAACTAACCAATGAAAGTATTCGTTTCTTGTTGCTATAAACATAACAAAGGTTTTGATTCGTTAGTGACTAACCGTAGTATAAAACTGCACAACTTTCTCATTTGAATTAGTAACACACGGGGTCAGCAAAAGATAAAGACACAAAGACAAAATGAGGGAAATAGTACATTTACAAGCCGGACAGTGCGGTAACCAAATTGGTGCCAAGGTAAGCTGGGGAAGAAAAAAAAATTATTTTTTTTATTTTTTTATATTTACCTTCTTTAATATCGATATTTTCTTAATTGGCTTGGCCGCCTTTTTGTCGACTCATGGTAGAAAAATAGGTACACGTGTACCAATGAAAAGTATGATTATTATATATTATTATGATGACTTTATTAATTTCTGCTGATTTTAATCTATAGTAACTGTCGAGTTTCATTAATTACCTATACGGATCAATACGCCTGAATACTGAACTGGTTTTAGGGTGATCTAAAATTAGTGAGTCATCACTAGACATGTTATCATAGTCTTAAAATAGACTAAGGCTATTGTGGGATATTTTTCGATAATTTGTATCTTTTTCGTTTTACAATCACTATGTTATACTCGAAAATTATTTTCGCTCAAAAATATTTAGGTCAAAATTCAAGGCTGTTGTCGATTTAAACCTGTTATGATAAACTTTAAAATCCACTGAATACGATTTTCCTTTAGTGTATTCACATCTGGTTGCAACTTGGTAATAAAACATCTTTATAGATCTACTTTTTATACGACCGCAAATTTTGAAAAAATTTTCGTCGTATATTGCTATCACGTTGGCGTCGGCGTCGTCGTCGTCGTCGTCGTCGTCGTCGTCGTCCGGCGTCCGAATACTTTTAGTTTTCGCACTCTAACTTTAGTAAAAGTGAATAGAAATCTATGAAATTTTAACACAAGGTTTATGACCATAAAAGGAAGGTTGGTATTGATTTTGGGAGTTTTGGTCCCAACATTTTAGGAATAAGGGGCCAGAAAGGGCCCAAATAAGCATTTTCTTGGTTTTCGCACCATAACTTTAGTTTAAGTTAATAGAAATCTATGAAATTTTGACACAAGGTTTATGACCACAAAAGAAAGATTGGGATTGATTTTGGGAGTTTTGGTTTCAATAGTTTAGGAATAAGGGGCCAATAAAGGGCCCAAATAAGCATTTTTCTTGGTTTTTGCACAATAACCTTAGGTTAAGTAAATGGAAATCTATGAAATTTAAACACAATGTTTATGACCACAAAAGGAAGGTTGGTATTGATTTTGGGAGTTTAGGACCCAACAGATTAGGAATTAGGGGCCAAAAAGGGACCCAAATAAGCATTTTTCTTGGTTTTCGCACTATAATGTTAGTATAAGTAAATACAAATCTATGAAATTTAAACACAAGGCTTATGACCATAAAAGGAAGGTTGGTATTGATTTTGGGAGTTTTGGTCCCAACAGTTTAGGAAAAAGGGGCCCAAAGGGTCCAAAATTAAACTTTGTTTGATTTCATCAAAATTGAATAATTGGGGTTCTTTGATATGCCGAATCTAACTGTATATGTAGATTCTCAACTTTTGGTCCCGTTTTCAAATTGGTCTACATTAAGGTCCAAAGGGTCCAAAATTAAACTTAGTTTGATTTTGACAAAAAATGAATCGGTTGGGTTCTTTGATATGTTGAATCTAAAAATGTACTTAGATTCTTGATTATTGAAGTTTTTTTGGTCCAGTTTTCAAATTGGTCTACATTAAGGTCCAAAGGGTCCAAAATTAAACTTTGTTTGATTTCATCAAAAATTGAATCCTTGGGGTTCTTTGATATGCCAAATCTAACTGTGTATGTAGATTCTTCATTTTTGGTCCTGTTTTCAAATTTCAAATTCTACATTAAAGTCCAAAGGGTCCAAAATTAAACTAAGTTTGATTTTAACAAAAATTGAATTCTTGGGCCTCTTTGATATGCTGAATCTAAACATGTACTTAGATTTTTGATTATGGGCCCAGTTTTCAAGTTGGTCCAAATCAGGATCTAAAATTATTATATTAAGTATTGTGCAATAGCAAGTCTTTTCAATTGCACAGTATTGTGCAATGGCAAGAAATATCTAATTGCACAATATTGTGAAATAGCAAATTTTTTTTTAATTAGAGTTATCTTTCTTTGTCCAGAATAGTAAGCAAGAAATATCCTATTTGTGCAATAGCAAGAATTTTTTTTAATTGGAGTTATCTTTCTTTGTCCAGAATCAACTTAAATCTTTGTTATATACAATATACAATGTATATACACTTTTTACTACCAACTGATAAATTTAAATAATCTTTACCATTCAGTGATAACAAGCAGTTTTTTTACATCTTAATATTTTATGATGTATTTAAATGAGTACCGGTAGTTATTGTTGCAAACTCCATTAGAAATTTGAATTGATATCAGTTTTGAAAAAGGGAAACGGGGATGTGAAAAAAAAGGGGGGGGGGGTTAAATTTTTCTCATTTCAGATTTCATAAATAAAAAGAAAATTTCTTCAAACATTTTTTTGAGAGGATTAATGTTCAACAGCATAGTGATTTGCTCAAAGGCAAAAAAAACCTTTTAAGTTCATTAGACCACATTCATTCTGTGTCAGAAACCTATGCTGTGTAAACTATTTAATTTTAGATTTAAAAAGTTTGAAGAAGAAATCTTTAATTGATTTGTAAAATCTTGGCATTTGTTTTGTGTAAAAAAAAACCATGTAAAGTCAAAAATTTGATCACAATCCAAATTCAGAGCTGTATCATGCTTGAATGTTTTGTCCATACTTGCCCCAACTGTTCAGGGTTCGACCTCTGCGGTCGTATAAAGCTGCGCCCTGCGGAGCACCTGGTTTACAAATCACATATTTATTTCCTTGGTAATGGATCTATTCTTTGATTACTCATAAACAAAAACTAAAATTAAAATTAAGTCTATTGGGATTGTGCCGGTCAATTCAGTGTAAGCAGCCATGCATTTCATGATGCGGGAAAGAAAGCGTCTGATTTTTATCAAAACAGCAATAACTGAGCATGCCCGTCCCTCACCGCCCAATCAAAATATTTGATCTGTTATAGACTTGTGTCGCAGAGTTCGCAATGACTAAACTTCAAAAGTAAAAATTATTTAGTCTTGGGGAAAGCATAAGATCTTGCAGCCTGTTTTTAGTCAATCTTTAAGTTCATTCTAGTGGAAAATGTTTTGACATTTTAATAATATTCCTCCTCGGGATATATGACTGTCTTGTCATTTATATTTATTGAAATATTTGGGATCGTAAAAGGTCGCTGCCCGTCATAGTGATATAATTTTGTATGTTATCAAAGTACATCTTAAAAGATATGTCTAGCAACAATTCAAACATTTTCTGTTTTAAATCGCCCCTAACAACCTCACATAAACAATTGATTTAAACAATAACTTTATTGGGTCATTTGGTTTTAAAGGGTGTTTATTTTTTAAGCATAAAAGACTTTCGGTTCTGTTAAACTGATTATTTCACCTTTTAATAAATATATCATAATTTTAAAGTTTATTATTTAAAATTAAATCGTATGTAATTTAATCTTGTTTTAAATGTTTATCATTGTTATGAATTTTGATCAATAAACCGGTTGATTGCTTCTCTTGTTTAGACATGAAAATCAGAAAGTCGATGCATGGTCATTTGTTGCCATGGCGAAAGTAAACAAAAAGTCACTGATCTCTATTTCAAGTACATGCATGCTACCAATTTTGACAATCCGGCCTAACCACAGTACATGCAGATTAAATTAAATTCTATAGGATTGACAATTTGACTTTTATAGTTGAAAATCAATACACATTTAGGTTTCCAATATCGTGGTTAAGATATTTAAATTCGTCAATTTAAAAATGTACAAGATATTGTTCTAGATAAATGCACGGAAAATCGATTACTTTACCTACAACAAATAAGTAATTTATAAGTTGATAAATGATGTATGCTGACAAAAACATGAATAGGATATTCATTGCTGAGTCAAGGTTCCCAGGGTACTTAATTATATGATTAATAAATATGTCTGACACTATCCCAGATCGATTAATATTAATAAATAAGTAACGGATGATATTGATAAACAAAATCAATAGCTTGCTTCAAATTAATCTTTCTTCCAAAAACAATAAAACAGCTGTAAAAAGAAAAGGTAAATGATAGCAGACGATAAATGTCATAAATGTACTGCATAGTTTTCTGCACGTGTGCATTAGAAATTTTTTGTCATTCTTGAAAACATTAATGTTTTGCTAAATGTTACATCACAAGTCTGGAACTTCACTCCTTTATTCATGTTATTTTATTGGTTTCATAACTTACCTATATTTTCTTTCTTTCAGTTTTGGGAAGTCATTTCAGACGAGCACGGTATCGACCCCACCGGAACCTACCATGGAGATTCAGATTTACAATTAGAAAGAATCAACGTATACTACAATGAGGCTACAGGTAATACTCGTCTGAACAGTTCTTTTTGTCAATGTTGATAATTTTTCGTAACTCTAAACCGAGTTTTCAAGGATGGACTCCCAGCAGCAGACACAACAGCAGAGCAATTAATCAGACATTTCAAGTGAAAAAAATTCTTCTTTTGCATTTTATCTTTTCAAAAATTAACGACCCACATGCATGGGATCTTACAAAAAGTAGTGTTTTTACACCCCAAAAAAATATTTTTAAATAATGGACATCAAGTTATGAATTAACTGATTCAAATTCAATATTTTACAAGGTCCATATATTTACGATTTACAATTTTGTTTATTTCAGGTGGTAAATATGTACCCAGAGCAATCTTGGTCGATTTGGAGCCCGGAACTATGGACTCCGTCCGATCAGGACCATTCGGTCAAATCTTCAGACCAGACAACTTTGTTTTCGGACAGAGTGGAGCTGGAAACAACTGGGCCAAAGGACATTATACCGAGGGTGCTGAACTTGTAGACTCTGTTCTTGATGTAGTCAGGAAAGAGGCTGAAAGCTGTGATTGTCTTCAGGGATTCCAACTTACACACTCACTTGGAGGTGGAACCGGATCAGGAATGGGAACACTCCTTATCTCCAAAATCCGTGAAGAATACCCAGACCGAATCATGAACACATTCTCAGTAGTACCATCACCAAAAGTAAGTATGGCTTTGAGTTCAAGAGAGAGATAACTTTGATCTATCATCAAGAAAAAGCTGTTGTAAATTTAAATGGGATTTCGAATTCGACAGCATTGCTGTGGTCTTAAATGGTTATTAAAAAAATCGTTTTTCAAACACCACCAATATTGAAAGAGGGGTATGAAGTTGAGAGGATTTTTTCTTTTCTTCATAATTTTAGGAAATTTTTAATTATGAGACTCTAAATCAAAATATATTTTCAAATAGGATTCAAATATGACAATATATAGTGTAATTTTAGGATAAATATATTTTCCTTTGCCCAGGAAGTATGAATTTAAATATTAGGTCAGCTTAATTTCTGATTTTGTTTGCAACTTCCTCCATCTATATTCATTGCCGAAAATGATTCTCATGAATGAAACTATATGTATACTTTATCTTTTTTCAGGTATCAGACACAGTCGTTGAACCATACAATGCCACACTCTCCGTACATCAATTGGTAGAAAACACAGATGAAACATACTGTATCGACAACGAGGCTCTTTACGATATCTGCTTCAGAACCCTCAAACTTACAACACCAACATACGGTGACCTTAACCATCTTGTCTCTGCAACAATGTCCGGTGTCACCACATGTCTCCGATTTCCAGGTCAGTTGAACGCTGATCTCCGTAAATTGGCTGTAAACATGGTCCCCTTCCCACGTCTCCATTTCTTCATGCCAGGATTCGCTCCCCTGACATCACGTGGAAGCCAACAGTACAGAGCTTTAACTGTACCAGAACTTACCCAACAGATGTTCGATGCCAAGAACATGATGGCAGCTTGCGATCCCCGACACGGCAGATACCTCACAGTTGCTGCCATGTTCAGAGGACGTATGTCCATGAAGGAGGTCGACGAACAAATGTTGAACGTACAGAACAAGAACAGCAGCTACTTCGTTGAATGGATCCCAAACAACGTCAAGACAGCCGTCTGTGACATTCCACCACGTGGTCTTAAGATGTCTGCCACATTTATTGGTAACAGCACAGCCATCCAGGAACTCTTCAAGAGAATCTCAGAACAATTCACCGCTATGTTCAGGCGTAAGGCTTTCTTGCATTGGTACACTGGTGAGGGTATGGACGAGATGGAATTCACAGAAGCCGAATCCAACATGAACGATTTGGTCTCAGAATACCAACAATACCAGGATGCAACAGCCGAAGAGGAAGGAGAATTCGAAGAGGAAGAAGGAGAAGAGGAAGCTTGAACATTTCCTAAAGCTCAATGAACTTTTAAACTGTTACTTTCAATCTCTTATCTTGACAAATCTTGAAATCCTACATTCAGTCATAATCTTTGAACTCTATCTGTTGTTATGACTTATTGAAATAATATTTATTCCAATATGTTACTATATTGCTTTTGCAATCAGGTGTAGCTACGTCTACAATCCAATAGAAAACAAAAATACTACTTATCTGAGTTTATTTTTTTTTATAATTGATAACTGATAAACATAATACCAGTCACCATGTGTACAAAACTAAAACAAACCTCCATTATTTTTACTCGGAGCCAAAATTTCAGAACACAGAAGAAAAAACAACGTTTTTAAGCATAGAACGAAAAAGGGCGAAGTTAAATACCAAAACTTGGCTTTCCAAGGTTGATTTGCTCGAGACAAACTCAGTTAATAAACAACAAAAAAACCAGAATGTTTTATCATAAAGTAAACAAGAAAAAGCTTTCTTCCTGCGAGACGTGTAATATTAATTAAAAGTGGGGCGAAAGATACCAGACAGTCTACACGAATACGAAAGTTTTATTTTGATTCGGTTCACATATAACAATACAAACATAAGCTCTTGAGAGCTTTTAGCCGAATATAAAATAACAAACACAACATTAAAACACACAACATGCAGACAACATATTTAATAGCACAGGCATATTGAAACACTGGCAAAGCACTACTAAAATGCACGTGTAAATAAATCAAAGCTGAAGCACAACTATAATTAAGTACACATTAAATATAGCACACATGCAAATTTTAAGGCAAAATCACATGTTAGAGGAACTTCTAAAATATGAAAAAGCTTGTCTACATGCAGAACAACATCATTTTGAATCTTTCCATGACTGCATAAGGCTCATAGATAGAAAATAAACTGACAACGTCATTAAAGTATACGTGTATACTTCATTAACTGAAAATGTGCACTATTAAAATGCTAGCTACTGCACTGTTTGAAAAAAGATAAAAATATTCCCAAGCTAAATGCAAAGAGGGGTAATCTCCATATATTAAACAGACAAAACCAAATGCTATGAATCAACTGAACAAGTGAAAAAACCACTGCCATGCCATATTTCTGACTTGAAATGGGTATTTCCCATAAAAAAAAAACCCAGTTGTTTATATTACGTACTGCAGATTTAAAATAAGCATATATTTTGTAGTATGGGAGTTAATGTGAGTACTCAAAACAATATGGTCAAGTTCTTGATATATAATCCAAACGGAAATGGTACTAAAAAAACAAATATTTGACAGACTCTAAACGAACTACAACAATGAATCAAACTGTTGCAGCATTGCAAGTTTAAAGTCCTCGTGATAGAAATGTTAATGTTCGTGGCATTTTACAAAGAATTAAACCATACGATATTGATTTCTATGCACACACCACGTCATAACCATCAGTCGAGATCATCAATTACAGAAAAGGAATATTAGGTTTTATGTAAACGAGACAATTTTATGAATAACTCGGTAATGTCAATGCAACACAGACATCGATTTGATTACATCTAACAGATTGCTGCATGGAAATACTTGGTACTTTCAGTTCTCGTGCACTTAAAGAGTAACTGGTTTCAGCTAGTTGGCATATTCATGGATGATGAATATATTGGCACTTTATATACAAATACCATAAAATTGAGAAAGGAAATGGTGAATATGTCAAAGCGACAACCACCCGACCATAGAGCAAACAACAGCCGAAGGCAACCAATGGGTCTTCAATGTAGCGAGAATTCCCGCACCCGTAGGTGTCCTTCAGCTGGCCCCTAAAATATGCATAATAGTACAGTGATAATGGACGTCATACTAAACTCCGAATTATACACAAGAAACTAAAATTTAAAATCATACAAGACTAACAAAGGCCAGAGGCTCCTGACTTGGGACAGGCGCAAAATTGCGGCGGGGTTAAACATGTTTATGAGATCTCAACCCTCCCCCTATACCTCTAGCCAATGTAGAAAAGTAAAAGCATTGGCGGATCCAGAGGGGGGGTTCCGGGGGTCCGCACCCCCCCTTTATTTTGGCCGATCAATGCATTTGAATCGGGACATATGTTTGCACCCCCCCTTTGCCCTGGGCTAGCACCCCCCCTTTCGAAAATTCCTGCATCCGCCACTGAAAAGAATAACAATACGCACATTAAAATTCAGTTCAAGAGAAGTCCGAGTCCGATGTCAAAAGATGTAACAAAAGAAAATAAATAAAATGACAATAATACATAAATAACAACAGACTACTAGCAGTTAACTGACATGCCAGCTCCAGACCTCAATTAAACTGATTGAAAGATTATGTCTTCATCATATGAATATCAGGTACAATCCCTCCCGTTAGGGGTTTAGTATCATACTATCATAAAATATAAGAGAAGAACATAACCCGTGTCATGCCAACAACTGTTTTTTTTATAAGAAATAAATGTGTTTAGTTCCGATGCAAAGACCCTATCAGTGAATCAATGTTAAAGCCAAAATATGCAATCTTTAATGACCTGACAACAGTATCGTAACTATATCCTCTTTTAATAAGTCTATTTAAAGGTTTTGTTAGTTTCTGAGGAGAATACTGACATTTTTGTGCTTTATAAAGAATATTTCCATAAAATTTTGGATGTGAAATACCTGAACGTATAAGATGTCTGCATGTTGAGTTATATTTACGAATTATTTCCTTATACCGGTGATAAAATTTAGTAAATGTTTTGACCAGTTTGTGATATCGAAAACCCTGGTGTAATAATTTTTCAGTAATACATAAATTTCTCTCGCTAAAATCTAATACATTGTTACATACACGAGCGAATCGTACAAGTTGAGATATATAAACACCATAAGATGGTGACAAGGGAACGTCACCATCTAAAAATGGATAATTAACAATAGGAAATGAAAAATCATCTCTTTTATCATAAATTTTTGTATTTTAAAAGCTTCCCGTTTATGATATAGATATCAAGATCGAGGAAAGGGCAGTGGTCATTGTTATCATTAGCTTTATTTAAAGTAAGTTCTACAGGATAAATTTCTTTAGTATACATACTGAAGTCGTCATTATTTAGAGCCAATATATCATCCAAATATCTAAAAGTATTGTTAAATTTTTGTATCAAATGTTGTTTTGATGGGTCATTTACATCAACGGTTGTTTAATAATGTATTGCATTCTATTATCCAGTGGCAAAGATTACATGTATATTCCGGTATATACTGTTATGTTTCAGTTTATATATGGTCGATCTGGCTTTGTATATGACCGTTTTAAAAATTTAATAGGTCTTGACCAGCTAGTGAACAAGTAAAGAGAATATCATGATATGCATGTACATCATTTAGACTAGGAGCATAATTAAAAAAAAAAATAACCATGCTATTTTGGGCTTACATACATTCTTAGTAAGAAATGGTGAGTCTTCCGTTTCTGTTTTTCTGGTAATTCTAACTTGACAACTCGTGATAAGTTTTGGTTAGAATGATAGTATATTAAAGAATTATCTCCCCTAGAATGCTTATTTTTATTGCATTTGAACCAAAGTATATCTTCTACTAATTTACCAGAACAGAATAAGGAAATATACGTTATTTGTGTACATTACTACAAACTATAAACTGAACTCAATGCAATTTGAATATGGTTTTGTTAGTCATATAAAAAAGGAAGATGTGCTATGATTGCCAATGAGACAACTATCCTCAAAAGACCAAAATGACACAGACATGTTTTCCCCACTGCCTGATTCTTAGACAGTTAGTCTGGCACTCTAATTTCAAATGTTCATTAACTGTTGTAACTATATCGTATTAATATTCAAAATCCAGATAAATGCTGCTGCAGTTGGAATCAAAGTCTGAGTGCATCGTCGTCTCATGATTGCATGCAAGTGGTCGGCACACCGTGAAATCAATATAGCACAGGAAATGTTGACGTAATTCAATATTTCATCTCTGTTATAAAGAAGTCTGTGATTCCATTATCAGTATACATTTTTTCTTATTTCTTTAGAATGCAAACAATGGGTATCGAAATGAGACGTTTGTAAGTACTAGTATTAGATACAAATGTTTATTGAATGGAAAAGGAATATGGTGTTATTAATCTTTTATGTTCAATACATAAAAGGTGACTCATAAGGTGCTAATTCCAACTGATGTTTAATTTTTGCACATAAATGTTTGCTCAATGAACACATGGTTTATTTTCAAATTAGACGTATTAATGTAGTTATACTGGTCAATATGATTGTAACTTTCTTCTATATATAGATGACTCAACGGGTTTTGAAGGGAACAAAATATCTTGAAAAATAAACTGAAAGGACACGACAACAAATCAAAGCAGAAAAAATAACAACGCCTTTTATGCGGCTAGTACAAACATTTGAGCCCAAAAACGAAATAAAATCTTGCCAGAACCACATCTACAAAAAGTTTTGATGTGAATTGTCCATAAATATATATTTTTAGTCCAATTATTCACAATAAAACAATTACCATCGGAGCTGAGCATCTACATAGTCGTTTAAGGGGAGGTTACTCCTACTCAAATTTAATACTTGCAAACAATTAATTTTTGGCATAATTTGTTAGTATTTCCTCTCAAATGAAACTTGAAACATATACACTAGCTCATTGATACATTTTTATCTGTATTACTGAATATCCCGTTGAATTTGTCATCAAAAGATAGATGATACACTCCAATAAGAAGGGGAACTCGATCCATCCTCATCATTGCAGATCCAAAAGGGGGGGGGGTCATTCCGGGGGTTGGAACCCCCCTTTTTTTGACAATCAAGGCATTTGAATGGGAACATGTATTGGACCCCCTTTATATCATGGGTCGTGACCCCTCCCCCTTTTAAAAATGGATGGATCCTCCCCAGTGTATTGTTCGAAAAGATGACACATTGTTTACCTTATTTCTGAAATTTTGTTGGTACCTATTTTTTTTTATATTTGGGGTTGGGGGTAATCAACAATGAGCAAAACCGATAACTTATATAGTAATCTATGTAATCTATCTCTAATCTTTATATGGTTTGGACATTATTCGCCTTATATATCCTACGACAATGAGAAAAAAACAATACCGCATACAATAATCTATAACACAACAAATTGAATTGTTTTATTTGTCGTAAGTCGTTGACCAATTTAAAAAAGATAATGCTGCTGACATTGGTATCCCTTCCGGAACACTTGAGTACCTCCCTCCAAAGACAATGTACATGAAGTTCGTATTGCTCAAAAGTAGTGTTTTAAGAACATGTTTGTCTGTCTTTTTTCTTGCCCCTAGGTATTTTCTCCACTTGCTTTTTAAATGATTTGTTTCTTCGTGCTTCAAAAATGCCTATATAAAAAGGTTCACTTTAAATGTTCCGGTGCTTCTCTCGGAGTAACATCAAGGAGAAGCGGGGTAAAATTGCAATGTTCTATTCATGTCTTATCTATTTTAATACAAGTTCTTTATCTTTCTTTTTAAATGAAGGAACCCAATCAATCGATAATCATTATTTTAAAAGTGTGATATTCTTTTTTATAATTATTCTTTATTCGTTATTTTAAAACCAAATATAATTAATATAAGAGTAGGAAGATTTGGGAAAGATGTTAACCAAACAAAACACAATGCAACATATACGAGTAAATGCCTTAATTTTCAAACTCTCTAAGTTAGCTCTGAATATGATATTGCATTTGCGTATACTCAATCAACACTTTTGAGTGTACATGTATTTTGATTATTTTATGTCGATGAGCTGATGTCTTATTGGAATATACCGTCTCATTCCTCTTTATTCGTAAATAGTTACTCAAAGAAGATATAGAGAAACCAGTATTGTATTGTACATGCACGAAGAACAAATTAAAGACAGACTGTCACTTTATTCTTTAAAATTAAGAAGCTACATGCTAAAAATAAACAGTTAGTCCTTCATCAATTCTAGTTCAAAAATCCAACTGTAATCCTCCTCTATCGTTATAAGCTTTGTAACATCTGTCTTTTGAGCAGAGGTTATATGTTTAGTTTTCCTCAGCTTCCTCTTCTTCGTCTTCGAATTCTCCTTCCTCTTCCGCTGTTGCATCCTGGTATTGCTGATATTCTGAAATTAGGTCATTCATATTCGATTCAGCTTCTGTAAACTCCATTTCGTCCATACCCTCACCAGTGTACCAATGCAAGAAAGCCTTACGACGGAACATAGCGGTAAATTGTTCTGAGATTCTCTTAAATAGTTCCTGGATAGCAGTGCTGTTACCAACAAATGTTGCAGACATCTTGAGACCACGTGGTGGAATATCACAGACGGCTGTCTTGACGTTGTTGGGGATCCATTCAACAAAGTAGCTGCTGTTTTTATTTTGGACGTTCAACATTTGTTCGTCGACTTCCTTCATTGACATACGCCCACGGAACATGCAAGCACATGTAAGATATCGACCATGTCTGGGATCACTTGCAGCCATCATGTTCTTTGCATCAAACATTTGTTGTGTCAGTTCCGGTACAGTCAATGCCCTATATTGTTGGCTACCACGTGATGTCAAGGGAGCAAATCCTGGCATAAAGAAGTGGAGACGTGGAAATGGAACCATGTTAACAGCAAGTTTGCGTAGATCTGCATTCAGCTGACCTGGGAATCGAAGACAGGTTGTAACACCTGACATTGTCGCTGAGACCAGATGATTAAGATCTCCATAGGTAGGAGTAGTCAGTTTCAAAGTTCTGAAGCAAATATCATACAGAGCCTCGTTGTCAATACAGAAAGTTTCGTCGGCGTTTTCAACCAATTGATGAACGGATAAGGTAGCATTGTATGGTTCTACAACTACATCTGATACCTGAAATAGATCAATATACCAAAAAGTCTTTGTACAGCTTTTCCACTTAGATAGCAAGTCATAAGAGTTTATATCTAAGATCTTTTCTAAAAGTTACATTACCTTTTTCTAAAATAATTATAGCAAAAATACTATCGTATAAATTTACAAGGAGTTTTCTGTATCAAAACATTAACAATATGTAAATATGCCAGTTTCAATATAACAATAAATTTGCATGTAAAGATCCCTGTGTACACGGTTTACTTGAAAAATACAAATTTCTACACAACATCATTTACGACTGAATATGCACAGGGTACCGACTTATATATTCATTATCAGATTTGTATTGTTAAACAAAATAATTTTGGATGTAACGATTCTTCTGATTGGCTGACGTTTTTTGTGTTTATCAGCTCGTAAACATAATTTTGTCATGTAATCCTGACGTCATCGACGTTTTTTTCTTGGTTTACTCCGGTTTAAAATAGATTAGAATTAAATTATAAGGAATGTGGTGCACACTCTAAAATAACCCGCTACGCAAGTTATTTAGTGTGCATCACAATTTTTAAGTTGTTTCTTCGTAGACAGAAAACATATTACAGTCAGCACTCCTTAAATAATTTAGTTCTTTTATATTAAGATGCTGCAAACGTCTATATTGTGTTTTCATCTGGATTTAAGATTTTCGATTTCGATTGGTTTTTTTTTTCATTGATCTTAGCTTAACGTCATATTTTTTACTCATTAATACAAACAAAAACCTGTTAATATTATCTTAATCTAATATTTGTATATCTAGATGTATACCTTCGGTGATGGTACAACTGAAAATGTATTCATTATTCTATCAGGGTATTCCTCACGGATTTTGGAGATAAGGAGAGTTCCCATGCCTGATCCTGTTCCGCCACCAAGCGAGTGTGTTAGTTGAAATCCTTGAAGACAGTCGCAACCCTCTGCTTCCTTTCGGACAACATCAAGAACAGAGTCCACAAGCTCAGCGCCTTCAGTGTAATGTCCTTTGGCCCAATTGTTTCCGGCTCCACTCTGTCCGAAGACAAAGTTGTCCGGTCTAAAGATCTGGCCAAATGGTCCAGACCTGACTGAATCCATTGTACCAGGCTCCAAATCGACCAGGATAGCACGTGGAACATATTTTCCTCCTGGTAAAGACAAACAGTCATAAGTGAACATGTTAAACAACCGGAATACAGCGTTATATCCAGATGATAAAATGTCAATGGTATTCTGAAAGGGGTTGTTATTTCATACAAAACTATTCTATAGAACAAATGTAACAAAGATAGGAATATAAGCTTGTTGTATTTTAAAAAAATAATGCATGTCTATTAAAGGTATAAATTAAAAAAAAATGCTAGGACACATTTTAGAAAAACATTATTATTCATTGATAGATAAGGGTCTTTTAAAATGGGACGGTGGTCCTTTTTATGCATTGCTTTAACTTTTGTTTCGCTCTTATAACTTTTTGGCTTATTACATTATTTTTTTAATTTATTCATTCTGCTCTTAAATTCATATACTATAAGCCCATGAACCAGACCCTCATAAAGAGATCTGTTACAATTCATGAACGATATAAGATTAATGTCTGGCCTCATGAATCTGTCAAATAATCAAAAGATATACGAAGATGTGACATGAATAACAATGACAGACAATTGTCTACAAAAGATCATATGCCGTATTGAAGTTAGCTATTCTATAGATCATCGTATTGCCCTCAACAATAAGCAAAACCCATAAAACTAAAATCCATACTGTTTTTTATAATCTAATGATCTTTCTCCGTTATAGTTTACTCACCTGTAGCTTCATTGTAGTAGACGTTTATTCTTTCTAATTGTAAATCTGAATCTCCATGGTAGGTTCCTGTAGGGTCAATACCGTGCTCATCTGAGATAACTTCCCAGAACTATAATAGATATTTCACAAAAGATTATAATATATTTTACTAGCAACAGTCAGAAATATCAATCACATTTACTCAATTATTTTCTGTGGGTTTTATTTTCGCTTTTCGTGTAATTTTAAATTTAAATTCGATTCAAGTATCAGCTACATCATTTAAAATTTTAATTTGTAGCCCCCCCCCCCTTTCCCCCTCCTTTGGAAGGAGAAAACGTAACAATATACTGAACACATAGCAATGTGGTGGTCTTTATTTTATATTCCTGCAAGCTTTACTTTTGCAGTGAACCATTCAAACGAGTTCAGTTAAAACAATATATTATGTACGAGTCTGTACACTCATTACAGCCAATGCATGTTTATTAAAAAGAAAACTTTTGAATTTCACCGATGAGCTGAAATATAAGACGGTCCCATATTTAACAGCTGTTTTGTTGGTACGATTTGGTGAAGGGTTATCAATTTAAACATTAAACTTACGAATGACTAACTTAATTTATTTTGTCAAATTGATGTGAAAAATTGCAATTACAATAATAAAAAGAATATGTAAAAACCAGAGTGAAAAAAAATCTTTTGTTGTATATATAATACATATTGTATTATATATGTCTCTATATCATAGAAATAAATCCTACCTTTGCACCGATCTGATTTCCACACTGACCAGCCTGAAGATGTACAATTTCCCTCATATTTCAACAGAAGATTGCAAAAGTGAGAAACCTAACAACGCGTGCTGTTTTATATGAAGATTCCGGTGTGTAGCAACAAAGCTTGCCCTATTGTCTTACAGTCGGTAGTTAACGAAAACTGTTTTAAAACTATGTACTTAAAGGACATAAATTTAGTATGTTTCATATGTAAGTATAGGAGCATGGACAGCAATTTACTTCCATGAATATTAATGCTGTTAAACATATAAATACCGATATAATCTTTAGCCCAGAGATGAATAGGTGGCATCCGGGGCGACGGTATGTCCCCATTTAGCACGCGAGGTAATGGCAAAATATAAATATTTTATCGTTGAATAAAATGAGAGGTACAGATTATTTCTATTTATGGTTGAAATATGATGCATGATTGTGCAGGTCCTCTGGTTTTATTTAATGGTTTTATATCTCATACTTATTTTGGAAAAAAAAATGTGAGATATATGCATCAGTCCTCTACGACACAAGTAACCAAATGATTCTAGCTATATATAGAGAGAGACCTACATCATGCAGTCTATCTTGTATATCTAAGCAGAACCTCATAAATTGTCGGATTGGGGAGTTCTTCTGTCCGTCCTACACGCTGTCTGTGAGTAAAATAACTGAAAGTATTAATATTTTATTTGTAAATGAATATAAAAATACAGAGCTAAAGTATTATACTTGCTAATAAGATACTTATCCATCAGAGACCAAAAACAAGGATGTAAGCAGTTATACTATATATATAGGTCATGTGTGGCTTTCAACAATGAGAAAAACTCGTGTCGTATACGGTATTACCTACAAAAGGCCCTTAAATAATGAACTGATTTTTATGGAACGCCATGACTGCCTTATATTGATTATCATCATAATATGCAGTGGCCACAACATTATATTCAGTGCTCACAACATTATATGCAGTGCTCACGACAATTATATGCAGTGCTCACCACATTAAATGAAGTGCTCACAACATTATACGCAGTGGTCCAAACATTATATGCAGTTGTCGGGACATTATATGCAGTGCTCACCACAATTATATGCAGTGCTCACCACATTAAATGAAGTGCTCACAACATTATACGCAGTGGTCCAAACATTATATGCAGTTGTCGGGACATTATATATGCAGTGCTCACCACAATTATATGCAGTGCTCACCACATTAAATGAAGTGCTCACAACATTATACGCAGTGGTCCAAACATTATATGTAGTTGTCGGGACATTATATGCAGTGGTCACAACCTTATATGTTTCTTGTTGATGAAGGTGATGATCAGTGATCGTGATGAGGATGTTTGATGTATGTGATAGTCGGTAAACTTCGGGTTTTTTTTAGCGGAAAATTACCGAATCCATAATTGATAATGACCAGCAAACAAATTGAAACAGTTATTAAAGTCGTGTTATCATTAAGGCAGTATGCAATATTTAAAATTGATTGAAATAAGGAAATTAAGAAGTATGATCAATTTACCACAAATTTATTCCACACCAGGGCATTTTGAACTTATTTTGATGATCAGTTTCATCATATTCACAACTTTAAGATATGTATATACTTTAAGTATTTAATAAATTGCTTCGCCGAGCGCAGGTCGATACGACCGCAGAGGTCCAACCCTGAACCGTTGGGACACAAATGGACACAATATTCGCGAAGGTCTGAATTCGTATTGTAATTTTAATTTGACACATAATAGAATCGACGGCATTTTAACGGGGATTACAAAGTAAACTGCCACATAAACAATGATTCGAATGTATCCGTTCAAATAGAAGCAGGATAAGTATGCGTATACTATTTGGTATCTATATATAGTAAAAACTGTAGGATACAAGTCCTTCTTCCAGCACTCGAAAAAATAAACATTGTGATTCAGCCGACACAGAACGGTTAAATTAAATCAATTAATCGTAAGTCATGGACATTTGGTGTAAAAATTGTTAATCAAATCGTCATTCTCGAACTACTTTTCTAACGTCTATACTTTCGCGGACCATCGGACTTTAGCGTATGGAAGCATCGCACTTTAGCGTAGACCATCGCACTTTAGCGTTACCATCGTACTTTAGCGTCCCCATCGCACTTTAGACACCTACATATATAATTGTGCATTTTTGATCATTTAACTCTAAATGAATATCTTCAGATTACTCGGGACTGCAATTTAAATATGTTATGACCCAGTATTTTTCAAGGAGAACCAAATATCTGTCAGAAGTATACTGTTCATTGCATATTTTTTTATTATTATTATTAATGTTGGTCAGCGATGTTATTCGAAATAGAATTTTACTTAAACATATACGATGTTCAATCTTATTTTAAAAAGGCATGGCACAGAATTTATAGTGCAAAATAACTTTTTTGTGAATTTTAATCATTTTAAGTATATAATTCGGACTATGCAGGAACACATATATATAGTTAGGTATACTGTTCCCAGGACTATGCTATACATAAAAGTCAAATAAGTTTCAATTTTTTTTCAATTTTTACCCCGTGAGTGATCCATATACAAGAGAAAGAAGCCCCACAGAAACAATTAAGATCCATCGTCAAAGGTAACTTTCCGGATAACGAAAAATATTCACAGTTTGTTTCAATCTTTACCTAAATGCAAAACTCAGATGCATGATTTTTTTTTATTAGTTTGTTAGTGGCTTTGAACTAGCTGTCAGTAACTACGAGAACTCTCATATCAGTACTTAGTGTCTTTTTGTTGTTGGGATATACAAGTACCCGGCCACGTCCACTCTGGTTTTTTGTTAGTTAGATGTATTTATATTTGTATCCATCTGATGAGTTAAGCCTTTTTCAGCTGATTTTCATAGTTCGTTCTTATGTTGTTCTGTTACATCACTGTCCCAGGTTAGAGGGGGTTGGGATCCCGATAACATGTTAAAACCCGCCGCGTTCTGTATGTATGTGTCTGTCCCAAGTCAGGAGGAGCCTGTATTTCAGTGGTTGTCGTTTGTTGATGTGTTACATGTTTGTTTTTTTTTCGTTCGTTTGTTTGTACATAAATTAAGCCGTTAGTTTTCTCGTTTTGGAATGTTTTACGTTTATCATTTCGGGGCCTTCTATAGCTGACTATGTGGCCAGTATGGACTTTGCTCATCGTTGAAGGCCGTACTGTTACCTATAGTTGTTAATTTCTGTGTCATTTGGTCTCTTGTGGAAAGTTGTTTCATTGGCAAGCATACCACCTTTTTCATATATTAACCGTGCAGACTGACGAACAAACGTAGTAAACGTTTTATTCACCCCACAAACTCAGTTTTCATAAGAGATGATAACTATAAATTAAAACGGTTAAACTGGGTCTTGAAAGGGTAAATATTTCTTATGAAAGTTTATATTCCATATAAGGCTGCTGCTCATATTTAGAAGACAAACTGCTTGACGTGCTAAAAAGCTTGTAAAAAATGGAATAATTGATGTAAATTGTAAAGTCATGTTAAATAAGCTAGCGTAATATGACACTTAGGTCTTATAGAAAGCTGACTATTTTATTTAAAATGTAATTAAGCTTTTTGAAACTGAGTACTGACTAAAAGTGGCATCTTGCTAAAGTTCTTCAGTAGCCTGAAATTAACTCGAGGCATATATCATACAAATTTTCCTTCGATATTTCAGTAACTAAAATTATCATTATTTAACTAACATTATGCCATGCGTATTTCTTACGACGGACAGAACTAGTTCATTCATTCACCTCTTAGTTTCATCTTTTCCTCATGCAGAATGAACTTCCAATAAATTATTAAAATTGTAGTAGGCGTGTTTTTTTCTGATATAGTTTTCAATCGAATTACCTTGATAGTAACATGATTTCAACAACTGTTTCAATTTGTTTGCGGGGCACTATCAATTATGACTGTATTCGGTAATTTCCGATAAAAAATTCCGAAGTTTACCGAATGAACCACCGCCATCACATACAATTGTATCAATCATCATCATCACCATCACTGGTCATCACCCTCATCAACAAAAAACGTATAATGTTGTGACCACTTCATATAATGTTGTGAGCACTGCATATAATGTACCGACAACTGCATATAATGTTGTGAGCACTGCATATAATGTCCCGACAACTGCATATAATGTTTGGATCACTGCGTATAATGTTGTGAGCACTGCATATAATGTTGTGAGCACTGAATATAATGTTGTGAGCACTGCATATAATGGTGTGACAACTGCATATAATATTGTGAGCTGATTATCAACATAAGGCAGTCATGGCGTTCTATAGCTTTTCGTCTTTATTTCATGTATGGATTGTTTGCTGAATTCGCTTTTACTTACATACTTCTATAGGTAAGCTTTGATTAATGGCAAATGTAGTCTGTTGTTTTTTATGTATCATTGTAATTTTGCTTTGTTTCTTTTGTTACCTATTCTGACATCGGATCAGGCTGAGTTTTTACTGTGTGTTTCTTTATTTTTTGGTGGGGTTCGTGTTGCTTATTCTTAAGTTTTCTGTGTTGTGTCTTGTGTACTTATATTTGTCTCTTTGTCATTTTCTTTTTTAACCATGCCGTTGTCAGTTTATTTTCGTTTAGTTTGAATATCCCTCTTGTATTTTTCGCCCCTTTTTATTCTATGGCTAGAGTATAGGGGGAGGTGGCATCTCACAAAACATGTTTAATTTAACCTGGCCGCATTTTTGCGCCCCTGGCCCAAGTCAAGGGCGTCTTGCTTTTGTTACTTTTGAATGTTGTTTTTTTTGTTTTTTTTTCATTTGTATGTTTTTGGGTTTAGTGTGACATCACTTCCATTCTCAATTTTATTACAACTAGATCACATCCGCGAAATTGCGGGCATACACAGTTGTAAACTGTTGTAGGATGAATTTTTGTAAAAGATATTATGTCTGTAGAATTTCATAAAAGGTATCAAAAGCCCCCTCACTTTTGTTCCTAAGTCCGTTATCTGTTTCTTTTCTGTTAAATTCAATTATGTTCATGTCTCTGGCATCAAACAACAATTATTCTACCCCTTTGCTACAATGCATTTTCTTTGTAAAAGTCAAATCAAATTATCAAATTAAAAATTTGCACCGCTTCAAACATAAAATAAATGTAACTGCTTATAGAACATTATTATTCTAACAAAAATAGATATGCTTCTAGGACAATCCATCCGTGCTTTTTTCTTTTGAGAGCCCTGTTAACATCCCAATGGATCTTGTATAAACGACGAAGGCTAATTTGAAGGGTCACGGTTCGGAGGGGTCCTCATCCCGAAATATGGGCTTAAAAACATGAAATCCCGAGGTGCCGAATTTTTTAAAAGACTATCATATCTTGACATCCCGAAATTCGAAAAAAAAATCCCGGATCACGAAATGATCACTCCTTAAAAACACCCGATCCTGACGTCCCGAAAAAGTCCTGCCTCCCTCAAGTCTCCACCCTACTTTCATTTTGGCCAAATCACTACTTTCACTTTCAACAATAAATTGTTATGCTCCATTTAAGGGCATTATGTTTCCTAGTCTGTGCGACCGTTCGTTCGTCCGTTCGTCCGTCCGTCTGTCCTTCTGGTTTAACTTTTTTGTCGAGGTAGTTTTTGATGAAGTTGAAGTTCAATCAACTCGAAACTTAGTAAATAATTATTTTCCCCATGATATAATCTTTCTAATTTTGAATGCCAAATTAGAGATGTTACTCAATTTCACGGTCCACTGAACATAGAAAATAATAATGCCGATGTGGCATCCGTGTGCTATGGACACATTCTTTTTTCCACATGTTTTACTTATTTCAATATATATGCAACTGGTAGGACCCCTTAAATAGTCATTTCAAAGAAAACAGTAGACAGAATTATACAGAAAGTCTCTATATATCATAGTATTATAATTGTAGCTTACATTGTACATGTAGATAAACGCGAAAAATAATTGTCCTCTCTATAAGGAGGTATAATAGTTGTGGTTCTTGCGATCCAAAAACCATAATATGGAGAACGCTCTGATTGGCTTATTTATTTTTCATTTTTGTTATCCATCATACGATTGACCCATAAACCATAATATGGAGAACGCTCTGATTGGCTTATTTATTTTTCATTTTTGTTATCCATCATACGATTGACCCATAAACCATAATATGGAGAACGCTCTGATTGGCTTATCTATTTTACATTTTTGTTATCCATCATACGATTGGATGTAGTTGTGCAGCCTTTTTGTCGTTTTTCTCCCAAAATAACTCAATCTGAATAATCATAAGAATGGATGACAAATGCGACTATGCATGTTACCTATAAGACACAGAGGCATGATGATTAATCTATTGTGACAGGAAGAGAAGCGACACAAAATATGAGGTCTTCTCGTTTAATAGTATAGATGTGTCGAGATAATATTATAATTATTTTTTTGCATTATTTAATTTTCACGTGAATCATATAAAAAATACAAATTCATTTTATGTCGGGAGATGCTTAGAATTGTTTAAATAAAATAAAAACTCCAAGAATCTTGAAAGAATAAACTAAGTTTCAGAGGAGTTTGTTTTATTTAAAATTCGATTTCTTTTTATTCGTATATATGTCATTGGTTGGAAATATTTTTATATTTAAGTTGAAAATGTGTGTTACCCAAGAACCCATTTCTTCCACCTTCCAAAATACACACACATACACACATACACCAACACACACATATCAGAAAAAAAGATTCACATACTTTAACAAAATTTATATACATAGCTGAGCAAAGGGGAATAATCCAATGTTTTCCTACGATTTTCTTTAGGCTATTCGATGTATAATACATATTCTCTGTTATAAACTTTCAAGTCTTGTTTATAAATTGATTCGTGCGCTTTATGGTCCTTTGGTTCCACAATAAACAAATACATTAAGCTTTTAAAACCATAAGTTTGTGTCAGAGGATTGTCTTGAAATCATAAATAGAGAGGCAGATCTAGGTAGGCATAGTGGGCCCGAATATTTCCGTAGGGAGTTACATGTCGGGAAAAAACAATGAAAATGTGGAATGAATCTTTTTTCGGTACGGCGGGGTCGGACTTTTGTTTCGCGGTCGTAATTCGTAATTTTCACTAATCGTGACTCGGAAATTTGCCAGTAGGCTTATTGATTAATTTATTGGAATACGGCCCGAAAGGGTGTTTATAACGCCATGAGTTCGCCATTCATGCAGCGTCTATTTTTGGGACTTCGGGATCACTCCCTATAACCCTCCCCCCCCTTTTTCACCAAAAAAAAATCAGAGAAAAACACACTTGGAAAAAAGCGCAAAATGCCCGAGCACTCAACTTTGAAGTTACTTTATTACATTATAACAAAAATGACATATTATATAGGAGACACATTTGATGCCCTCGCAGACAGATGCAAAGTGTTATTATACTTCACACAACGAAGTTGCGGAGGGTATAATAGTGTTGATCCGTCCGTCTGTCCGTCCGTCAGTCCTGCATATCGACAGGAAATTACGATTCAATTTTTTTTCTCTAGGAGTTACGCCCCTTTGAACTTATTTGCCATATATACTGCTGCAACAGATTGTCATCGCAACTTCTCTGAAATCACACAACAGAATGTAATGAAACTTTTTAAAGATTTAAATGACATACTATACATGTATATATTTATATGTGGTCCCGATCCCTCTGCTGATGGACATTAATCCCCGAGGTTAGCATCAGCTCAGTATGGGGGTCTTATTGTGGGTTCTAATCCCGGATCCCGCTTACTGTTTTGTCAGATTCCCTTATCCCGCTTACGCTATGCATGTAAGCAATTCTCATTTTTTGTAATTCCCCGTGTCCCGCTAGACTTCATTTCCCGTTCTCACGGCACAATAATTTGACTTTCACGTGTCACGTTTACAAAAAATCGGCAATCCCGCGTCACGCTTAAACCCCAATGAGACCCACTCAGTATAGTCAGTTCTTCAGTACCAGTGACATGATTCATAACAATCCTTTTTAAAATGTCCGTTTATAAATCTTGTTATTAATTTTAACTTCATTGCAAAAAAAATGGTGAAAACTGCATGTATTTCGGTTCTTGTCGGTAGTACATGTTTGTCTTAATTACAAATATTTGGATTTGTAGCTGATGGAAGTAAATCCAGAAAAGTGCTTCAGACGCATGGAATTCATACATGATCATACATGTTGTTTTCACTTTGTATTCTTTAAAGAGAGTGTATATGTATACGTACCACTTGCTAAAAAGGGGGGGGGGGGGCAGATGCAAATCCAGGATTTTGATGATCATGAAATGTCTGCAAGTCCTCAAACTAGACAGAATATGGACTTGTTTAAGTGAAAAATCTGGACAAAAGAGGTATAAAAGAGGTATAAACCATAAAAATAGCGACAACCCTGAAGTAGCTCCCTATACTACACGGGGCCTGAAATCTCCGTTCACCCCAGGCTTACTCCGCTTGGGGACACCCGTTGTAAAAAAAGTTCCAGCAAACTACATTATAATATGCATTTGACAAGGTCAATTTATGTTAATTAAATAAATTATTTAATAAAAGGAGCAATATACCGTGTAAATACACAGATCGCCTTATCAGACAGATGCAAATTTATGACCCGTTGTTATTTGGTTATTAGAAAAATAAAACATCCGTGAAATTGCACCCCTTTAATATATTTGTGATGTGAAGAAAGTAAACCCATGATACATAGCAGCGGCACGTCTGTGTATACCTTCAGATACGATATAGGAAGAGGCCCTATATATATATATATATATATCCCCTAGTGTTTATAAAGGCAGTCGAATCATGTTAATCTAATCCTCAGTCTAATCCCTAGCTATCTAATACATCTCTCATTAATTCATTACTTATGCATTCACCTCATGTCTCTTATTAAAATACATAGGACAAAATGATCATTGATAATCAATAACCCCGATTGTGCAAACGAAATGATGCAGAACACACTAAAGAATATCTAAATTATAAATTTTAAAATAGAAGTGTGTCATGTATCTCATTCTGCGTATGAAGGAAACTGGTGACGCGGCACCGATTTACTGATATAAATACGTTGACACAATCAAATCCATAGCAACGCTGTTTGAACGAAGTCTGATACAAGTTTCACTAACGGTCTGAGAAAAATTTGAAAATGAGGGAAATCGTACATATGCAAGCTGGTCAGTGTGGAAACCAAATTGGAGCTAAGGTCAGTATACAGTTCTATATTATATCGGTTTAAAGTAAATTGAATAGGTTGGTTTAATTTATTTGTTTCCTTATCGGCTTATGATTCATTCATTCAATGGCCGATTGCGGCGGGATTGGTTTCTGAATAAAATTATCAAACCAGAAGTAAATTTGGTTATTTTAACAGTATATCGTTCGACATTTTCTCTTTAATTATGATTTAAAAGGTTTTCGATTACAGAAAATTCATACATGTTTCAAGTTGAAGCGGTACAAAATTTGTGAAAAAGGGCGGTCAAATCATGACAATCAAAATTTGAGAACGCCAGCAATAATCTGAATTAATTATAAATTTATTCTAAACCACATTCAACAGAAATTAAATATGATAATCATCAATCATATATATCGATTCTGAAAATAAACAAATATTTCAGTTTGTAATGAATTTGAAAAAAAACAATGGGTCGAAACCACGTGGCTTGAATAAGTGCAACGGGGGGACAACTCAAGCCTATCGACATTCCAGATCTACTTTATTTTGCCAGAAACAAATTTATTACATAATTTTGGCGGGATTCCTTCTGAGAAGGGTCTGTTTAAAGTTCGACATCGTTATATCTAGCATATTTTATTATTTATTTTACCTGTAGCGCCAAAAAGAATGTGGCCACTCCCAACCTTTTCAGTAATCCGGTCACCAATGGGATAAACCCCCAAATAACGTTTGAAGGTGTTATCAGGACAATTAAAATTTTATTACAGGGGAAAGTGTGCAAGCAGTGCTGTACAGTAGCTAAATCCTTTGGAGATAATTTACACTTTTTTTGTTTTTCTGGTGTTCACCTAGCAGCTTCATTTTTTTCAAATAAACAATGTGGTGTTGGCACTGGTGTTGGTGCCAACCTTTTCACTATTGACCTGACCTGTCAACTTTAATTTTTAAAGGTAGATCTAGATTATTTAATTTCATTGGATAAATTAAGAATGAAAATCAAAATGGTGAATGTGTCTTGAGAGATGACAACCTGATCAAAGAGTTTCAGTAAAATACACAATGGAATAAATAGTCGAGATAACTCTGAGGAGATTACTCTGACATCCAACGACTGTTTTGCCAGACAAGCTGGGGCCGTGGGATGTCGGAACTCTCCCATATCAAAAAGTGGATATTTGCCCACCCAAAATAGATGCGCTGCTTCGTCGCTTCTGGTGCCATTTGATTGAGGTCCTTGGAATTTTATAAATCGGGCATCAATCTGTTCATTTTTCATTTATGTAAGTTTCACCTACCTGCCAACCTTTATTTTTCCATATTTTAACAGTTTTCACAGAGACCCATCGATTTCTGCATTTTGACTTTCACTTTCAAATGGAAGTCAAGCTACGAGAGTTCGTGGCCTCGAGACTCAAATATGCAAATATTTATATTTTTTCACCTCCTTCACAGGAGATCGGTATTAAGCAATTAGTTCCGACCACGTTAACAATCGGAAGCTCTCGGACATATAGATAACTTGCATGATAAATGAACGAAGTGTTACATTATGGTCATTGCAATGTTTTATCGTGGTCACGTGATAATCTTTGAAAATGAAAGTCAAAATGCAGAAATTGATGGGTCTCTGTGAAAACTGTTAAAATATGGAAAAGTAAAGGTTGGCAGGTAGGTGAAACTTACATAAATGAAGAGATAAATGAAAAATGAACAAATTGATGCCCGATTTATAAAATTCCAAGGCCCTCAATCGGCACCAGAAGCGACGATGCAACGCATCTATTTTGGGTGGGCAAATATCCACTTTTTGATATGGGACGAGCTCTGACGTCCCACGGCCCCAGCTTGTCTGGCAAAACAGCTGTTGGACGTCAGAGTAATCTTGGACTATGGAATAAACAGGGGGAGAAAATCCTGCACCAGGAGGCCTTAAAAAAAATCATGCTAGACTAACAAAGGCCAGCAGTAGGAGACGAGCGCAAACATGACGAACTTTTGATAGTTTTATTATAATTTGGTCAAACAATTTTGTTCTCACTGATGAGTACTGAAATGTGGAAATAGACAGCAACATTCTAGACGAAAAATATAAAATTTTATTATATGGTCGATTTTATTAGATATAAAGATAGTCCTAAAAATGACTTCCAGAAAGTCTTAATTTAATTTTTGCTGTGAAGCCTCCCGGCCATTCTGAGATGTCATATTTATTTGGACTGATGAAAATGATAACAATATAAATGTATGTAACAATTATAACCCCAATTATAAATCCAGCCTTTAGCACTTCTGTTTCTATAAATATATTGTACAAAGTTGATTAAAATCCAGCTAAAATGACATAACAAGAAATATTTGAAAAAAAAATGTTTCTGAAATTCATGTACATGTATATAACAAAAGCTTTTAGGTAAAGAATACTTGTAAACTATGAGTAACATTGTACATGTCTTATATATTAAAACAAACATATTTATTAATGTTGATAAATTAAATGGCCCAAGGTTCTCAAGTTCGTTATGACAACCATAAAATACAGTTGTTAAATACATGACCTTGTCCGATAAAGTGATATTTAAATGCTTTTCTTGCTTGAAAAGACTTTCATTGATAATAAATGATGAACTTGATTCAATAGCTGTACTGTATTATCAATGTGTATCGATGTTGCTATGCAATACATATCAATCTTAACACTTCACCAGTTTCTAATTAAATTTCCTTTTGTAAATTGAGAGAACTATTTAAAGAAGAAATGAAAGTCATACATACATTTTTGTACATGTATGTATAGGCACTTCTGAAATTTGAATAACTTAAACGAAACAAACATCTTGAATAAGAAGTAAACCTCTCAGTCAAGTAAATCTAGAGAGACAAACACAGACTTACAGTATATTGATTTATAGAACTACATGTATTTATAGAACTTTGTAATTTAATTATTAAATAGAACATTGTCTGGATTAGTTGAATGTGTGTATTCATTGTGTATTTTGTTTTTATTGTGCATATTTAATCTCTTGTCACAAAATTGATGCAAGAATGTACATGTGGCATTACAATGTTAAATTTAATTGAAAATTTGATATGTGAGTTCTATTATTATTGGTTACATTCAAGTATATAGATTTTGTACATGTAGTTAATGTAAATTTTTAGTAAAAAAAACCTTAATAATCGGGCCCTTACATTCAATTACAGCATTTGTTTGGACCAAATTGGTTGGAAATTGTTTTGAAAAGGCATGTCTCTCAATTTCCACTATAACTTGCCTCCAAAAGAGGGAACAATTACACGGGGAATAACTTTTTATTTTATAGATCTTTGTTGAAAATAGATATTTATTTTTCTTATAATGCTTTGGGGATCTGCTTTTTAGCAATAATAGTACATGTATAATTTTATTGCATGCTGCTGCAGACAACGGTTAATTGCATGCTAGCCGTTGACCTTATGGGGAAACAAGTTTTCTCGTCAAAATTACTACTCGATCTCCATGTATATACCTACTTTCTGGGAAAGATCCATAAGTTTGGTTCTTTGACATGTACATGTATTTCTTTACCTTCAATGATTCCATTCTACAGTAAGCTTTATTACTTCTAGTTTTGGGAAGTTATCTCAGACGAACACGGTATTGACCCCACAGGAACCTACCATGGAGATTCAGATTTACAGTTAGAAAGAATAAACGTCTACTACAATGAAGCCACCGGTAAATTTTTGTCAATGAAGCTTTGACATGCAAACACATGTTAAAGTTGTCCTGTTGTTCATATATGTCTTAAATAAAATATTCCTTGGGTCATAAAATTTATTAGGGACACATGAATACAATACTGTCATGACTATGTATATGTTGATGAGACTGCAACTCAACCATGCTAATAAACAAAAGACCACTAGATAGCGACATACACATATATATTTATATACCGTCTTCAACAATACTGAATAGATATAGGTGTCTAAAAAATATGTCAAGTGAAGTCTTAAGGAATTGGGACATCATAAAATTACAATAACTATTGTTGAACTGCTATAAACTGCAAATTCTAAAAGAAAAAAGAAGAAAGTTAATATTAAAGAAAAAAAGAACTTAATATCTAACGTGTGTATATATACAAAAGATATGTTACTCCTGAAGACTGATTAATTTTTGGCACAAAAACCATTTGAGAGACCCGTACATGTATAATTCAAATGAAATGTGTGACATTTAATCAATGTCAAATGTGAACCTTTAATTTTAAATTGATAATGTTCAGAACCTTCCACTGCTGTGAATTATTCCCAGCACCTGACCTTATCTCTTTTATGTCATAAACACACTGTTACCTTGAATATAAGTCAACAAAAACCATGACCATTTAACTTGGAAAATAATTTTGAACCTATGAAAGGCGAAATATACAGGTTCAATATCATAAAAAATAATTCAGAGAATACCCTTTATGAAGACATGTATCTAATGTTTCTTTATCTTGATACTGGAATTGACACCTTTTCCTAGCTTGTATCAATGGTGAGAAGATAGAATTCCTTGTATTTTTTGGAAAAATTTTCTAGTACATTTTTGTTTACCAACCCTATTTTCAGCATGTTAGTGGTAACAAAGTTTATTTTTTTGTTTAGTTTCAAGTGGCATTGTGGTTTCAGAGAGTACAACATGTTATCAGTCACATTTCATCAATACCTACGGAACTTAATTACTTTTTCAGATGGAACTGCTAGTAGTGACCCCACTTTATTCAATTTCTAGAATAGAAACAATTTCTTGATACCAGGACATGGATCATCATGACTATCAACTTATCATAACCCACATGCACATTGATTATAAATGTATAAAAAAATATCAGTAAACATGCACAACTGCACTGTTCCCTTCTCAGGACGAGTCAAAGGTGTTACCATTTTGAAGTTTGGTAAACCAGCAGTACATTGTAGTGAACATATATACATATCCAGTATCTGGGGGAAGAACTCTTTTTTTTTTCAGAGTATCATTTAGTTAGTATTATGTAGTTCTAATTATGATTTAAATGAAGGCTAACAAATTATGAACAAGAAATAACTCAACATTACTATTTTACAGGTGGAAAATATGTGCCACGTGCAGTGTTGGTCGATTTGGAGCCCGGAACCATGGACTCTGTCCGATCTGGACCATTTGGCCAAATCTTCAGACCAGACAACTTTGTTTTCGGACAGAGTGGTGCAGGCAACAACTGGGCCAAGGGACATTACACAGAAGGTGCTGAACTTGTAGACTCTGTTCTTGATGTTGTCAGGAAAGAGGCTGAAAGCTGTGATTGTCTTCAGGGATTCCAACTTACACACTCACTTGGAGGTGGAACCGGATCAGGCATGGGAACACTACTCATCTCAAAAATCCGTGAAGAATACCCAGACAGAATCATGCTCACATTCTCAGTTGTACCATCACCAAAAGTAAGTATTCTTAACAAACATAAGAGTAAGACTTGTTCATTTCAAAATTTTCTGCACTTGACAAAAATCGTAAGAAAATAAATACATTATACTGTAAGTATATACAAATAAACTGAATCATCAGTGTATAAGTATTAAAATACAATTAACATGATCAATAACAATGGCAATTGTTCTGGAACAACCATCCATGATGATACGGGTATCAGTTACGTTTGCAATAGCTCTACATGAAATTCTAATCAGTTTTAGGTCATGTCATTTGAAAAACTTCTATTTAGGTATTAATTGAAGCTCTTTCAATATCAAGATCAACCCCCAACTGATATAACAACTGGAGCAGAGATAAGGAGTTGATATAAAAATATAAAGATCTGGTAAGATTGTCAATGAGACAACTCGCCACAAGAAACTAAATGACATAGAACTTATAAATTATAGATCACCATACAGCCTTCAACTATAAACCAAACCTTTACATAGAATAATGACAGATGCAATTCAAACAAGAAGACTTATTTTTGTATTAAGGAACATAATAATGAACAAATAAACAAATATGACATAAAGCAACAAACAACAAACTATTTAACAGTGTTCTCCCCAGGATTTTTGGATAGCGCTGTGGTAAGCGCGTAATTTTCGACAATTCTCAGAAAATTCTCAGTTAAACTGTCGTGGCTAATTAACCACTTCCAACTTGGGACAATAGGTATAATGTATTTATTTACATTGTATATTGTCAATTAAGAAATTTAATTATAATCATTCAAAAAATAATAATCAACTAATGGGATAGGAAACCTACAAATGTATGTCTATGCAAAAAAAAAAAATTATGACCTTGAGTTTTGGAAGAACTTTGATATGAATTCAAAGTTAATGACTTGTTTATTTTTTTTAAATTTAAAGAAAATCTTACCAGCAGGACAATTGCAAATAATAAAATTAAACTTACTATTTATCATTTCAGGTATCAGACACAGTCGTTGAACCATACAATGCCACACTCTCTGTACATCAATTGGTAGAAAACACAGATGAAACATACTGCATTGACAATGAAGCTCTATACGATATCTGCTTCAGAACCCTCAAACTTACAACACCAACATACGGTGACCTTAACCATCTTGTCTCTGCAACAATGTCCGGTGTCACCACATGTCTCCGATTTCCAGGTCAGTTGAATGCTGATCTCCGTAAATTGGCAGTCAACATGGTACCATTCCCACGTCTTCATTTCTTCATCCCAGGCTTTGCACCCCTGACATCACGTGGTAGCCAACAGTACAGAGCTTTAACTGTACCAGAACTTACCCAACAGATGTTCGATGCCAAGAACATGATGGCTGCCTGTGATCCACGTCATGGCAGATACCTCACAGTTGCTTGTATGTTCCGTGGACGTATGTCAATGAAGGAAGTAGATGAACAGATGTTGAACGTACAGAACAAGAACAGCAGCTACTTCGTTGAATGGATCCCAAACAACGTCAAGACAGCCGTCTGTGACATTCCACCACGTGGTCTTAAGATGTCTGCCACATTTATTGGTAACAGCACAGCCATTCAAGAACTTTTCAAGCGTGTATCGGAACAATTCACCGCTATGTTCCGTCGTAAAGCTTTCTTGCATTGGTACACTGGTGAGGGTATGGACGAGATGGAATTC